>NW_020897760.1:5170742-5235742 GCF_003984885.1 Neopelma chrysocephalum | reverse complement strand
GTAGTCTTTTCACAGCCCCTTTTACATAGTACAGTATAAATTATTAACCAACTCCTTTTATCTCAGATCAAATTACAAAACAGAAACAATTACCCCCTTGTTAATGAAAGCAAATGGTTCTAATAATTATGAAAGTTGTGCTGTGCTTTGTTTGGGTTGGCTTGGGTTGATTTGCTTCAAATTCTTTCTTACGGTTTGTTTTGAGAACGGCAGTTAATCGATCTGATTTCAGGCAAGTTGTGAAAACAAAAGCACTTCATTTTTAAAATGCAGGTAAATATAACTCTAGGTGAACAGAGGACTTGAGACACAAATCTCACATTCCCTTCCCCCTCTTACACCTCCCTGCTTCCTTCCCAGCGCTCCCTGTTTGTGAATCAACAACATGTTGGGGAACAGGGTCACCCTGGTGGGATTGGGTTTGGAGATATTATTCAGCTCCTTTCCCTGCAAGACAGGCAATTTTAGCTGCAGTAATTGGGGAGGGTTGTCACAGGCTGTCTGAAGGGCACTCCTGTTTGGCTGCTTTTCTTATGCAGCGGCTGGGCACAAGGAGGTGTCCCTGGTGTAACTGCATGGCAGCTCTAGAAGGGAGTTACAAAGGTGGCAGAAGAAAAGGAGAGGTTTCAAAAGTGCTCATTTTATTTTGAGCTCATAAACTTATTGACGAGTAATGTCGGCAGCATAAGGCAGCTGTGAGAAAATCGCCAAAATCCGTGAAAGAAAGAAGTGGCAAGAAGTGAGGCTGTCAGCTGTCTGCCTTCCTCTGCTCTGCAGCCTTGCCAGGGCCCGGCAGCCGTCCAGCCCAATTGAGAGCTTGGCTGCTGGGTGGTGATGAGAGGACGAGGGACTGTCTTTTGTTAGCCTTGATAGCAATAGCTTCTTCCTCCAGTAACACCATGGAAGGTTGCTGGGCTGGAGCTTCTTCAGCCACAGAGTTTGCTTGTGGGCAACACAGCAGCTGGGACACAGTAGGGCCAGGGAAATTTAAAAGCCTCTAGTTCCATCCTGAAATTCTGGAGCAAAACCTTGTGTGGAGGACAGGCTCTACAAAGAGACAAAGGGGAGCGGGAGCTGGATCCTCACACTTGCAGGCTGTGAGGACATGCCAGGATGCAAGACAGGCCACCAACCGCTCCAGTGGGCTCAGCAGTCAGTTGGAATGAAACACCTTCTGAGCCTTGCCTGTATGCTTTTCAGCTGGGGAGTTGCCTTGGATACTAAGGATATACTGAACTGGAAGTAATGGAAGCAGGAGAAAGGGATAGTATAATACGGTGCATCTGGAGGTAAGATCTTAGCCTCTTTTGGCTGTGTTAAAGATGAGATAAACAACAACTTCAATTTAATTTTTTTAATTTTTTTTTTTATTCAGGAAATGCTGGAACCAAACTCTTTGCAAAATGTCTTCTCAGATCCAAGACTTTCAGTAGGAAAGTCTGAAACAGATCCTTGGACTCACCAGACAGGTCAAAAGGATGTTTAGATGCCAAGACTTAGGGTGCAGGAATTTGAACTTGAGTTTTTTGGTATTGGCAGAAAGGTAAAGGGGCAAATATTTTAGTCAAGCAGTTCTGTATAGAAATGGGAGAATATCCTAGTCTACCCTGGAAGTAAAATGTACTGCTGAAAATGTGATCACATGGCGAGAGTGTGCAGGTACTACTATATTGCTGGCCATATTTTAGAGAGGGAGAGAGGAAGGGAGAGAGCATCCTTCTTAGAGTAAATGTAAATAAATCCTACTGTGAGCAGCACAGTCCTTTGTGTCAAGTTGATCACAAATCCTGGTATTCATCTTTGGGGAGGAGATGATGTATATGTCTGAACACCTGCAACCACAGAGCTTTTATTGTGGAAATTCCACTTGCTGACCTTCTTCCACTTAGGAGTTGAATTTAATGTGTGTTGTGTTTCTAAAAGCAGTAGATCAAAGCAGTATGCACTTACTCTGTGGACCCCTTTCTTGTATTCCAATTCTATTTGCCTACTTTAATGGCAGAAATAAGGTTTTACTATTATTTGTTGCTGTTACAGAACCAATACAACTATATGAGAGTAATCAGAGTTTTATTCAGGTAATCAGGGTATTGTTTGTATGAATAGGAAATTAGTTTAAATTGCAAATCTAGTGATGGTCCTTGGTTACCTCTCCTGTTTCTGCGCTGGTTTAAATGGTGTGCAGGTAGAGGGGAGGTCAACTACTGGACCATTAACTTCTACTGTATATGCTGAAGCACAAGGCAGAAGGAGCTCAGCCTGATTTGAAGGTTCTAAGCTGAGTTTGCAGTGGCTATAAAAAGATATCTTTTAAAAGCTTATAAACAGGTTTTATTTTATTTGTAACCCACTGAGACTCCATAAACGTGGGGCTGCACTGTATTGGTTTATGATGCCACTTTTTAAAGCTGATCCACAATTTAAGTTGAATACTATCTTGCAGTCTCCAATTTATGTTTTAAAACGACAGAAGATTGCTAATTTAAAACCCTGGACCCCAATGTCTGTCTGCTGCCAGAATCTGGAGCCATGCAGGGCTGATGCTCTGCGAGTCCCACAGCAGCTGCCTGCGCTGTGCTGAGCTTGAAGGCTGCTCTCCCCATCGGTGCCTCCCAGACCACATTCCCTAGCAACAAATACCTACAAATTCAAAGGTATTTAGAGTACTTGGATTGCTTTGTGCGTAATAGTACCCACCACAGAAATATCACAGCTATGTCAAAGACGTGTTATCTCCAAAAAGATTACCTCCCTCTCAAAATGAAGCTTCAGAATCTACAGCTGAGTTAACCTGATCATTAATATGATGAGGTGTTCTCACCTGGAGGAAAGTTTGATGCCTTCTTTTTCCTTCTGTTCAGTGAAGAGAAATTTGATGTATTACAAAAACTGAAGAAGGTAGAACCAAAGAGGAATACCCCTGGGAGGCCATTTTAACACAAATCTCAACTAGAGCTGAAATGCATGTGCCCTTTGCAACCATACCTAAACTGTGTTATGGAAGGAGACGTTGCTTTGTATCTTTCCTTGACTTTCAGCCTCTCTGCGGAATAAAATGCACTCAGGTGCTTAGTAGCCATTTACCTCCAACGTATTGTTGAAATTCCAGTCTTTCTTGATGGTTTGCAAAGCTTATGCATACCTATAACAGACCTCTTTTTTACAGTCATTAAATAATGATGATACTCTGGGCCAGCTTTGTGCTGGCTATTCATAGCAAAAGTCAGAGGAATTTTCCGGTAGACAAACATTTAAGATGCAGTGCAGTATCAATAGCAGCTCCAGAGGTAGGTAATTTTCTTTATGATGTCTCAGCTTGTTTTCAGAAAAAATAAAGGCAAGAGGGGACCGCAAACCTCAACAGATCTTCTGATACTGCAGTTCCTCCCTGTATGTGGACAAGAGATGATTATATTTTTTATTATACTAATACAAAAGGCATTTGATGACTTATAATAAAGGTTTTAATTCTGAAATTTCAGTGAGGAACTTAATGCTGTGAGTGCAATAGGAGAAAAACCTTCTGTTGTCAGGAGGAAAATTGTGTTGCTCTTGTTGCTCCTTGTTTTCAGTGATGCTTGCAGACAAGGATGCAGCATGCGAGAGTGCAGGCACACTCTGTGGTGATGGGAGCATGAGAGGCAGGGCAGGAAGGGCTGCATCCAAGGGTCTGCTCAGGATGGAAGGAGCAGTAAGCCTTGTGAAACTTTCTACAGAATAAGGATTGAGAAGCTGGAAAGAAGAATTCAGTAAAGATTACTTCAGAAAATAGTGGCATATGATCTAAGGTCACAACACATTTACCTTTTTCACTTCAGTTTTCTTCTAAAATTGTCTTGTACTTGTCTTTTCTTAACATCTGCGTAATGATGTACAGCTACAGGGCTAACATTCACATTTTGCTATCATTGTCTTCAGCAAATATGTCTGAAGGGGCTGCAGGGCTGAAAAGGACTCCTCAGCGAAAGTCGTTGTGACAAAGTAACATAAATGAGAAGAATCTTGCACACGTGAATGTACTTGGAAGATGCATTGCTTTGGCAAGTGTAATGTGGCTTCGGCTGCCTGAGCTGACTTGGGAAGCTTTCTGTGTCCTTTTGCCTTCTGTATTTTCCCTTTTCTTTGTGTTGCCCAAGTTTATTCTCACTTTTGATTTCAGAAGCACCCTGGAGATGGTCTAGTTACTTAAGCTTTCAGTCAATGAGAGAGAAATTGTGCTTGTAGAGTGATGAGGATTGCTCTCTACAAACTGCTCTCCCACTTGCATTGCTGTGCTTCAGATCTAAGGCAGAGCAGTGGGTGCTCTATTGTAGTCTTCTAAACTTCCTGTCATAGTCTATATTTTACTTAATAGGTTTTTGAAGGAGTGTATTGATTTCACTACAGAGTGACAGTGACCTTTACATGCTGCTGTACTTTATCTCACATTGTGATAGCCCCACTGAGTCCCCTTGGCCCTGACCCCACAACCAGCCTGTGAATCAAGAGCTGCACATCTTGACAACCTGCATGTTTACTCCTAGTGAATTGGAGGGCTGAAGGGGAGGACTCAGATACCTAAATATTCATCAGCCTTCTACCATTTGCACTGCTCAAAGGTTCAGTATTGCAGAGATCCAATTCTGATTCTTGCTTGGATCATGTGCAAGCAGGATGCAGCTGTGAAGCCCTGCAAGGAGGTGTGAGCTGGTGCTGCAGGTGTGCTGCTTTCAGTGTTCAGTTTTGGGACCAACTTGTCTGTCTGAAGACAGGTTGAATGGAGTACCTGTCCTGTCCTCGTGTGATTTTTAGCACTGCTCAGGATGAGTAGAAGTTGGTACCTGCACACCAGTGCTAGTTTGGGTGTTTTCTTATCCTTGCTTCTGTCTGTTCCACGTCCTGGGCTGCTATCCAAATATCAGCAAAGAGGATGGCACTAAAGATGAAGAAACCTTGCTCTTGAGCTGTAATTGTGCATGAATGAAGACATCACCTCTGTGGATGTTGAAGGAATGGAGGAGCCAGCATGCATCCCTGGTGACAAGCCTTCATCAAGCACACATGCTCTTTGCTCACTGATGAGTGCCAAGGGTCAGGCTTTTCACCTTAGTGTTTGATGATATGCAGCACTGGAAGCAGAAGGCCCTGGAGTCAGAGATAGCAGATAAATCCATTAGAACCATCTTGGTTTGCAGATTCTACTGGACAGCAGTGTGCTCAGAAACCTGGTCACACAATTTATTCCTATCTGAAACCAGCATCCTCTTCTTTTTTAGGCTGGCCTCAGAGGCAGGTCTTTCCTTGACTGACTATAACTAGTTCCACCTATTGGTATCATCATAGTCCAAGCTCACAAGTAAATTATTTAAATTATTTATTTCCTGAGTTCTCTACAGTACAAAATACATTAGTGGGATTATATTTAAAATCCTACAATTGATGTAGGCTCTAGATGTAGGTCTGGAATTGATGTAGGTCTAGAAATTTTGAGTAGCTTAGCACAAGTGAAATGCAGTGTGGGACAGTGTTTCCACTTCTATCCTGAGCTTAGTGAAAATGACCTGGGAATATCAAGGTCTGAGTAACTGCTGACAAAACAACTGCATCTTCTGTTGAAAAGGAACTGGCAAAGTCTGGCATTTCTCAAGGCCAATTTTGTTACCTGACATTCTGCCAAAAAGGAGCTGCGAGTGATGAGGTTAAGGGCTCACTCAATGGCTGTGAAATCAGCATCAAACAAACAGCCACAGGGAGTGCCAGACCATGTTCAATCCTTTGCCTGGAGTCTCCTAGTATTAGGATTGCTCTTGACAGACAGAGCAAAGTCTTCTACTGGCCTAGGCAGGCAGAATAAGCAACACAAAACAACTCACTACAAAGCACATTGATAGTGATGCAGTGGCAGAAGCTTCTGGTGAGCCTCTGCTACTTTTAAAGCCTCTATGTCTTAATTTTCTATTGTCTGAATCCTTATTCCTTTAATGAAGAAAAAAGAGTTAAGACATAGTCAAAAGCCTTTTCTGAACCCTAGACAAAAGGGCAGAGTCATCTATTTTAATCTGGTATATAATCTGACAATAACATAAACAGAACAAAGTTTTCCAGCTGCCTATTGATTTTGTGAATCATGGGCTACAATAAAAAAATATTCTATGTAATTTCAAGGACTTCAGCTGAAACAGTGATTATAGCCATTTAAGAAGGTTTCTTTTGCAGGTGGCCACTTTTCCTGATGGCCAGGTTAATTTGATCACACTTGTTAATTTGAATAGTGCTCCTTAAGAGGATGATGATAAGGCCTTGATAATTGTAAGGATTGTAAATATGCAACTAATACTCCATTCACCATTTATTCAACTTTAGGTGGTGAGCTGCATCTTCAGCTGCATGTTCATGATTGCTCTAGGAGTGCTTGTACTCTTTTCAGATAGCTGAGTCTTCATATGCCTTCGGCTGTGCTTATCCCCAGTGGACCAATTGACACCAGCAAGGATGGTGAGTTACAGGCAAACTGGATCTTAAGGCAAGTAACATCCCATGGAGCAGTGGAGTATGTTAGTTATCCAAATGGCTGGGCCATTATTTATAAGAAGGCAAAGGCTGGATTGTCATTTGATTGTGCAAACATAAGCACTTATGACTCAGCAATGTAGAAAAAGTTGGACTTAAGCACTTATTTGCACTTCACAGGTGAGATACAATTGCTGCATGTGTAGATGTGCCTGGGCTAGTTTTCATCTGTGAAGGAGCTGCAATGAGAAACTCAGGGCTTGATATTTGCTCCGTAGTGGAGGCTTTCGTGGTCATGCCTTGCTCAGTATGGCTCACTGGACAGAAGCTGTCTCAGGAGAACCTGAGACATAAACATAAACACGATACAGTTGGCATGTGAGTTTTATCTACTTGGTGTAGTGCAGTTGTCTCTGCAGCAGTTACTGGTGATGGTTTCATAGTGGTTATGACAATGCTGGTTTTTCTGTATATGTGTGTAACTGTTCAAACTGTGCTGGTGATTGTTAGATAGACACAGACTGTGTTGTTTCCTTGTCTGTCCAGTTCCCTCCATGGTGGTCACGTTATTGGAGCAAGTAGGCAAAGCATGTGCTTATACACATACTGACAGTCACAAAATTGACACCTAAAAAAGTCGGATACAAACAAATTTACAGAATAATTCCCCACAAGCTATAGCAAGTGAGACAATAATAGTCCTACTCCAGTTCATTTGTCCTCTAGAAGACAAAATTGAATAGTCTTGAAAACTGAGTAAAAAGTCATGAGATGATGTAGTTTTCTTGGTCCACTAAAGCAAAATGTAACTTGTGTTTTTGAGGAAAAAAGAGCAAGCAAAGAGTGAGGCAACTTTGGTGTGATAACTTAGTCTTTTTCAATTTCCTGAATCACGCACTGGCTTATGCATTTGTGACATTCAGCATTTTACTTGAACTCTGTGCACACAAAAGAATCTGCTGTGGATGGTGGGAAATAACATACGGATTGAGACAGGTAATAAATAAGGTGTATATGTGTTTATTCTGGATCCATCCATTCCACCTACCCACATACCTAAAGGACATATTACTGTAGTAGCCTAGCATCACATCTTAGCCTTGGCATGTTTGTGTTTATGTATTTCTTTTCTGTGAAAAAATGAGTCAAATTACAGTGTTTCTTTATATTCCACATATGTTGAATGTTATTTATTCATCCTTTTTGCTTTTACCTGTAAGAAGTATTTCAAATCATCTTGACATCTCATCTATACATAAAGCCAGGGAATTTTGCATTTCCACCAGTTTTACAACCCAGTGAAAACCATTTATTTATTTTATTTTTTGTTCAGTGCATCATCACAACTTTCTGTCATGAAAGAAAGTATTTTTACCCATGCAAGCTGAGGTTTTGCTTCATGAAACCAGGAACTGCTCATATCCCTGTGAAGGCAACTGTGTGTTGAAGGTTAAATTTAGATTTTTCTGCAGCTGATCTGTTAGAAAGTTAATTTGCAGAATGATATTACCCAGTCTAGCAAGGAGACTGGCCAAAGGGGCAGCAGGAGGACTGACTGAGAGACAGGGACCAGTGTGGAAGCCTAGCTAAATGGGTTGAATAAAGGCTTCAGTTGAAGGTGGAGGAGTGATTGGACAAAGCACTGTATGTATGTCACTTTTCTGAGGTTCAGGGACTGCCTCCTCCAGCCTTCAGTATGGAAGGGGGTGGGCCTGGGTTTTGCCTCATATGGTTTTTATGACGTGTGAGAGGGAAGATGGTTTTAGAGCCCCTGAAAGAGGTACAGTCAAGTCATCATCTGAGCAACACTTCTAGTCTTTTCTCCTAACATGCTCAGAGACTTCAGCACTTTCTTACGTGTACCTCCAAGTTTCACCACCAGGTTTTCATTGAAAAACTGATGTCCTTTGAATGGCTTATTTGGGGAATGATCAACACTTTGTGGCTTGATTTAGTTTTCCATCCTGCCTTGCCCTGCCTGGCACGGAGAGCAAAGTTAATGTCTCCAACATCAGTTTAATGAAAGTGTGAGGTTTTGGAAGGATTTAGGTCAAATTAAGCAACCAACAGATTTCTCGAGTATCTGGTGCCCAGAGCAGGGTCTTAGTGCTCTGCATTACAGTCACTCTGGTTGCTTGTCCCATGTGCAGTGGCCATTAAAGGCAACTGAAGTCTGTGGACAGTTTCAGGATGATTTTGAATGAGCTATCTGGCCCTTGGAGAGCAGAAGAGTGGCCTTGTCCAGCTGGCTCCAGGTCAGGTTCTGGGTTGTCTGGCGGAGAGAAAAAACATCACTGCCCTGAGATGTGAGGAGAAAGGGAGGATGTGAAAGCAATGCTAATTCTTACTTCTGCCTCTGGTCAAGCAGGTGTGAAATGAAATCGAAAGGAGCTGCACAAGGACTGAAGAGTTTGTAGCTTAAAAAATTTAAAAAAAAAATGGAGCAACAGATTCAAGCTCTGGGTGTGATGGAGTTTTGGGGAGATGAAATTTTTTAAGGCAGCTCATAATTTTGCTGTTGAATTGTAGGACCTAATTTTTTAGAGGAGGAAGGAGTCAGGCTGTTCAGCACTGCAGGAAAGCTAGTGCCTTGTCTGATGTCTCACAATAAGACACAAGAAAGAGAAATCAGCGGAGGATCCTTTTTCAACTGATTACCAGCAAGCAGACAGGTAGTTTCTAATTAGTAGTCATCAAATTAAACCAAGTTAACCTGACTAAGATGAGAGGCATTATATCAGTGACTGATCTGCCATTTAGGGCTTTAATTTTTTGGGCCAAGTATAAGGGTCTCCTATGTTCCAGTATTCTTACCAGACTCTTAAATATTTTAAAAGAAAATGGGACTGCACACAAGAACATAGAATGCCCTGACTCTGTGGTTTGCCTCCCTTTGAGGATTACCCTTTCTGGCCCAGTTCTTGGTATGGGCAAGTCCTACTCTGTAAGTCCCCTTGTGGTGCTGTGCTCCCTGTTTGTGCTTGTTGAGAAGTGAGAGGCAAAACACAATCCTTTGTTTTGTAGGTGTAGGAAGGGTAATTTTTTATTTTGACTCTTTTGCTGTGTTCAGTGGAAGCAGCAAGAGTTGGTGACTGAGATCACTGCATTTCAGACGTGAGACTGAAGAAGGCTGTGTACCTCACTGTACCATATTTCATATTTTTTGTTTAGTGTTGTGTTAAATTTCACTGATAGAAATGTTTAATAAGTTATTAAAAAAAGGCTAAAGATTAGCAATTTGCACCTTTTAAAAAATGAACAGTACTCTTGTTTTGATATACAGTTCCATTATCAATTTGCATCTTTAAACAGGTGAAGCCTTTCTCTGATGACTTCTTCTCTCTTTTAGTTAGCTGAAAAGATCCAGTTTTACTTTGTCTGTACTGTACTTTCCTAAACGCACTTAAAGCAAGCCAGTAACAAAACCAGATGTTTAAAGAGCTGGAGTGTGATTCAGCTTATTGTAGCCTAGACTATCAGAATCGACTGGTAGTCTTGCTGAAGAGTAGCCCTGCAGGTTATTAAAGAAAAAAAATTAGTTTCTGAGAATATATCAACAAAAATTTCTTCATGCTTGACAGTCACATACCCATAACCTCCTTATTTACCAAACTGGCTCCAGGGAATACTACAGCCTTCAGTCTGCTATTGTACAATGATCTGTGCCTGTTGGCAGAGCAATTTTGACTGATAATTCCCATCTTTCAGCCTGCCTTACTATATCTGTTCAAAGTGACTTACCCCAGCTAGCACTCAAGGAGGCACGTTCTACAACAAGGTCCAGTTGTCAGAGGTCAGTCCATTTAGACTATTCTTCAGCATCCTGGCACGTCTGGGAAGTCTTAGAGGCATGGACCCTACACAGATTTGTTGCAATGTAAATATCATTAATACAGTCATGCTGTCAAATATATGCAAAGGATTCCTTTAGCTGAAAGATGCTTGAAACCTTTTTGCAATATTGGTTTTATTCTTAACTGTGAAACTGAAATCTTATCTTTATTTTCTTCCTATTTCATAATTTCATAAATACTTAGAGGAAACTTGTTATCTGATAAAAAAACTATCTAGAATTGTCATTAGTTTTAGTGGGTTTTTTTCATCCCCTCAATTCATAACAGTTAGCACATGGATGGTGAGGCTTACAAAGTAGCTCAACTCTGTCTGGGTTCCCACATAGCCTAACTCAAGGAGGAGGTGTTCTCTGGCATTAGGGCAAGAAAATAAACCTGAAGATGACAGTCTGGCTGCTCACAGTGTAAGGCAAGGTTACGGAGAATAATTCAGTGGCCTTTAGGCCTCATTAGTAAAGTCAGTCTTCAGTTTTAGAGATGTCTTGTCTCTGAGTTGATACCAGAAGGTATATGATTTATGTGGGTGGCTGCAATGGGAGCCCAAAGAAAAGAAAAAGCATTAAACTATTGATCAATGACACTTCAGATTGAGGATTTTATAAATTTAATGATACATCTTCCCAATTGATATACTAAAGTCATACAAAGTAATATTCAGGAAGAGATACTCATTATCTTCTCCTGAACACATACAATTAAAGTGTCAAACAATAGGACTTTTACTGCCTTAAGTGTAAAAGCCTTAATGCAAACTGAACTACAGAATGGTTGCTGAGTTCTAGTCAAATTTGCTAGCAATTGATTAGACAGGGAAAAGCACGGCACAGCATCTATCACCTCTCTGCATGGGGGAATGATTAGATTCTTTTGATCATTGATAGGGGTATAGTAGGTCTCAAACTGAATCCACTCCTCCAACTTTTAGAGAAGGAGTTCAATCAGTCAGCCCTGATTGAACATTGCTATGTATAGGAGGATCATAAATGTGAAATACAGGGCTGCAGCACAAAAATATTTGAAAAATCAAAATCTTGGGCTTAGTCTCAGCTTGATTTATCTTTGAGCTGCAGGCAGGAGAGCTGTCCCCAGTGGCAATGTTCTTCAGTGGCTTACACGGCCTCTGCACTGGTGAAAGTGTTGTCCTTGAAATCACCAAGGAATATCTTTATTTCAATTTCAGCTTCAGGTTATCATTATAATACATTTTAAAGATATATTTAATTCCCAATTCATATATGGAAGTCATACAAATTATTGATTTTTAGCCCAGATCATTAAGAATTTTAACATAGGCTGTGGCTACTCAGATAAAAGAGGTTCTATTAAGAGCTTAACAAAGGTTAATTTTGGCATATAATTAACTCATCATCTAATGAGCTAAAGACAACTTTATCGTTTAATTGCTACAACTAGTAAAAAGTTCAAAGAGGAAAAACAACAGCTTTCAACATCTAAGTACTTAGAGTAGTAGCCGTGTTATTCCCTCACTCCAAGGAAGGTTAAAATCCAGCCCTTCTTACAAATCCCTTTTCTTTGTGTTTTTCATTTCTTTCTTCAGTCTACATATGGGAACAATTTCTTCACCCTTGGCTTGCTGTACCCGTTCTCATATGTTGCAGGGTAGTATTTAAAATGCAGATGAGTGATGAAATTGCAAGCAAATTTCTGAAAGCATTCAAACAAAGGGGGTGTGGGTAAGAGCCTGGTAGAGGACGACACCAGGCACTGGCTCTCTTCCTGTCATCCCCTCAGTCCTCAACCTTGTCCTCCAGTAGCTGCTGGAGGAGCTTGGTACAGGGAAGTAGTTGCATTCCCGGGTGCTGTTACAAATTAATACGTTGTGTGACAGTCTCCCTCTTGCTTAACATTGTCTACCTACTTGGAGGCTGAGAATTAAATCTAGAAATTTAATTAGCCTTTGAAGTGCTGGACATCAGGAGGAATTTATTCATGGAGAGAGTTGTTAAACATTGGAATGGACTGCCCAGGGAGGTGGTGGAGTCACCACTACTGGAGGTGTTCAAGAAACGACTGGACATGGCACTTTGAGCTATGGTCTAGTTGACAAGGTGGTGATCAGTCAAAGGTTGGACTCAATGATCTCAAGAGGTCTTTTCCTACTTAAATGATTCTGTGATTCTGTTAATGGAAAAAAGCATTTAGTGGGACAGCTGCTGAGCTGCTGTAACTTGTGCAATTTGTCACCTGAGAATCTGCCTCATTGAGTACGCGAGACCTTGTTTCTGACTTTGGGCTCTTGTTGAGCAGCAGGATCTCTCAGTGACAGCACTGACTGTCCTCTTCGTTTGAGAGTTCCTGGGTTTTAGTTGCATTTTCAAACCAATTTTCTACACAGCTCACGTGGTCTGAACCTGGAGTTGCTGTCGTGCTGAACGACGCAGAACAGAGAATTTTATGGTGCTTTGGTGGGATGTGGGATTAAAATAAGGTACAGCAAGGAAGGGAAAACTGGATTTGAGTGAGGTGGAAAGCCCCAAAGTATAAGACATAAGTAGTCGTGGGGCTGAGAGGGTGAGGTCGGTCTGTCTTCATTGGAAAAGTGAATATTCAAAGACTGAACATCCAGGCCACAGCCTGTGATGGAGTTTCAAATTCAGTAGAAAGTCTTCTATCCTTATTCCTTACACCTCCTTCACATGGTGAGAAACTTTCCTGCAAACAAGCACCCTGACAATTACAAACCAAATCCTCATTAAAACAAAGAAAGGTTAAGGGGAAAAAATAACCTATATAAGATGAGGTAACTCACCAGTCTTTGAGCTGTAAATTGACAATAGGATTTATATAAATCCATAATTGTATCTCTTTTACCTGCAGTTAGGCCGGTTAATGATGAAAAAAGTATACAGCCTATCGTGTGGTTTTAATGAGGATTCTTTTTGCAGAGTTAAAAAAATCCACCAAATTAAATTCTGCCAATTTACTCCATTGCAAATTGAGCGCCACCCTGTGCGCAAAAAAATCATCAAGTAGCTTAAATCAGTTACAGCTAAATGTGTAAGTCAGCATGTGCTTTAGCCTTTAGTCATGAAGAATATATTAGATTTTAAAAATAAATGGCTTTCTGCTGAGTCTTCATTGCAATGGCTTTCTGACTTTTAATTAAATTTTCAGTACTTGTGGGTACTTCTTCATGTACTTTGTCCACAGAATTCACAGCATCTCTATCATTATATGCGGTGGAAAACCAGAAGCTTGTTCATTCCTTTGTTATTCACTGGTACAATACCTAGAGATTTTTTTCCTCTTGTAAGATAAGAGCAAAGCATTTATTCTACAATAACACTCTATAAGAATGAAGCAAGAATGCACAAACTGAACATGATTAGCAGTCGCTGGTAGCTCATTACAGTTTGCTCATTAGACACTTCTGGTCTCTTTCATTGGTGTTAAATGAACTTAATGTAAATTAATAAGTATGGGTTCATGTCATTTACAAGAAGCTCGTGAAGAAAAGGAAACAGCGGGCGTTGCTGGCCTTGGCGAGGCATGCCGCTGCCTGCAGCTGTCGGAGGGAATGGCTGCTCCTCTGTGGTACGGCTCCTGCCGTCCCTGCAAGGCTGGGCATTGAGTTTTTCAGCTACAGCGCTTGTGGTTTGAGGGACAACTTCATACTATCGACTGCTAATTGGGAGGGGTAAAAGAGGCCTAATGCTGGCTGGCTGCTTTCCGCACCTGTGGGACCCTGGCACCAGCTCTGGGAGTGGGGGTGCTGGCCCTGCAGAGCATTGCTTGTGCCTCCTGGCTTGTGTAAGCTGAGCAGAGGCCAGGGCTTGTCTCCCAGGGAGCAGCCTGTGTGCTGGTGCGCTGCAGCAGCCAGGTTGCCTCTGTGGCTCCCAAGCACCTGGGGGTGCTCCACTCAAAATGGCATACCTTGCCTGGCCTGTGGGCTGCTAGCCTTCCTCCCCACCCCCTCCTGCTGTGTCTGTGGACTTTGAGATGAGAGAAATCAGAAAGTGTAATTTTGACATGGGTGCCAATGCAGAGGAGTAGCCCTCTCCCATTGCTCACCAGCCTGGGATTTAATCTGCCACATCCTCTCACAGGTGTAGGTGAGGGCAGGCTGGGGCTACCCTTGCCCTTCGCCCCTGCGCCTAGAGCTTCCCACCAGCTGGACACTGGGGATGCCACCCTGCCCTGTTTTGGGCCCTCATCTCATTTGCTGTGGTGGGCTGCTGCAAGTAGCACATGGTGTTGGGGTGAGGACATGGCCATGGGCAGGCTGAGCTTTGTTGTATTTTGCCGAGATTTGTGGGAACATGAGCAGGGCCCATGTCGTGAGCTCTGCCTGCAGCCACACGTCCACAGCAGAACTGTGTGGGTGACAGCCTGCATAAGGCAATTGTCTGTGTTCTGTGAGGAAGATACGGAGTCATGGAAATGTGACAGGAGAATGCAAAGGTTTAAGAAATATTCTTAGCTCACCCCTGCCCATCAGTGCTCGTTGAGTGTAAGAAAAACGAATGTGGCTGGGCAGTGGGGGATCTATCATGCACCTAATTTCAAGTGTCTCATCACCAATTATCTCCATACGTTTCTTGTTCTTTTTACCTGATGGACTAAGATTGACTCTCAGACCTGGGCTCTTCCTCCTCTCCCACTGTTGCTTTCAGCATGTCATTTTTCCATTTGTCTCAGCTGCCACTTTAAAGGCTATGGCCTGATCAGTTCCTGCCTGTGTGACTGTTTGTCTGCAGCTTGTGTCAGTCTCTCCTCCTCCCCATCACCCAATTTGTTTATTCTGGGACAGCTAAGAGCCTCTTTCTGGAATTTGATGTAAAGCAATTTCAGTGTCAGCTAGGCCTGTATAGAAAAGACTTTAGTGGGGACTCGAGGTGGGTTGGGGATGGAGAGGGTAATGGACACTTTCTTTTTTAAGTGTAGGGAAATTATGGTGTTGTCCTTCCAGAGTGTTTCATGTTAACTGCTTACATCTGCTGGAGCTGGCTGGAAAGCAGGAATTATGGCAGGAGGAGTGGTGGGAAAGAGGAAATTCGAGATGTAGTTTAGTTTTTATTTTGCATCAAAATAAACAGTGCAACTTTTTGAGGAGAAAAAAGGAGACATTCAGAACCAGTCCTTCCTCCCTTTTCTCTCCCACTTGTTGCTACTATGTGGTCAAGCCCTGTTCAAATCCCTATCTAGCTTCTTTCAGATCAAGTTTTGGACCAGGATGTCTCAGGGACGAGTAGCAGCAAGATGGCTGGCAGTGGTTTTGGGTGGCTCTGCATGGACAAGGATGTGTTGGGGTCGGAGGGGTTTTGCCCCTATCCCCACTGGCAGGACTCAGGCCAGCCACAGGCAGTGCAGCCATGCGAATGTGGTGTCACTGGTGCCCTGTCTGCACCCATCTCTGCTAACATCTGTGGGAATTTTATCTCTCCTCCTGCAAGTGTTCTGCAGAAATGGGCTCCAGAGCATATTTTCTATAAACAACTTCCCCTTTTGACTCTGTTTTCCAATGAAAGCTGTTTTTTAGTAACAGATCTCAGCCCAGTTATATCCAGAGGTTGCTGCTCTAAACCATTAACTACTCACTTCAAACATGGTGAAGCTGCTGCTTCTTATGGTTATTGTGGCACTTTACTGAGACACGGTTGGGTGTCCTTCTGAGGAGCTGTTCAGGGAAGGGAGAAGTAGAGGGGAACAAAGACTCAGACTTATTTTTTTGTTTCTGTAAGATAGTTTGTGTGGAAAGTATCATTATTACATTCAAGTGCTGTGAGCAAAATTGCCAGACACCTTAAATATTCTCCAGCAGATCCATGTGAGCTCTCATTTGTAAAAATTCTGGTAAAACAAGTTTTCTGACCTAAATCAGCACCAGCCCAGCACTAAGGAGCTGGATTCTTTATTCGGCAAGATATCCTCCTTGTCAAAATGCATTTACATAGAGCCCTGCAGCCTATGCACTAATAGCGCCTCCCCCTGCTTCTGCCTCCTAGTGGGCTGCTGAAGGAGGCTATACATATGTATTAAGTTATTAAGCAGTGGTGTGGGTTCTCACAAGTTCAAACGCAGAGCATGCTGTGCCTATGCTCAAACGTCTCCAGGAGGGCCTGGATTAATAGAAATGCAAATGGAGCATCTGCACAAGGCCATATGATTAGAGCCTTCCCCCTCACACCTCAAAGTCAAAAGCAGAAAAACACTGCATGTGAAATACAACCAAAAAAACCTGGTGATATAATATGCAAAGTCTGTTACCAATTTCAACAGCAGTCAGCAAAACATTGAACCTCACCCCACTTTAAACACCATGGGCCCTACCTTCTCAAAGGTAAGTGGTTTAATCAGCTTTGAATTGCTTGGGTCCTAGAGTCCATAGCAATGCTTGCCTTTGCCTAGGATTCCAGTGAACTTCAGCTCAGCCCTGTCCAGCAGGAGGTCTGATAACCTGAGCAGAAAAGATCCTATTTCGTGCCAACTTATGCGTAGTCCTTTCTGTACTGATGGGAGGTTTAAATGTGGGACATGCTAATAAAATCAGTCATTAGTAAAATCAGCTAGGGCAGATTCACTCCATCAAATTCTGCTTTCAGGAGCTGGTGTTGATATGAGTCCATATGTAATCACTCTGAGTTTATTTCCTTCCACCTGCCAGTAGAATTTGACTCATGTGAGACATATATCCTACTGTGCCATGATACTCATTTGACCATGGTGTGGCCTTATCACATGTTGGTTCCTGCTGCCACAAATGCGGAATAACGAGAAGGCAGTGAAGCTTTCATTTTGTGCCCTTGGTCCCGGCCATTGGATGTAGATCTGCACTTGATGCATTTCAGAACCAGAGGTATGTGAAACAACTCTCTTATATGTAAGTCTTACCCTCACATATCTGTACCAAGGATGTATCTATGCAACCAAACATAGTCCTTTACATTTTTGTAAGACTACATATTGCAAAGCTTCTTTTTTCCTTCTATGCAGTCATTGTCTGCTTGATCAAGAAGCTGTCTTGGCTTTAGAAAGGTTTTTTGGAGGAGGATTACAGCTGGGATTCAAAATTTAAGTGACTATCAGTGATTCTGTCAGAATAAGAAATCAGACTGATCTTTCACACTTAATGGAGGTTTTACTTAGTTTATCCTTGACGACGACTCTGCTGATGGTAAAGGCTATTCACAGATGCTGACACACTTACTGTCTTCATGAATAAGGGAGCAAACACTTGAGCTCTTCCACGCTCTATAGTAAGGCTCATGAGCAGCTGTTTTTGCCTGTACGTTGGGTCTATTTAATATGTAAAGGGTAAAAACACATCTAGCACTCTGCCTACGATGTTCTGTATGGAAGCGGGGAAACTAACTTGAATATAATGTAACTTGGTTTATGAAGGGCAGCCCCATATACCTGATTCAAATCTCAATTATATGAACCTTACAGAGCAGCTGGTGATCATGCTTACTGCTCTGAGTGACTTCAAGAGCTGAAATATGAATATTGCCCCATACACACTGCAGTTATTTTTTCAGAAGCAATTGCCATGTTTTCTGGCTGTTTCTGCACTGCTTGTTATTGTAGTCCATGTTTTGGTCACCTGCCTTGCAATCTGAGAACTACTTTCATACATCTGTTGCAATGAACTTGCTCTTCCAAGCTTCCCTTAGAAAACTGGAACTTATTCTTGTTCTCAGCTTAGGCTTTTGAGCTGGAAAGCGAGCCAGAAAAAAAGCCACATGTAGAATAATATGTTCTACTTTTGTCAACAGAATAGGAAAAGCTGCAAAGTTTTGGGGTTTTTGTTGATTGGGCTTTTTTTTGTTTGTTTGTGGTTTGTTTGTTTGTTTTTATTTTTTTCAAAGGCAACGATAAAGGAACTCTATTTGTAAGGGAAGTAAAAATATGTCTTTAGACTGTGTTCCTGGAATTGTTGGACCTTTTGTTCCTCTTTGTCTTTAAAATTCACAGGGCAAACAAAACATTGGACTAGATGAGGAACTGGGTGTGATTCTTCTGTTCAGTGTCAGAATAAGGTGACTGTGAGCTGTAGCATACCTTCCTGCTTTGATAGGTGCTAGCATCCTGCTTCACAGCTTTTCAGAAGAACAGCAGCATGACTATATGTAGGCCTTGACTCTTCAAAGACATCACTTAATTTACCTGCGTAGTAGTAATCAATTTTCTTATCTGTTCTCAAACTTTAGAACCAATGGTATGTAAATTCCTAAATAACTGCATGCACCAGGCCTGCACAGACCAAGATAGAGAAAGAATTAATAAAACATACATATGAGTCTCTGCTGATTTCTCTACACATTAAAGGCTAGTGATTGCCCAGCAGTGAGCACGTTTGTCTACATACTTCTCACACGCCATTAACAGAGCTGACCTCTTTCAGCAGCATACACAAACTCAACCTACAGCTACAGGAACCTTTTTATTTCTCTTAGTCAGAATGTATTATTGTGGCACTTGCAGTTTGGTGGGGAAATGAATAAAGGAAACAGTTCCCTTAGGTTAGATGAGACTCTGACTTCTAGCATGTTATGGGCAGGATGAACATAATATCTAATGGGAGAAGGGCCATTCCTTGCCAACTGTCCAACCAGTTGCTGCAGGTCCACATGAAAAACAGTAATATGTTTCTGGGAACCTGTTTGCAACCTTGGTTGCAATTTCCATGGTTGACTCAATCAGAAGAGAAACAGGAATGGAGAAAATAGAATAGTTTAAGACACAGCATAAATACGCAGTAACAAGGAAAAATTAATTGCTTATAATTTTTAGAAAATATTTTTATTTGTCCAAGATGTGATTCTGCTCTGACAAATAGCACATCAGTTCAGTATGGATGACTAGCTATGTTAGTCCACCTTGATATATAAAGCAGGTGTTTGCTATATATAATTTATTTTGATTTAAGTAATAAAATTAGCTGCCTATGTGAAACTCAGGCTATTCTATCACATATATGGCGTACAGTAAAAACCTAAAGTATTCAAATAATATTTCAAATAGGACCTTTACCTTTCAGCTATCTAGAAAAAATCCATTTAACTCCTATGAAGGGGACAGAGCAGGGTACTTACAGGTGCAGATATGACTGAGTAGCATAAGAACCTACTCCTGATTCACTGCTGCCCCATAGCTGGACATTAATATAGCCTGCAAATCAGATGTCAGATAAATCCTCTGTGAGCTCCTGGACTGTTTCAGGGCAACACCAGCCAGGTAAATTTAAATTACACTAAAATGGTTTAGTTCACATAGAGGTACTTGCAACATGGTGGCAGCAACTGAAACTGAAGCAAACTGCTGGCTTGGTAATTTTTAAACCGTTTCACTCAGGTCATTAGAGAAGGTCTTGGATGCACCCTTTATTGGTTCTTGCTGTATCTTGTGCCAGAATGTAGTTCCCCAAAATGTTCAGCTCCTGCTTACTACTATGGCTGAGCTCTGGCATTTCAGAGGATGTTCCCAATGAGGCATTTGCTTAGGGGAGCGTTGCTGAGGAGATCCCTAGGGAGAGATCTCTCACTGTTGTAAAGCGCCTGAGCCCCAGTGAAGCTGTCAGTCAGTACATTGTACTGCAGATGCATCACTGTTGGCAATGCTCTGAAGTGAAGGAGAGCCTGGCTGATGGTCAGATCTCACCTTGAGTCTTCAGCATGAAAGTTAGATATCTAGCACCCTTTGAGGTGGTTTTCAACCACATCTAATTAGGAATGTATTAAGCCTCTCTGAACATGGAGCCCTTTGTTGCTGCTTTCATAATGTCACTTCTAAGAATAGCACAACACAGTAAATGTTATTTAGGAAGAAGATACTGCAAAAAACTGTAACAAATTACTCCTTTAGGAAGGCTTAGCGGTGAGATAGGTGCTGAAGATCTAGAGATGAACAGAGAATAATAATAGAGAATAATAAAGAGAAAATAATTCAGGTGTCTGGGATGAGTGCAGCCTTTATAGGGCTGAAGAACACCTATTTGACCATGAACACCACTAGAAGGCAAGAAAATGTCTATTTTTCGTAAAATAAGTAGGATCTTCTCTGGCACTACCTAGGTAGTATCTGTCTCTGCAATGATCCAAAGATGCACCCTACTTTCTATTTTTGATCCATAGTGTGTGTTCAGGCTCCCTGGTTCACAACCCTCGCTGCCTGCTTGGTGGTGGGAGGAAGAAGGACCCCATTACAGTGCAAAGTTCAGGCTGGCTCTTAAACTGTATCTACAGAGTGCAGCAATGTTCTGCATAACAGCCATGACTGGGATCTAAGTCCTTTGGACTTGATTGACAAGTAAGAAATTAAGCATGTTCTTGCCAGGTCAGAGCTGTAATGCTTTCTCAGTTCCCCAGGTGGATTAGTTTCAGCTCCATTGCTGAAGAGGAGAGGACATACATGAGGCACAGAGATTAATTGGTTTATCCAGAAAATTACAGCAAGTTTTGGTTAAACTGGAAGAAAAATTGTCCAGCCCCTTCCCTCACCTCTTTTCTCCTGACCTTTAACATTGAATCCTTGTAGGTTTTTTTCTCCTGTATCTACCAATTCATTGTTGGTAGGCTAGTTTCTTGTCTTTATGATTTGATGACACCATATGGGAGATGTAGTTTAACACCGACCTGTACAAACTGAACAAGATGGGAAGCATGTCCTAACAAAATCATGCTTTTATTTAAGTGACAACCTATAGGACAAGCGGAAGGGAGGCAAAAATGGCTTTACATCAGAAATTCCTTGATACACTATGTTCTGCAAAAAGAGAGCTATCTCCACACAGTAACTTTCTGACTTTGTGTTTACCATGATTCTCTTTACAAGTGCTTTTGAGGACTGCAAGAAAGAACTCTTAGAGCAAAATCATCCTGTTCAATAGCAGTCACCTCACATAATACCACCAAGGACAGGTTTAGGTTTCTGGGGAGCCAGTGATATCCTGTGGACACTACTATATGTCAATCCTTTTAAAAATATTTATGTTGCTGTCTGGGAGTCTCCCAGCTACCACAGTCCTTCTTCTCTCCAAAATAACATGAGAAACAGTGATCTCTCCATGTTTGGCTTTTCTTTGAAATGCTACAAGAATACTCTCTCTTGCTGTGTTTTAGAGCAATGTAAAAGGGTGAACTCAATGGACTCTCAGATCTGAAGAAAAAGCAGATTTTTTTGTTTGACTTTTTTTCTTTTAGTTCCCATCCTTCTTTTGAAGTGTGACTAGTTTTATAGGTATTATACTTTCAGCTGACACACACAAAATTAAAGTGAGATGTTTATTTTTTGACTACTGAGAAGTGCAGGGTTAAAATTCTTTTCCTCTACAGGAATGGTAGTTGTGGATTTTTTGTCCAGTTTTGTTCCAGTATGGAATTCCTCGCTAGATGTATAAGATGTAGAAATATGGGTGGAATTTGAAAGTTTGGTAGATTCAAGGTTATTTACCTGTTTACAGTCCTTGGAGATATATGAGAAACCAGAGTGAATGAGCTCTGAATCCTAGATGCCATGCTTGTATCAACTCCAGCAATGAGAAGGGAAAATCATTCCTAACTCACAGCCGAAGGGCTTGAAGACTATTCCAGGTCACTGTGCTATGGACTATTGCCCCAGTGAGGTAACTTTTGAGACAGAATCT
This sequence comes from Neopelma chrysocephalum, assembly GCF_003984885.1. Classification (NCBI taxonomy): domain Eukaryota; kingdom Metazoa; phylum Chordata; class Aves; order Passeriformes; family Pipridae; genus Neopelma; species Neopelma chrysocephalum. The sequence continues at coordinate 5,213,794 of NW_020897760.1, read as the reverse complement.
CCATGGAGAAACTAGAGGTTCTAATTTGTTTCTCCAAGTTGAAAAATAAACGATGTTGCACTTCATAAATAGGGTGTTAATGATAGCAATGAAATAATCGATTTCTCCTCATTAAGTGACAAACAACACAAGCTGAAAAATTAACCAGTTTGTTTCACACAGTTGGATTAATGGAGAACCAAGCAGGTCTTAACTTCCTCTCACCAATGAATAATGGCCTAGAGAAACACAGTGCTAATCGAGGCAACAGTGGTGGTAGTAAACAAGTCAATCCTGTATCTATTAGAGCAGTAGAACATACATAATACATTGAGCTCTACTTATCAGCTGAAAGTTGCACAATGCTGACAAAATAGTATGCTGTATCTTTACTAGAAGAAGATTGTTTCCATGACAGGAAATCCATATGTCTAGGAGGAGAGACATTAATTTAGTAGAAGGTGAGATGAGTGCCACATGTGGAGCGGGTGGCCTGCTCTTGACTTAATGACCATTCAATAATGACTCTAAATGCATCACTAATACAGCAAAAAGCACTGTCAATCATTCAACACCCCACTTCTGTAAACTTCTTAATGCTGCTTAGGTTTGATTAGAAGTTTAGAGGAAACTAAAAAATGCAAAAAGTAAAAATACTATACTGTGTAAGTCAAAATTTTTTTTTTTTTGGCACAGAAATGCGCAGAGCTTTCAGTGTCTGTGAAGTGAGTATGTTGGGATGGGATTCAACTCAATTGACTTGTTGTGGTGTACAATAGGTTTGGCCTAGAGAACAGCATGCTAAATTGGACCTTGGGAACCCTGCTCTCCATTTGACGTGCTGGATGACCTTGGGCTAAAATGAGCCTCTTTCTAACACACAAGATAGGGATGATGATAGTGCCTATTATAAAGCACTAAGAAAGCTAAAAAGTCTCATATGGAAGGCATGTAAGGGTGGCTAATTTCTTTCTTTGGACTTAAAGTACATTAACCTTGAATTTACTGATTTTAGCAGAATTAGCCATGATGATCTCACTGGGGATGTTTCTTCTCATTGAGATGAAGTTTTTTCCTGTTATGCTTTAGATGACTCTTTGTCTACATTTGACTGATTATCCTGGTACCAAGAAAGAGTTTTATACATTCCTAGCTTAATAAAGAATAGATTTAGTGCTGGAACATTTGGAAGGTGGTCAGACAGCCTGAGCTTTCTAACAGTAACTGCTATTCAGTAAGATTTAATTAAGGCTCACAAAACTAGTTAAATCTCCTAAAATGTCAGTTGTCTTTCCTGACTGCTCCTTGATTTTACCTTTTATTTAATTCAAGCAACAGTCCTTATGGCAATGTGACTTATTGTAATTAATTGCTAGTTGATGATGTTCCTCATGCTAAGTGCAGATGTTAGTCTTTGCAAAAGTCAAATATGAGATATTTTCAGTTTAAGATCAGCTCCATTTTCAGAAGCTAGTGGTGTCACCATTTTTCTCCTAACAGATTATATCATGGTACACAAGAAATCTGATTCTGCAGAACTGCAAAATCCAAAGAAGATAATGAAAATTCATAAAGAATTGATAAAAAGAAGAGGAAGGATATTGCTGAAGAAGCTGTATCTGTAGGAGAGTTTCTATTACAGGTAACTGGAGTAAGTCCCTCAGGAGTCTTCTGTTTTCATCTATTTATTAAACAACTAAGAGAATAAGACAAACTATAAATTAATTATAGTTGCCAGCGACATAAAGTCAAGGAAGTGGTGAACACAGATAATGCAACTCATAGACAACAGGGGGCCAAATTTTCTCCTTGCTTACACCTGTTCAATCTTACTGAAGTCAATGGGATTGGACAGGTGTAACTGAGGAGAGAATGTAGCCTCAGGCCCTTTCTACAAAGGGGTGGAGAGCTGGTGAAAGATGTTTAATGTTAATAAATATGAAGTCTTATCCATTAGTCTGAAATGTAAAAAAGACAAAGAATGAAGTGAGCAGAGAGATGAGGTGCACAAGTGCCCAAAGTGTAGGTAGTTTGCATACAGGAGCTCAGATGGTTTCAGGGGATGCTGCGAGGTCTCAGCCCAACCAAAAGCCAGGTAGCTTTTGTGGTGGCTCAGGGGAGTTGCACCAATGAAAGATTTTGAGTTTAGGTCTGTGTGCACAACCTGCAAGGCGGATTGGAGCATAGCATATGGCTGTCATGCTATTTATTGGTGACTTACAAATACAGTAGCACTGACTACCTCTTATAAATTAATAGTGTTGTCTCAAAAACAGATTAAGTGCCAGTACCTCTCAGCCCTGTAGTTCTCACTCAAACTGTTCATCAGACTCTTGTCTGATAAAAGGTCCACAGTCTTATGTATTCATTCACAATCTAAATCTCAGGTTACCAAGGTAACAAGCAGGTTAATCAGCTCCACCACACTTTCCTTAATTGAGGGAGAGTACTTCATTCTCCACTTCAGTCAGCTAAGTACAATAGCCTTTCTTAGTTGGCTCTCGTAGACTGTTTTTGATCCACTTGACTCCAAGACAGTTCCCTTCTCCAACTATAGTATACAGTACTATACAGTAACAACAAATGTGATTGAATTTCTGAATTACACAATGTGCTTTCTGACTGTCTTGTGCTACAGTGTTCATACATAATTTATATTGGAATTGCATTAGGCTGTGTCCTTTGCATGAGATTGGCTGTCTTGTAGCTTATGGCACCAGCCCTGTGATGGAGGTGGGGCAGAGCCATTCTGCACCAGCATGGCTTTGTGAGTGGTCCATGGCTGAAACAGAGTGGGGGGTCATAGGGGACTGGGGAGCCTTTCCTTGGCTCTGCCTGTGTGTCTGAGGTATGTTCCCTGTCTCAGTTCTCTGTCAGTAAAAGCACTTCTCCATCAGTAAAAGAGAAGATAATTTCCTACAAATGTATTGCTGATTTGGATTCAGATTGTGTGTGATACACTCCAAGGCAATCTGTGACACTTTCTCATTTTTTCTGGGACACTTTACCACTAAAATTTTAAAAGAAAGAAAACACCATGCTGTATCAAGTGTTTTTTGTGAGCAACCAGATCTTAGCCTTAGCCCCCCTCACCACCAGAATCTCAAAGATCACAATGTTTCCTAAAAGGACTTCAAGTCGTCAGCCATACTTCTTGCAAACTGCTTAAGAGCAGGGAAGTATTAACTGTCACTGAAATGCAGCCATTTGTGCAGCGTAGCATGTATTTATCATGCACAGAAATAGTATCCAGCAATTGCAGACAGAAAGTAAACTGCTTGTAACAACTACAGGGGAATTAGAGTAGGAAGAATGAATTAGAACTGCAGTATTAATAAAACTGATGCAACTCATGGCAGAGTCTGGACTTTTATTTATATACATGTGGATGAATCTATGGTTTTGTGTCTCGTGAGAGGGAGCCATAACAACACTGCCTTCTAATGCCAGACTGGAGAGTGAACCAAGTAGCAAAACTTTGCCCTAGTTCATAAGTGCCAGGTTTTCAATGACCTCTTCAGACACCCCTCCCTAGCCACCAATGTAACCCTAAATCCACCTAAAGCCACTCAAGTGTCCCTAAATTTGAAAGGAAAAAAAGTAAAGAAGTACTAAGAATTTTAAACCAGCACATTCTTTTAGTGTTGCTGTGAACACGAAAGGTTGATTTGTGATGAGACCAGTATACAGCTGGCTTCAAATTTTCACCAGTATGGGACTTCTTAATGCCTGCTACTAGCAGCATCTTTTTATTTATTGTGGTGTGTGCCTCTCTTTAAGTTTGGGAATCATCAAAATAGGGTAGAGTCAGCCTTTGTAATGCAACCCTCTAGGAACAATTTTATTCAGTCAAAGTAATACTGAGACCTTGGAGAGGAGAATTGATCTAAAAAGCATAATTTTTTTTAAGAGAAGCCCTCGCACCAAGCTTCTATTCTATATTATCATTAACAATTTCTGCTAACCCAGGAAGATACAGTGCTTTCTGAAGTACAAGCCAAAGCTCTCTCAGCTGTGTTAGAAACAGATTTTTGAATCCCTTAGTTCCTCAAGTCTTTAATACTGCCTGTAAATCTTGACAAATTACTTTTTCGGGCTTCAAACAATGTTTTTTTATGAACTTTTCCAACTGTCACCTTGAGAAACAGCTAAATGACCCAAGAACTACTTACATTTTTTGCACTGTGTAAACCAAAATTTCACAACTGCCTATCATTTGAAATATTGTATCCCTCTGTCTTATAACAAAATTAAACAACCCACGACCCCAAACCCTCACACAATCATGTTTGCTGTTTCCTCTTGACTGTATATTACATAAAACCAGTTCCCATGTCTGGGGTCCCAAGTAACCAAGAGAGAAATTAGTTACTTTTTAAATGAAAAAGACTTGAAGTTTAAAAAATTAGAGGTTACTCTGCAGATGAGAAAATGTATATCTTGCATACCAACAAGAAAGTACATACTCAATGTAACTTCTGCGGGAGAGGAGAGAGGAATGGATCCACACAGTCAGACAGCTTCACTGCATTTATGCCCATACTTCTGCCTAAGAAAAAAAAAACAACATTCACAGCACCAAAGCCCATTTCAGCACGCTGTGCTTACCAGTGTTAAGAAAATGTTATTGCCTTGTCTTCAGTTAATTTGCTTGAGATGCTAAACAAAGATGCACAGTGGCAATCAAGAAACTTATAGTGGTAGTTCAAAGAGAAACAGAAAGTAATACTGAGAGTAAGACCAGTACCATGAGGACAGTTGCAGTTGGTGAATTACTAGCAAAGAAAGTGAGCCAAAGAGATGTTCCTTCTGTTTTTTCCTCTGGTACTTCCACGAGGGTCGCAGAAATGCTCACCTGATTTTAGTCACTTCGGTATCTTTTTTTATTCATATACACGTAAGAGAATGCATGTCTCTTCATTTAGAATAAAATGTTTTTGCTGCTTATTTATGTAGCATTTCTGACTGTCAGCCTTAAAAGTTTTGGGAAAAATGTGCTTGTGGTAATAAAGCACTCTCAATTATTTTACAATTAAAAAAGGAATCAGAAAAGAAAATTCTTAAGAAATGCATATGATGAGTTCAGCCCAGAGATTATTCAGAAATTAACCCAAAAAAATGCTCATTACAAAGCAACTGGAAGTATTTATTCTTTGTTAATTTGGAGGTTTATTTATCTGTTTTCTAAATATCCACTTGGAAGTGCCCTTAATGGCTATGTACTTCTGCAGTCTTCCTGTGTTCACAGTGTTCTAATTAAAAAAAAAAAAAAAAGACACAAAAAGACAAGCCAAACAAGTTTCAAAATTTAATAAAATAAGAAAGATAATAATTTCTATCTTGGTGATATGAAACAAAAATACAATAGTCAGTATCAATGGGATGTGAGATTATTCCCACTTGTGAAAAACACCTCCATAACTCATTTGTGACTAAGGCAGTTTTGAATTATGAGATTTGCAGTTCACTCGTGGGATAAATTACATACTCCTTGGATAACCATTATGTATCTGGCAATGTCTGTATCATTCACAGCTTTGGGTAACAGCAAGAGGCTGTGCTTTCCTGTTGCTTTAGTGAGTGTGCTCTTCAAACATTTATTGTACAATAGTTATTGCAGGGGATAAATAATGCATATGAGGGAACAAAATTTACATTATAAGTTGATTAAACTGCTTAACAGTTTTTAGCCGCTTTCTAAATAAGGATTTTTAACCAGATTTAATCTATGCAGTGTTTCATGTCCAAAGAACTAGCATTTAATCTCTGTTTAACTGAAATTTAGTTAGCAATGTTGACACCTCTGCATTTTAACACTGGGACTTCTTTGTGAGACACAATCCCTTTCACTCAACTTAATATCCCATCTTGGTCTCTAAGGGAAAATAATTGAGTTTAGGCTAGTTCTAAATAGCGATAAGGACAGGGAACACAGATGGGTATTTCATTGATTAACACTAACACTGGCCTAAGGCCTTGGTGTCAGGCATTAGATTAGGACATTACTAAGAGAATGACAGAGTTTTGGCACTTTATTCCTCCTCAATAACATTCTTTCACATATTAAGTTTATCCCACCCTAGGTAGCTACTTTATCATGCAGAAGGCCTTAATCCACTGATGTGACTCTATCTGCTTTCACTTTGATGCTGCCTCTGTTTACAAGAGTAATGCAGCCTGTGTAAGACAAAGTACTCGTGACAAGAACAACTGAATAAGGCTTTTAGATGCACAGAGCTCTGACCTAAAAAAAAAGAAAAAAACTTCAATAAACTTCAAAATACTCCAAACCAAAAGAGAAGGGAAAAAATCAACAAAAACCAGAGGCTTTTTGAAATGAAGTTATGTTGTTTGCATCATGAAGAAACAGACATGAGTTTTCCATCAAGAAGATTCAACTTTACTGATCTTCTTGTACTGCACTTTATCTTTTCTTCACCTTTGACCTTCCTTTCAGTGTCTCCTCAAGGCATCATGAACGTAAGCCTTGTGGTGTTCTTTTAGAAGTAGGATTGCTGCTATCCCCTCTGGTGAATTTAAGCAGCTGTTGGAGTCAGTGACAAGGTTGGCTGCAGATTTGGTATACTGGCTGGGAAAGAGATTATGGGTCAGTCCCCAGTGCTGGGAGACAAAAGATTCAAGTAGTTCAGGATTTTTTGGATATCCGAAAAAGATTTCATGAAATTTGTAAAGATCTAACAGTGTACTGCAGGTTTCATGTGGTCTAAACAGCTTATAGCAAGTAAAACTCTAGGTAGCCAGTAAGTGGTGTTTTCACAGCAATGCTGTTCTGCAGAGGTGTATGAGATCTAGTGCAATATAATTCCACAAAATTGCATTGCTGCAGACAGAAACTAGTGACTCTTAGCTCTTGCAGGAACTGTGACTATAAGGTAGAGTGCCAATTTTATGAAACTCAAACTAGATTATTGCTGTATTTATTACAGGAAACCTGAGTTGCTGGTGAGGCTTTTTGTCTCTAGTTAATAGGAGATTTAACAGACTGGCTACTGAGTGGCATTTTGGATAACTTTTTTAAAGCTTGTTTAAAGACATGCTCGCAAATTTACTTAACTTATTCCAAATCATGGAAATATTATTGAAACTTCTGAAAGACAATAGAATTATGGGCAGCAAGACAAAGATTTTGACCAGATTGGTTTGAATCTAAGGGAGGTTTTCCTCCTACAAACACAGACCTATTTAGTTTTGCTTGGAATGTCACTGTACCAGGATTCTGACTGAAGGTAGGAAAGGAAATTGCTTTCTTTCAAAGTTTCAGACAGCTTACAAGAATTGGTATTGTAAGCCTGCTGAGAATGTTGGCAACAAGAAAATGTTATACTGTATTTTTATATTTGCACATAAAATAGTCCTATTAAGATTGTTTAAAATTATCCACATGACATAGGGGTTATCTTAAATTGTTCCTGTTTACATTAACCGAAAATCTAGCCTTCAGTGTTCAGAGAGAAACACGTGTTCTTTTCACTTAAACTGGTGCAGAATAGAAGTAACTCCATGTAAGTCAGTGGAGCTGAATGAGGACCAGAAAAAAAGATCCTATCTGATGGGTGGTATTTTTTTGCATGCACTGAGATATCACACTATTTCTCCTTTAGAAGAAAGAGTGAAAACTTATCATGTGACTTTTCCACCCTTTAATTTTATATGTTTTATATGCTTTATAGTTTGGACACTGTATGGACAGTTTGTCATTCAATTTCCACCACAAATTATGTGAATTTTGCCTGAATTTCCCAGCCAAAATCCTTTCTGAAATTATCTCTTTAGAACACTATGACTATTTTTATAGTGATAGTAACTCTAGTTATTTGTGTTACAGAGAATGCAAAAGCGGCTTCCAATTCTACTTTCCAGGTCATGAACTTGAAAACATATAAGGTCTTAACAGTTTAAAAGGCGGTATTTTTAAAAAAATAATATGCTGTATTCATTAGTTCAGAACACTAAAGTCATGTGAATGTAACTGTTTGTGCACACCTGTAAGTTTTAAAAAACTCCCTCTTTGAAACACTTATTTGCAGCCTGTTTTTCTGTATGGTATATAGAAACTTTGGATTGTTTGGAGGAGAACTGGCTGCAGTTGTGAGGCTTTTGAGTTCTTTATGTGCAGCAATGAACAAGCTGGTTTCAGATTTAAGAACATGGTGTTACTTCAGATCAGGAACACGAGCTTCTCTATAGTATTTACCCTTCAGTGCAGGACATCCTGAGAGAGAGAGTTTTAAATCTTCATGTCTTTGGGGTTTTTTTTTGTTTGTTTGAAAAGGGATTATGCCCGTGTAGAAAAATGTAGAACATTTCCTTGAGTCTTCCTGTCAGTGTATGAGTTTAATGCACATTTGAGACATTGGCAGCACTATAATAAGCCACAGTGGTAGTTACCATCTGTCATGTTGCCAAACTATCTCAAGGCATATTTGTCTTTCTCAGAGAAGGGAGAATATGTCAATGCACATGGAAATGGAAAGAAAAGCTGTGGTTTTAGCCCACCCCTACCACATAATCACAACTGGTGTTTCTGGACATATATATAGAGGAGTTTAGCTCCATCTATCCAATATCATGTCTAGAAAGGTAATGCAGAAGTCTAGTCACTCTTTACAGCTTAGTCCACTTTCAAGGCAGCTTCAATTGTAATCTCATGCCACCAAAATATCACTGTTGTTTGATTCATTGGGTCACTGGTAGCCTTCCCACAAACTCAAAAAGTGGCAAGAGACAATGATGAGGTAATGGAGCCTCAGTGGGTCTGGGAATTGCATGGGTGGGCCAAAGCCTCTGCGGGTCATTGCCCTGCTAGGAGTTGTACCTGCTGCTCCCTGGGCAGGGGCAGAGCAGCTGGTGAGCCTTGAAAACATGCACTGCTCTTGCTCTCTGCCTTCAAAAGAAATCGGGTGTGTATGTGTCTGGAAGCCAGGGCACGAGCATGACAAGGTCCAGTGGGAAAACTGACCAGGGAAAAAATGCACCTGGGCAAAAAAAACACCTTGAAAAACCCACTCTTCATTAGATAAAATCTGCATGGTGGAAAGCTGGTGAAACCAAGTATTAATTCTGAAACACCACAATAATTCATTGTTTTCACCTTTTAAGTATTTCACAGTTTCTGGAGATAACTAAGAAAAGTGTCTGATTGCGAGCATCAGACTGGGTATGTGTTGCTCAGAGGCAATTCCTGTATCACTATTGGGGTGCTATTCCCACTGTCACTGGTATCAAAAACACTCTTAAGCATCTGATTTTACTGTCTAAAGTGGGATGATCACTGAAGGGTAAAATTGCAGCTTTAGTGTTTATTGAGTGTAGATGGCCAAAAAATACAGGTATCCAACATGCCACACTTCCTCGATAAAATTGGACTATTTTAGAATGAATTTCATCTTAAATGCTGACTTCTGTCTAATTCCAGTCACCTTCTAAGATGACTGTGCATGTGAATGTAAACTAGGCAATAGTGTAATGGCAGTTTAAATAAAACTGAAAGTCTTTAGCCCCCAGCTCAGAATTAAAACTCTTAGAAATCTTGTCTAAGGTGTTGTTGTTTATGCTGCCCGCCCCCATTCTTTGAAAAATGCAGGCTAGCCAAAACTTTTTGATCCTTCTGCTATTAACAGATGGTATATGTAACTAAGGATAAGCTGTGACTATCATTTAGACCGCAAGCAAAGGGGTGAGGGATGCTCCCCTGTGGGTACCCTTAAAAGGCCATAAGCTTGAGTAGCAAAAATGAAAAGGTCTAGTGCTGGTGTTAATTACGCAGAAACCACACAGAAAGTGCTCGCTGTCACAGAGTTGAGAGGTTGTGCATCCCTTCCACAGATAAAAGGCATGGTATGAAAACATTTTGCAGAGGACAATGAAGTGAAGATTAGCATAATCTTTTGCAGTATCCTCAGTAAGCTATCCATGAGTGAGCTGCTTTTTTCTCATTCCTTTTGCTCTAATGTCTGGATTTAAGGAATGGCAATGTAAGAATAGGCTTTGTCCTTGAAGCCTGACAGTTGTGTTTTCCCGCCTTCATGTGATCATCCTTGTTGCTAGTGTACTGCTCTTCTGGTAATCAGACAATGGAAGGAAAATGAAGTGTCAGTTTATTGACAGAACTTTACCCTGGCTATGTTTTTTTTTAATCCAGAGTCATCAGTGCTCTCACACTCTCCATATTTTCTCATTTCTTCAAATCAATAATGTAAAATCTCTTCTATAACTGTTTGGGATGAAAGTAAAAGAAAATAACGCTGGAAAAATCCTAAAAATAGCTCCATGAAGCCTAAAAGCAACATAACAGTATAATTCCTCTCTGCTTGGGAGGAGAGTATTTGTGGTGGATGCCTGTTTATCATGGTAAATTGAGCATGCTTTCGTACTTACCTCAGCAAAAATGGCTCTTTAGATGCATGTCCTCAGGTGCACAATATTTAGTTTTAGCATAGAGACTTAGCCATATACATGTTTTGGTTTAACGTGAGTATCTCTAGGGCTGACACAGTGGCTAATACTCAAGTTTGTTAGCCACTTTGATCCTGAGTGCCCTGTTTTAAGTCTTGCTACTACTGGTTAAGCTAGCGCTTTGTTACTGCAGGGATAACTGGAGGATTCGGAGTGTTGGGAGGTACTATCCCCAAGATCAAAATATAAAAATAGGTCTGAGGTCAGGGAACTGTACAGACCCCCAGAAGCTTTTCAGTTTTACAGCTGGAGATAGTCTCTTAAGTATATATAAATCGTCATTAGGATTCTGACAAAGAAGTGCACGATGGGATTGCTGCAGGGCAGGCTCTTTGAATCTTATTCCTGATAAAAACCACTTCTGGCTGGCTGACAGGAGACAAGGCAAGTTCAAGGAAGGCATTAAAAACATCTTAAATCTATTGATGGCAGCAGAAGCATTGGGATGAATAGTTTGAGATTAGGATGAAGATTTCTGAGTGCAGTTAAAGCAGAGAATTTGGCTCCAGCTGGCAATTCTGGGGAAAAATATGTTTCTGAGTATGGTCAGATTCAAATAATACTGCACAGGATCACCATGAAACTTTCTAAGGCGGAATAGTTGATTTTTTTTTCCTTTATACTGCCCATCCACCCTAAGAAAAAACTCTGTCTGATTGAAACACCTCTCTAGCAGAAGGCAGGCTACCTGTGAAGGAGTTCCTTAGCAAAAGGCATCAGCAAGGCAGCAGGTGCTGGCTGCAGTGTGATGGCAGGAGCAGGTTTCAGGGCAGTGAAACCTGTTAGGAGCAGTTGCAGCTGGTGCCATGGGGGACTCCCCATGGCACCAGAGACTCCCCATGGCTGCTTCTCTTTAACAGAACAGAGGGGCAGGGTCTTTCCACTGCCTCATATGCCCTGAGCAGCCTGGGATGATGGAGGACAAGATACCTTTAACTACCTGGGGCCAAAATTTCCTTGGTGAGCAAGGAGAGCCTCATTACTTGTCTTTGCAAATCACCAAGCAATGCAGCTCCTCCCATGCAAGGGCTGCAGGGAGGCTGAGGCAGACATGGCGTTATTAGCCTTATCCAGGCTCTGCCTCCAACCCAAAGGCTTTGGGTAGCACGTACTTGTGTCACCCTGTTAGTGGCAGCACAGTTGACAGTGACATTTGGTTTCCTGAATTCTTCATTCCCCAAAATAATGTGAACATTCAGAGTTTTTACACTAGAGGACCAGTAATGTATAACACTTAAATAAGTAATTTCAATGTGCCTTTAGACCTACTGCTCTCAGTCAAGGAAAGCATATGCTGCTCATTCATATTTGGACTTTGCGTTGATGTAAGAGCACTGAATTGGTTAGAGTATCACACTCACCACAGGTCTTCATGTGTAAAGCTATGCTGCTTTTAGCCCTCTTGGAAATATTTATCTCTGTGCAACTGAAGGAAGCATCCATGTCTGTCCACAAATGCGTGTACTGTAACAGAGTGACTGCTACAGTGTGAGCTGTGGCAGCTCCTTCTGGCAGGCTAAAGAAAATTCTTGTGGAAAGACTTTTCCTAAAAATGCAATAGGAAATCATGTTAATTTTCTTCCTAACTGATGCTCAGTGGAACAATGGCTGAAAGACACATGCTTTGTTTGAGACTGGTATCTATGCATATTTGCCATGGAGCATCAGCTTGTACCTCCCCAGCACCATCCAGAGACACCTTGATTTGAAACTCCAGTAGGTTAGTCCTCCTTATGACCTTAGAGGTAATGGTTTTTTCCTATGCTATATGGAGAGGGCATCAATATGATTGAAATCCAGCCCAGCAGATACCTACATTGTGCTGAGTGCCAATGAAAGTGTCTCTGTTAAAAGACAGTTCAGTGAGAGGGTGACAAAAGGACTTAGTGGTCCAAGTTAGGATAAGTTCTGTGCTAGCACTGAGAGTGGTTAACAGCCTTTTGTTAAAGAAAAAATAAATTGCAGCTTTTCTATCCTGCCTAGAAATCTGCCCCAATCTAATGCAAGCAGACAGGTTCAGTGCTACTTAAAATTATTTTGCCTCGTCAGTGAACTGTGGTGTTTGCCTGTTCATAAATACTGTGGACACCTTATTGTCTGCTCCACTGCCATCTGACACACAAAATTGAATCAAATACTCACTATATCCAACTTGTTGTCAGATATCAGATACAAAAATAAGCCAGCTTCCCTTTGTGTTTTAGCTATCATGTTTTGTTATGTCAGACTCTGGGATCATAGTATGTTTGACTGGGTCTCTCTGAAAACGAACCCAAGTGATCTGCAATTCATGCTGATTTGAGCAAGACAGCAGTTGGTGGGCAGCAGGTAATTGAAAGTTTGCAAGGCATTATACCTAGCTGTCAGCACAGCTCTGAATTTGCATAATTGTTTAAAACATCAGTGAGAATTGTTACATTTAATTACATCTTATTTACAGGGGACTTGCAATATTTGATTTATTTTTGAGCAATGGAACAGGTTGCCCAGGGAAGCAGTTGAGTCACTATCCCTGGAGGTATTTGAAAGATATGGAGATGTGGCACTTAGGGACATGGTTTAGTTGTGGACTTGGCAGCGTTGGGTTAATGGCTGGACTTGAAGATCTTAAAGATCTTTTCCAACCTAAACAATTCTGATTCTATATTTGAAAGAATGTTAAGTGAGGTACAAAAAACCTGGACATATAGATAAACAGGAACGAGCAAATTAGAAAGCTCATTATGAATTGGCTAATAATTATTTTCTTCTTTCAGAAGTACTTCATAATAAGATATCCTTAAAGCACTACAAGCGATAACCATTCAAGCTTCCCACAAGTGCATTGCAACAGGGGTCATGATTTGTGAGGAGAACATAGACATGACAGGAAACAGCTCACAGGTTTCTTGATGACTACAGAACAAGCCAGGTGAGATTTTATTTCTGTTAAAGTACCTTGGAAGTGCAAGGGCTTCTGTGCAGAGGTAGCACAAGAACCTGTTGATCATTCAGGATGGCAAAATTTAAAACACACATAGGCCAGGAAGCCAAATTACACAACAGGTTTCCTATAATGGCTCGCATTTTTAAAAATGCAGTCCACAGTGCTTTCCAACGAATGGCATTTGTGCTTCCACCTTCTCCTAGGAACATTATTCTTCATAAGGTACCTATAGCCAAATGGCATTCAGAAGCCTTCATTCCTGTGGTCTGTATTCATGTAGGGTATATTCTGCTTTATTCACTATTACAAATATTCGCATCAGTATTTGGTTTTGTTCACACAAATATTTGTGAAACTGCTGCTTCATTCAAAATGAAATCTCTTTGAGTGAAAAGAATAAAAGGACTTTAACAAGAACATTAATCTTTTGCTACTTGGCATTCAGTCTTCTCTTGGAGAGCTGTCATTCATCCGATTAGGTGCAGACACAACATTGCAAGCAAATGATTACTCCTTAAGAAACTACCCAGGGAAACAAGCTGTTCACCAGCTCTCCATAGGCTCACCTGCAGCTCACAGAGAAAACTGAGGGAGTTCAGTGAGATTATGGGGAATATGAGAAGCTAAACATGTTTTTAAGTGTTGTCAGGATCAGGGCTGATGCACACATCCACCACTATCAGGAGCAGTTTGTGAATTATTAATGATAAGAAAAATTGCCTAAATTAATTGTATAATTTATTTGTAATGAATAATTTGAGTAGCTCTATTCCTGAATGTCTTTCTGCCCTTGAATGAAGCAGTTTGGAAGTGATGCCTGCCTCTTGTTTCGAATGTAGCTAAAGCTTCAATTAGGCTTGCCTACATTGAAACTTGACATACCAGTTTCTTTCACGTATTTGTACAGACAGAGAAGCAAGTCTGTATTTGGGTTGTATTTTTTCAGGGTTTGAAGTCTTGTTCAAAGATCTTGAAAAATTGAATGACTGAGGACATAGACTGGAATTCTGCCCTTCAGTTTATGTGCAAAATCAAAAACATGCAAAGTTTGGTAGTATCTGAGCTTCATCTGATAAGGCATACATTAAAGTATAAAAAGAAAGCCCAGAAATAGGAGACTTGTCAGTTTGAATGTTAGTTAAATAAGTACATAGGATAAACAGTTCAGTGAGGGTTATGTAGCTGAATTTTCAATCAGGATGCACAAAAGGCTGTTACAACAGCATCTTCCATTGCTAAAAACATGTAGGATTTGTTGCACAAAGTAGCAGATATAGTTTTCAGAGGAAAATCTACAAGTCTTAACAAATCTTCCTTTTCAAATTAAATGTTATTAACCAACGCAGAGCACTAGAAATCCCCCTAACCCCAAGCTCTTTTAAAAATCCAATATGCAGCAGTTTTTGACTGTTCATTTGCCACTTAATTAGCACTGAAAAGTCTTTCTTTCACAACTGTTTATTTCACACCTGCAAACAGGTACTGCATGCTACTAAATTTAGTTAAATGCATCCCTGTTTTTGGCTTTAATCTTAAAATAAATTACTGTTGCCATTCTGTGGAATATAATTGGATGACTAGCTGCAAGTCTGTGATACTATGACTAAATTTCTACATGGTAAATACACTGTTAAAGTATTTTGCTTCATTATTGTATTAAGTTTGAAATAATCAAATTCAAGACAAACTAAGCTTTTCAAAAAAGGAAAGAGGCATTTGATGATAGGTGGACCAAAGTTCTCACTGCTTGTATCTCTGTTGAAGAGAGCTGCTTCCACTACTGCAAAAAGGTGTATCAGGGACACAGGAGAGAGGAAATACGGCAAGAGCCAAACACAATAGCTCGTACTGCCACTGTCTGAGGATAAGTCAGTGACTGCCTGGAAGAGTTACTCTGTAAAGTGAGACAGGGAAAAGGTGGAGTTCTGACCTAATCAGGGAGTAGGTTTAAAAGATATCTGTGAGGGAAAGGAGTTGGCTGTGGGCAAGAGAGAAGAGGAAAAGAAAAAATAGCTTGTAATATAACTTGGAGTATATGTGTGTGTGTGTGTGTGTGCGCGTGCATGTGCGTATGTGTACGTGTATGGCAGGGAACTTAAACGTTCCGGGATTTGTAAGGTAGGGCACTGCAAGGCACAGACATTTTCTGTACTTTCCTTGTTCAATCTTTACTTTTTTTTCTTGAGTGTGACATTGGAAGGAGCTAACAAACCAGGGCAGGTGATTCAGACAGTGTGGTATCCATATGCAGTTTGAGAGCTGTATGTAAATCCTGTGTCAGCCAGCTGGCTAAAGCTCTGTTTCCTTCTACGGGGACATGGGTAAACTGCTCTGCTCACTGCATTGTCACACAAGGTATGAAAAGGGAGGACGTGGCATATTGCTTTTTCTTCCAAAAAATGGCGTATTATACAAATTGGTGGCCAGGAACAATCATGAACACAGGAGTCATGGAGCTCTGAAAGGTCACAGCTTAGAGATGGGTGAAGGTGCAGCTCCATGGAGATCATAAGTGAAGGACCCTCTGTGGTTACAGCCCTACTCTGTGGAACTCTAAGGGCTCATTAAAATGTGGTGCATAGTCTTATCTACAAATATTAATTGTCACAAATTAAAGTTTCCTCTTCAGGTTTTTAGGGCCTTCCGCAGGACTCAGGTTTCTGTCACTAGACAAGAGTTTCCTTTCATATCTACAGACCTTATATATGAAATTTAAGTGCGACTGTTTATTGTGTTTTTTCACGTGTAATTTATCTGGATTCTGCAGGTATACTTTTTTACATTTGTTCTTTGGTGCTAATGTATTTTTTGTAGAATATGTGTAAATAGATATGAGCAAACTGTGTAAAAGTTATTCAGCTACCCAGTGAACCATGTAATCTGTTGATTCATAGAGACAACAGATAATAGAGTGAGATATTTGCTTTACACTGTCTGTATAGTATCTAGGCACAGAGTCAATTTGTGTCCTGTCGGGGCATGTTGTACCACACTATATTATCACTTTGAGGATAGGCAATTTGGGTAATGAATATGTGAGCTGGTTGGGGGTGGAGAAGTATATCTGATATCTATAAAGTGGAAATGTTGAACCAAGGTTTTGGCTTCATCCTGGTTAATTCAAAGCACTATCATCACAGACAAGCTCTTTTGCTATCTTGGAAACAGTATTGTTAATTAGCTTCTATCTTTCCCTTTATCGTATCATAAAAATTGAAACAATGCACTAAACACTGACATTTTCTTTGTACAGCAGGTATGAGTAAAAATGGCATCCCTTTGGGAAAACACAAAAATTAAATGGAAGTAAATGAGCATTTTGAGAGCAGTTGAAAGAAAATAGTTCCTCTTTGTTATGCTTGATCCAAGGATTCATTTGACCAGGCTGTGCTTATGCTCATCTCCTGCAACAGCCCATCACTACACTGCCATTCCAGCCACTCCCAACAGCCCTGGGGTTGACAGCTGTGCAAATGAGCAGGAGGCGCAGGGTAATGACAAATAGGCCACCCTCTGTCCACTCCCCAGAATATGCTTCACAGCATCAGATTTTTGTTTTCTTTTTAATCCTTCTCTTAACAAATGACCTTGCAAGCTGTTGACATTTGCATGACTTTTCCAGGATTCCCTGGATTCCTGACAGGTATTTACAAAACAGAATTTACGAAAGAGAGATGTTCCAGGGCTGAACTGCTTCCTCTACTCCAAACATCTTCCCTGTTGATCGTGTGTTGTGCAATGCAGGAAAATCTAGACCTAAGTTCTATGTCAAGTATCAGAATGGGGTTAGCTGTGTTACTCCAGACCTCTGCCCTGAATAATTTGCCCTTTATATATAGAAATGTAAATTAATAGATTTAAATTGCTTCTCTCTTGTACTGGTACAATTGAGCCTGTTGAAGATGGCTCCAGTATTGCTGTGCAGTCAGGGTAACAGATAAGTCTCACAATCAAATATACAGGTAATCCAAAGAAACTCACTAAACTGTACCCTATATAATGGGAGTACCTAGAATCTGTCAAGCTGAAGTTAGCTCCATCCACCTCCTCTTCCCATCTTCTGATCCTGCCATTGTCACCTGGAGTCACGGCTGAGATTTGAAGCCTGCAGAGGGGTGTTGGAACAAGCTATCCACCCACACTGTGGGTGACTGTCACATCAAGGAAATCTCCATACATCAGATATGAAGCCAAACAGCAAAGGCTTAAAATTGGAAAAGCTGGGTGAAACATATCAAAATCTTCCTTTTTTCCACACTAATGGTTGGTGATTTGTCCATAAGCAATCATTTCACTCACATCTCACTCAGACCTCCTGATAAGGCCTGCTTCTGACATCTTGATTGGCTTCACTTTGACAAAATTCCTCTAGACTTCAATACAAGTTTTACTTGAATAAATAAAGACTGCAGGTAGTCCCAGAACCTCTCTTGCCTTCACCCCCACACCTTCTACTATATACACCCAGGCTCCTTTAGCATCTTAATTGTACTTTTCAGGTAAGGCTGGCCAGCCAGAGAGCTACCCCTCTGAGGATAGCTGGGCTGGCCCAAGCAGGCACTCCTCTCCTTACATGTCTGCCAAGTGTCACAGTCACCTGGGCCATGATGAGCAGTCACAGTCACAGAAAAAGGAGGCAGTGTGGTAAAAGTGAGGCTTAGTCATGATTCCTGCAGAGGTACAGAAGTGGGTTTTTTCCCTCTAATTAATGCTATTTATTGTCTGTGCTGAGAAGACCTGGTGAAGGTAAAGGTCAGCATTTTGATATGCATTGTACAAACACAACAAAAAACCAGCCTGTATCAGCGTAGTGGCCAATTAGTGTTTGTGACACTCAGTAGGAATTTTTTGCAAGACATCTCTCAGCCATAGGTGCCACGTGAATTCAGCTTCTTTGTATGCCTTAGACTAGAATACACCTTGGAATAGAGCATACAAGGAGGCAGATTTTTATTGCATTAGAAACATTAATTCTCAATTTTTAGCTGCTTATACAGCACATTTCCTCAGCAATGCCTCATGCTGCTATTTATTGCTAAAGCATCTCTGGGAATATAGCTTGTAGATACGTTTGCTCTCAGCTTCTGGTAATCTGTTGCAATCTGATAATGTACCTCCATCTCCAAGTACGACGAGGCAACTTGATGCTCATCCATCAGCCACATACCTTAATGCAAGCAGGGTCAGGGTGAGCTTTTAATGGGACTGGATCACCTCCCTGACTGGAACAACCTCTTGCTACTCAACTGTTGTTTCCCATCTCCAACAATCTCAGCAGCTGCAATGGATGTTTTGGGCCCAGTTGGAGTAGTTGTGTCAAGGCTTTCATTTAGGCCAGAACAACTGCTGAGTTGTTGTGCATTCTGCTTGGGCTGGGGCAAACATGTTCAAGCATTGTGTATGGAATAAATAAAATGGACTAGGGAAAATGTGTTACTCTTATTTAGGCCTATCTGTTTCTCTTGAAAGCAAAAGATACCCATGGAGGAGATGAAGGACCATGTATCTCATTTTTAATTGCACAAAATTTTAGTACTGGGATGACTGCCTTGACTATGGAGGACCTTCTCCTGATGGGGACTGGGACAGAACCCACTGTACTCACAGCTTCCTGTCTGGGAAGTTGGTGCTGCCGTACTTGGCTTAGCTATTCCAGAAAAGCGTAACAGAATGGTGAATTCCCCTGCCATCCCAGTACACAGATCTTGTGTGTATGGTATACACAGGAACACTCTGAAAAAGAAGTTAGAAAATGTCATGTGTACTGTGTACTATAAAAATTTCAGTTTATCTTGCATGTATTTTTAATGGCAGCCACTTTCCAACTTCCTTTTGTTCGATACAAACAGCAGACTTGTTCTTGAAGTAAACACTGTTTTAGTCTTCTGTTTTTTCCCTTTTATTTCATTTCAGTTTAGTTTAGTTTAGAGCTTCTGCCTGAGCAGCCAGGGAATATATATAATAGGGCATGAATACATTCTTATAAGTATTAGAACAAGTATGGAAACACAGAGCCCTTAGTGACCTTGTTAGTCCTCTGCTGATCACTTGTGTTTGTTGTTGTAGGAAGGCAAACATAAGTATAGAAGTGTTATTGAACAGAAAACCCTTCAAAAATTTCACCAGTCTTTTGTATTCAAGTCGCAGAGCAATAGGGGGCCACCCTGCTCAGAAAGCATACTTATGCGAGTATTAAGAACTGGCTGAGATAAGAAGTAAAGCTTAAGAGGCCTTCATCATTAGCTGCTAGTGGTGGAGATTAGTGATCCTACTACAGGATTACAGATGGAAAGAGTGCTAGTGTTGGTTAATTGTTCATTAATGCTTGTAAAATAAGATAGCAGTAGTAAAACTTACTATTGTCTGCTCTCTCAAAGTAAAACAAAATTGAATCTGCTTGTCAATAGCTGTATTGATGTTAACAGGAACATGTTTAACAGATCATTTTACAGTGTAAACTACTATCCAGCTCTTTCAACATAGAGACACTATTATCTTAATAAGAAATAATTTATGTTTTAAATAATCTGTTCTCTATATATGCACATTTTATCCTTTTAATTAGCAATGCTTTCACTAGGGCGCTTTTAATATTTCAGAGTTTGCTTATGAATCTCAGGTGGAACATTACCTCCCTGTAGCCTCAAAGATTTATTTTATTTACAATACCTTTGGAATTGCCATACCTTATTAGCAGGGAAGGTGTGCAGGCAGGTCCCCCTGCACAGCCTGCCCCAGTGAGGGACCAGCTCTGTCCGTACCTCCCATGGTGCCCCAAGTATTGCTCTGCAGCAAGAGCTGTTGGTGGGTGCCCAGCACAGGGACTTTCGGGCCACACATGTGTGCTGGACTGGATTAGCAGGAGTGGACTGCTGCTCCTGGAGCCATGACATTTTCCTCCCACAGCAAAGTGGGTCATCAAGGGTTCTGCAAAGCGCAGTGTGGCAAAAAATGGTTTTTTGACAAGGACATACTTGAAAAGAAAATGAGACTCTCCCTTTCTATTAATAAAAAGTAAACTTCAAATGAAATACTAATCCTGGAAACAGAAAAATATTTTCAATGAGATGTGTGTGAAGCATGAATGTTTTCACAAAAAATTATTTTACAGCAAGAAATCTCAGCTGTTCAGGAAATAAAACTAAATGTTTTAAAGGCATGTGTGTTAAAGGCTCAGGAAAACTCTGAACATTCCAGGTTACTTCCCTTGTAGGTGCTTGAGCCTGAAAATTAAAGCCTCTGGGTCTTCACAGAGGACACACCCTGGGAGACTTCATCACAACCTCAGCAGATTTTCCTCTGTGTATCCTTGGTCAAAGATAATAGTTACAAAAATTGTCGAAGATTATTTGCTCTGCCCTGATCTTGGCTGCTTTATTGGTCCCTTGGCAGCAGTCAGAGGAGCCTGAAGGGTGGCTTTAGCCTAAGCCAGATGCCACTGGCCCTGAGGGACTGCTGCAGCATCCAAACACTGACAGGGTGCTGAGAAGTCCTGGCTGGGTCCCTACACAGGCAGCAGGAGAGGTGCTTGGTGATGTGAAAAGCTGCCGTGCTCTGGTAACTGGTCTGAGAGGGGCTGCATGTGTGGTGGAACAAATGCAAATGCTTCTGCTGAATGCCACTAACTTACCTGCCCCAATACATCCTCAGCTGATGTCAGAGACCACGTGAACCATCGTACTGGGGTCTGGTGGGGGGGTCATTTATGGCTTCCCATTGCCCATCACCTGCAGCCTTGTCTGAAAAGCAAACAAGCGGGCACTGAACTCCAGATGTATCTGTTGTCCCGTGGAGAAATTTGAATGCAACGATGTCTCTGTCAGTGGATAAGAAGTGATACTGCTGGTTAATTGCCTCAAAAGTGTTAACCAACAGCTCATTAGTCTTAAAGATACAAACTTGATAACCCTTTTTATGTGGCATGGAATGAGATGTGCATAAATAATTGCATGCTGAGACCTGCCACTGAGAAACATAAGATGTTGGTTTTAAGACAAAGAAAAGCAAAACCTGACTGAAATATTTGGGAAGGTGAGAAAGATAAAAGTCACAACCTCAGTTTGCAATACAAACTCAAGCCCAACCTTTCTGTAATGACTGTTTTATTAGGAGCAACAAATAATACCCAACTTGTCTGTGCTGAAAGTTAACCCTAGTACAGAAAACCACCCTGCTCTTAATTTAGTAACTGAAGAAGAGAGTGAGAGATTGTAACAAATGTTGGAGCTTTCCTTACTGTTCATGAACTTTTCCTCTCCTACAGTTTATGGGTACTTCTTCAATCACTGCAACTGTAAATTACCTTCTTAGCAAACTGCCCTAGATCTGGTTTGGGCAGAACCTCTGGGTCTGGCAGTAACTTTAGTTCAAACCATTCAGCAGTAGTATGACAGGCAAAGAAAAATAAAGAAATCATTACTGTGGCTTTGTTACATTGATGGAAAGCTATGGATTTGGAGCATATCCCTCTGGTTTCTCCAGTGACATTAAGGGGTGTGTAAATAGGATACACCACTCCATGGTAGCTGCAGCTTAAAATCAAAGCATGAGCAGCTGGACAAACATGCCTTGTAGCCAGATGATTTATGGAAAGCAGAGTGCTACATGAACATGTCCAACTTGGGGACATGGCAAGGTATTTTTATTTGAATTTAAAGTGTACATTAAGATATTCTTATATGCAAGCACTGGAACTACAGCCCTTATAGTCAAGCAATGGGATTGCAAATTATTAGAAGGTGGAAAAACCCCCAAAATTAATTCCTAGTAGAAATTCTCCAAACAGCTGCAGATAACCTATAAAATAGGTGCTAGATTAACTGTTTGATGCTGGTAGAGACCTTCAGGAAGAAACTCTTTGTCTGTACCAAAATGAGAGAACAACGAAGCCCCTCTGTGGCTAGATGAGAGAAAGTGTCTGAAGTGGGGTCTTGCCATTCATTCTACCTCATTACAGGTATCTGACTGATAGCAAGGCTGCATCTCAGTGCAGCAGCTCATTAGTAAGAGAAGACTCTGACATTAGTTCAGATGTTGATCGATGTGACTGGTAGTGTAAAGTCTGGATTGCGTTGTCAGATGGAGCTTTATCATCTGCATTGCAGCCTGGTGGTTTACAGTGGAGAATTAGTTTAGGAAGAGTGTGTAAAACTGTTTGCCAGGAGGTTTAATACTCACCAAGCCATTGTCTTATAGCATGTCATGGCTTCCTTTACCTACTATCTCATAAAAGGCCAGCTGAAAAGATCATGAAAAGGCAAGGCACGTTTTCAGAGCTGCCTCCTAGAACCCAGGGCCTGCTTAGTGACGTGTTGTGTGACATGAGAGAGACTGAAAGTTAGATCATGGTAATGCGTGAGTAGGTGCCAAAACCATGCCCAGGTGTCACTGTAGCATAAGTCAGTGCAGCTGGTGGGACTAATATTGCTGTTATTATCCACTCTTTTGACCTAATGCCACATGAGAGCAGGTCTTGTGTATCTCTGTTCTATTGGAGCATTAATGGCAATTTGCAATTGTTCTGCATCAAAAGCTTATCAAGCATGATGTGGCCTTCCGGGGCTCTGTCCTTAGCATGTTCTGGATCCCCCTGCCCACACACAGCTCTGCTTCCACCACTGTCAACAGATTGCTGGGGAAACATACCATTTGACTTCATGCAATGTTTTCCTTGGTGAGATCTTCTTCCAGCTCGCCTGTTCTAAATAGTTGATGGCTTCCTGCAACCTTTTGGACCCACACTTCAGTTTCTTGTACGCTACAGTCGAGCTCCCTCGTCTTGCCTTGTTGTGAGCCAGCACATGATGGGTGAGCCCCCAGCATGCCTTGAGGTACATCAAGATCAACAAAGAAGTAAAGACAGCAGTTCTACTTCAGCAAATTAGCAGCAACAGCAGGCTCTGTTGAGGAAGTTCTTTGGTATGCCATCATTTTAACTGTTCACTATGGAGTAGTTTCTAAAGGGCATTTATATTTAAGGCAGTTAATTATATTATTCCAGCCATATAAAAACGTACTACAAATTTACCAGCTCAGGCACAAAATCTACTCACCCACTCTTTTCCAAGGTGATGATAATGGACCTCCTCCTTTTTCCCGCCTTCTTCCCTCAAATTATTATATTCTGCTTGCCTATCAAAACAAATCACCCATCTTGGGTGAATAAAATTTTGCAAGGCTGCAGTATGCAGAATGACACAGTTGTAGGGGGTTTTTTTACATTTTTTGCCATTGCTCTCTGCAGAAGATTTCATGCTCCTTCCTTAATTTTTGTATGCAAACCATTTATTGAATTCTGACACATATCACTTTGATGCAAGTCTGACAATGTAACACCATTTTTTTTCTATGAAGAATACTTTTGACATTATTTTCTGATAATTTCTTCAATTAAATCAAAAAAGTAAACAGAAAAGGCAAGGGGTTTTTTTTGTGCCCCTAGTTTCAAAGTTCTTCCCCATATTCTTGCACTCAATGGAAATTTTAACCAGATAAAGCTGTTCCAAACAACATTTTATGGTGGTGTTTGTACACAGGCCAGCATGTCCAGTACTGGGCACGGATGGGTGCCTGGTTTAAAAGGACCAAACTCTGCCTGATAAAAAAGACTGATGGCAGCTGGACAGGATACATCCTGCTCCTGTCCTCCTCTGGCCTTTAGGTACCTCAGTCAACAAAAAGTATTTAACCATCACCCACTCATGCTGTGGCATGCGAGGGGATATGGATGTGGTCTCTTTCACTGATGTGTTTCAAAAGGAACAGCATGAAACGTGAGTTCCTGCCAGCATTTCTGGGTGTCCTATGAGCCACCCACCCGACAGCTTTTCCTGCAGGAGGAATTTTTCTCCCCTTTGTGAAGCAGCTCACCACAATAAACCTCCTTCCAACATTTGTCCCAAACCAAGGACTCGGTTGTACATTTTGCAAATGTGTTGTTTTGGGCACTTTACCTGCTTTCTTTTCTATTCAAAAATCAACGTGACACTTGCAAAGCGCTCTTTTCCCCACTTCCTTGCCACCTGCATTGTCAGAGATGCTGAAAATCAAAAATAAAGTAATCAGTTATTTTAAGCCAAAGCTTGAAAGAGTATTAATTCAACAGGATAAACTGCAGTTAAGTAACTTTTATCAAGCAAGCTGTGTTAGGTGGTTAAAAGAAAGAAAAAAAAACCGCTGGAAAACATACAGTAGGTAGCAGTTTATGTGTCAAGAAAACTGAGAGAAATTTTGACACTCTGATGTCTAGCAGATAGCACTTAAATCATTTTTCTCCAAACTTCAGTCATAAAACTTCAAAGAGTTTTAGCCATAATACAAATTTTTAGACTAAGAAGCAGTGTTTGAAGTTATTTTATAGGATTTTGCTGTAAGGGCTCCAATTGATTTGTAGTAAGATAAAAGAAGAAAACTTTATTTTCGAAGCTTTGTCGGAAAAAGCTTAGCTTCCATTGGCCGTTTTGCCAATATGCCTTGAGGGGATGATGATGTCGACACGGATATTATATGCCTATACGAACTGAACTGAGTTTACACCTCCTGCTGTTTGTGTTATGGTTAAAATCTGTCACAAAACTGGCAGTGATTTATTAAATGTTTAATGAAGTAAGACAAAAACTTCAAGAACTACAAACAGAAAAGTAGAACATCACATTAAAGTATAATAATATAGGTTACACTTCTGATTTTTTCATATTTCTTTTGCTAAAAATGTGAAAAACACAATTAGAAATCAAGGCAGTATCAAAAGATTATGGGGTGTCATAGATCAGTCTACCAAAGGTTGTGCTTTGCTTGTTCACTTTTTTCTTTCTAAACAGAGGAATGAAAAAAAGAACATGAAATTACAGTATGCCCACAAAACAAAACAACAAACCAACACAAAGGAAAACTCAAGCCAGCATTATAGAGTATCAAGTCTCAGCTGCAGAAAATTTTTCCTAAGTTTTCAGAAAAGCAATAACAAATGTGACTCAGTGCTATTTCACTATTGCTTCATGTCCCAGTTAGAAGAATATTCTGCTCCACGTTGCACATTTTAATGACTTTTTCTAATAATTTTTAATATTATTTTTAATTATATTTTTAATTTTACCGAATGAACTCAATTGGAATGATTATTTGTGTTAGAAAGTAATTCTTGAATGCAAATCTCAAATTTATCTTATTTTCCAACAGCTTCCAGAAATTATCTTTACTCCTGATACAACTTTATGTTTTCCATGTTATAATAAAAAACAATATTTGTATAAGTTTCCTGTCTGTCAGTGCATGTGACTGTTAAAGCTTGGCAAGTGTACTCCTGCACTTTTTGGCAGAGGTTATTTACATTTATTTGTATAATAGAAACTAAGTCTATATTTTAGGTTTAATTATTTTTCATTGTAAAATGTAATTCCTGTTGTTTGACTTGCCTGATTATTTATGTACATCCTGAACTAAAAATTCATTAAACACAGCAGGAGGGGGTTTAAGATTACAAATTCAGGTTTATTCTGTTATTTAACTCAAAGGACATCAGCCATCAATACATCCATACCAACACGCTAATTCACTGTGTGATTTGTGGTGAACTTTGTGGTGCTGTTATGCCTCATGAGCCATTCTAACCCAGGATGCTCATCAGGCTCCTTCCTCCTGCTTCTCCCTTGTCCTCAGCAACATTTTCAAATCCAACATTTTCTGTCTCCAGGAAAGCCATCAGAGCAGCAAAAAGCAGAATTCCTATCCAAGTCCATGTCTATCCACAGAATTCCTATCCAAGTGCTCTGTGTCCCAGAAGTGTTTGTCCTGGTCTGTTGTGATTTCATGCTTTCAGACTTCCAGGGTACCAGCGTAACCCCCAGCCAGCTGGCCCTGACCGAGCCAACCACCCAGCTCTGGGTCGCTTGCTTTACATTTCTGTTCACCAAAGATGGGAACAATGATTTGTTAAATACAGAAGGTTTTCACACAGTGTAGATAAGCACAACAGCCAATGTCATTGGCAGACCCCTCCTGCCATGAATGACTCAACCTTTTTTTCCCTTCCTGCCGCTTGCAGGGTTTGGCTCTGTTTGCAGGGGTTTTGACTCTGCTGCTGTATTGAAGATCCCAGGTTTTAAACTACTTTTTTTGTCTCCTTTGGTATATTGGTAAATCAAATTAATGGCAACAAACCCAGAAAGTTCCTCTTAAAAAAGTACTACTAATAAAAAACACAAAATACAGTCCCCACTAGACAGTCCTTTAATTCTTCATCTGCTGCTGCTTGTTCCCTGCTCATCAGGTGAAGGGCTGGGTGGCATTTTGCCTACAAGTGCTCAGCAGCCTGAGGGCAGTCACAGAGAAGAATTATGTTTTGAGCTGCTTATCAGCAAAGTTTAGATGTGGGAAGAAAAGCTTGTGGTTGCTCATTTTTGCCCTCACTACAGGATGTCACTGCCTATGGCTAGGGCAGAAATATTCAAGGTTGCCATAACGGAGCACACCAAAAAAAGGCAAATGACATTGGAGATATCCTTAATCCCCGGCCTTATATAAACTAATCCGCTGGGGTTTTGAAACAGGTTTATTCTTTCAGCTAGTTTTTAATCAAGTGCGTCTCATATTCCCTGTAATATATAAATGATCACACAATAACTCATACCTCTTTTTTTTTTTTTTGCTTAAAGAGCAAGACGTAAGTACTAGATGAGTATTTTTACTATCATGTCTCATTTTTTTCAGCCAGCTATGTATTGTCAGAGGTTTTCCTGCTCATAAAACAAGTTCATGGCAATTGGCTCCAGGTGACTACTCTCCTTTTTTTTTTTCACCCTTATGGTGTGTGTTTGTGTAATATCAACTCGCTTGTTTCCCGAGTTCCAGTCCAGTATTTCTGGTAAGCAAGCTACCCCTGTCTCTCTGGGACTCTCCTTAAGGGGCCCTGGAAAAATTGCAGTGTTTCAGACTTTATTGTCATATTTTAAATGGATTTTAAAATATCCACATGAATTCTTCCTTTGCTTCCCCTGGTCTAAGCATTTTAAAAAAATATGTGTTTGTCAGTGTTAAAGAACATCACTATGAAAGAGGATTTCTGAACCCCTCATGTACCAGCAGAGATCTGCAGAAGCTAGTGCCAACTTCATGTTTTTTAACTATTGAACTGCCCCATTTTGTAACCCAGGACACCTGCAGACTACAATGGAAAATAAAAACTATCTTCAGTTTGTTTTCAGTCTCTTAGAAATTAATACTGAGAGTTTTATATTCCTCTTGTAAAAGAAAAATGTGACACCTGCTTCTATTAAAAATGTACGTCCTTAAAAAAAAATAAAAGGACAAGCTTGGCCCCGGGGCAGGTAGTTCTGTGTGCTGGAGAGGTGGTGGAAACCTCAATCCCAGCCTGGTCTGACAGCAGGAGTGCTGTGTATATGGCCATGCCGTAAAATACGGGCTTGAAATTAGACTGAGCAGGATCTTTATAATTGTTTCTTTGCAAAATGAAGGGTGCAGCGTGCTCCCAGCACAGCAGCCGTGACGCTGTACTCCAGCCGTGGAGGTGACCCGCCTCCAGCCGTGGTTCCGTACACTCAGTCGTTAGTAAACTTGCAAACCCTCACGGTCAGGCTGTCGATGCAAATATAACGATCCTTCACTCCGGTTTAATCCATGGGACATCTAGTGGTGGGCTACCAAACAGCACCGGGGGACCCGGCGCCTCCGGCCGCAGCGGGGCTGCCCGGCGGGGAGGCTCAGGATGGCCCCGGGCCGGGGTGGGGCTCGGTGGCCGCGCAGGGCAGGGGGGAATCAAGCCTCGGTATCTTCCGGGCCGGATTCCTCGGCATTGCTCTCCTCCTCCTCAGGCGTAAATGGGGTTGGAGCTTGGATCCACAGGTGAGCCACCAAAAATGCGAATAGGCATCTCGTCTACCCAGGGACTGATACAGCCCCTAAAATTACTGGGGATGAAGGCACACGATGTGTTGTTGAAAATCTTGTTAGGTGGAAAATAACATCAGGAACATTTGAAAGAACATTAAAAATATATGTGATGTAAAAGACAAGGTCATTTGAGGATCTGGACTTTAACCTGAGCATATTCTTTAGGAGGATTTCTTTGGAGAGCAGCTTTTTTACTGGGCTTGTTATGGAAAGCAAGTTCCACCACTAATGGAGGCAGCCACAGACACTCTGATAGTACCCTATGTGGCCTATTAATGACTTCAGTCCTGCTCTTTTATTCCATACTTCACATATTTATTTTTAAGGAACATAAATTCATAATGGGACAGGAGATATCATAGCCTTTCTATCCATGTAACCTTGCAGAAATTTCAAATAGGGGTGTACTTACCTAATCTATTCGGCACGGGGGACCTCCATTGCTCTAGGCTACACTTCTTGTGTATCTCAAAGTTCTAGTCACTCTGAGGTTTAGATATGCAAGGTGTTCAGTCCCAGCCTATCTTTATAAAATAACAGCAAACTGACCCATCAGCATTCAGCTTTCCTCAAAATTTAGCTCCCCAAAAGAGCTCCTGCTTATTGGAAATGGATTTCAGAAATCTACAGAGTTGCACTTCTCCCCTATGATTTTTGTATAATTACAGACATGAGTCCTGCAACATGTCCATTAGCAGGTTAATGAGGTAGCAACAATTAAAATTTCAAAGGTTATAATAGATTTGTTTCAGCATGAAATGAAGCTGAGTGTTAAAATGTGATCTCTCCATGCCAGGATACTCGAGTGCACCATGTTAATTATTGCTAAAAGACCTGGCCTGTGTCTCCTGATTAACAAACAGACAATTCCTCCAACAGAACATCTTTCCTCTGGGAGGTGTTACCGCATGTTGGCCACATGCAGCCCTAAAAACTGAGCTCAGTGGAGGCAGTCCCAGAGCCTGGTTGGGTTGTGGGCTCCCAGAGCTCACTCCTCTGAAAGGGGTGCTGATTTGGAAAGAGACACATCCCACATCATTTAAATTGAAATATTCAGAGCACTCTTTCTTTCAGGAGTGACATGATTTTACTTTGTAAGTGATTTTCATAGAAATCATCATTTTGGCCTATTATAGTTACACTTCCATGTGATATTATGCCACGACCTCAAGGGGACCTAGTAAAAAAAAATCCCCCAAGGGTGCTACTGACAGAGATACTCCCCTTCCTGGGAAGAAGAGAGCGGGCTTGAAAAAAATGGAATGTGGCTTCCCAGCCTCTACAGAAAGGTGTGGAGGTTGTCACCTGCAGGATTGGCTTGTGAACCTTCTGCTGTTTGCTCCCTGGCTGTCACTGCACCCTGTTCTACAGAGCACTCACTTCTGCACAGGTACCTGCGCATCCTGTACTGGCATCACCCTCGAGGCCCCTCACTGCTGGCTGTAGGTTAAAATGCTTCATAGAGCTCCCTGCCTGAGCTACACGGGGAAAGGTACCTCCCTTTTCCCCACATCAGTCCTGGCAAACTGTTTGCACCAAGAAAGATTTGGACTGGCACAAGAAAAACACGATTTTTCAAAAATTAGCATCCACTAATCCACAAAAGATTGTCCCTACCTCAAATGTTCTTACTGCATATGCATACTGAAAATTACTGTTATAATGTAATTATAAGTACTTACATTCACATCCTTCTTTTCGCCCTTGCTGGAAAAGCCCCCCAAGCCTTCCATGAGCTGAGAGAGGACTGGCAAAGGGAGCCTCCAGCTTCAAAACTGTGCAAAAATTCTGTGTGTCAGACCTCTGAGACCTTCCTACCACTGCCCAGGCGGTACTCTGAGCCAGCACACTCCTTCTCAGACACACGCTGGACCACAGCACCGCTCCACAGCTACCAAGGCACATACATACACCCCAAAATGTGTAATGGCGACTCCATCAGTTTCATTAAACTTTAGTTAATGCAATAACACAGAAGGGTTCATTTTTCTGCAGTTACAGATATTGATAAGAAATTCTGAAACCTCAAATGCTTTCACAATGCACAACCGTCTTATTTCCAGCCAGCTGTAGTTACAATCCTGGTAACTATGTCAAAGCCACAGGCAGAGAGCATTGACTGATGATTTAAGTCAATATACATGACATTAATGAAGGTATTGTATAGGTTTTTCTCAGGGAAGCAGTGAATATTTCACATTTTGAAGAGTTCTGATTAATCCTGTGCTTTCCCTGAATTCAGGGAAAATGTAATGCCATAACTTGTAATAAACATATTCTACAGCGCCTCAAAAACTTACACAAGATGCATGTTTCTATGAGAAGTATTTTGTTCCTCCTGTAGCTTTTGTCTGGCTAAATCTGCTCAATATATTAATTAAATATAAACTTAAAAGCTGATCTTGCAGTGTTCATCAACTGATAACAGGTGATGCTCAAGTATCCTTTCTTAAATTCATTGTCCTGTTTCCTGTGTAGCATAATACACATCCAAAAGGGATTTGTAATCAATCTTCTTAATATCATGTCTAATAACACTTGAGTTGAATTAATTTATGTTTATCATTTGTCTGTTTCAAACAAGTCATGCTTACAATCACAACTTGTGTACAACTTACCCCCATGAAATCCAGATGGAAACACAGTCCTTTGGGGAGTTGCACAGTCCAAGACTGCATTTCTGCCTTCTTTTTGGGCAGCTCATTGTTCATTGTCTACATAAGCTGTTGTTCCTGCATTACGTTTCGGGGGTAAAGTTAATCTTGTATCAACAGCTCATTTACATCAGCCCAGAGAATCCGTGCAGCCAGCTCTTGGTCCCACATCTTCATGTTGGGACTGCCCCATTCAGTCATGGTTGTCTTTGATGTCCCTCCACTGTCAATAGAAGAGACAGCTGCCTCAAGGCCATTCCTTGACAGGGGCTGTTGGGAAGAGGACATCAACAGCAGTGCACAGGAGGTTCGGTGCTGTGTCTTCTAGGTTAACCACACAGCTGGGTATGTGCCTCACAGGTGCCACCTCTGTGAAGGCACTGTGCATATGATGGAGCATGTTAGGTTGACTGCATGCAGGCAGCTGGAATGCCCAGGACTTCCTAAAGACCTGTAATCAGAAGGGATAAAAATCCCACAAGGACAGGTGAGAGAAACCAGGAGGGGTATCTCTGTCTCCATTGACTATTGAGGAAACCTTAATTGCTAGTTTAGACAAGTGAGATGAATTCTCCCCCATATCATGAGCACATGAATGCTTTACAAGGGTAAGAGCTTGCAGAGAGTCAGCTCCTCTGCAGTAATTGCCTGCATCCATGCTTATACCCCCAGTAAATGCAAAGTACCTTACTCCTTTGCACACATGCAATTACTGCCACTGCACTGTAAAACTATCCCCTAGTTGTCTCGTGGTACCTTATTCAGGTACCTTTAATCTTACTCTCTCCTGGCTCCCAGTTTTGCTAATGCACTGCCTCTTTTGCCTGACATAGTTCACTGAGGCTGTGTACAGGTGTTAGATCCATCTGCATGAACAGCCTGAGGCTTCGGTCTTATCAAGTACAGAAAAACCTGATCCCTGCCTGTGCAATCCTCCACTCTAAATTCCTGCTGGCAGTCACCTGGTCTCTTAACTTCCAGTTACAGGTCGAACTAAAGCCTGCTGAGGCTGTGGGAGTCCTTCCCTTGATTTTCACGAGCTCTGGATCACTATTTCCTGTCAACCACATATGTAGACAAATATCTGAACACCTTCACCTAAGTAGTTCAGATAATCAGAATACTATTGCATTTATATATACATTAAAAAGAAAGACATTTAGTGAGATTATTTATTCTAATTCATGATTAAAAACAAACCAACCCTTCTATGTGATTGGAAAGGGCTCAGAAGACGTGTGTTTACCAATTTCCTCCTGGTAACATCACCTCCACAGAAATAACTAAATCACCTTCACATTCCTCCCGGTGAAGCCATTAAGCCCAGAAACATGCTGGTTTGGGCAATACAGAAATCAAAGTGGTAGCACAGCAGAGAAGATCTGTGTTAAAGAACAAAAATCCACAGGCTGCTTCAAATATCAACAAGGAACCCTGAAATTTTCTATCAATTTCTTTTCATGGCCTTGTGACATTTTCAACTAAAAACTATATTGCTTAACATCAAGGCACTTTGAGACAGCTTCAGTTGGAAAAGGTAATTTTTGAGTGAGACTCAGCAGAAAAAGGTAATTTTTCAGAGAGGTTCACTGGAAAAAGGTAATTTCAGAACCAATTGCTGCATTCTTTTGCTGTTATTTTGTCTCTTTTCTAAGTAGCCCTAATGTCATTCATGGGCACACTATGTCAATACATCAGTACCGGCTAAGTCGTTTGTGCAAAGTAAGTTTACAGAAACTGTAGCTTTAGGCTATGTTATTCCAGGACTGTGAAGATCAAACAATGCAATTTCACTTGGAAGTTTCATCAATTTTGCATCAATGTTGATGCCAGAGCAGGAGACCTGCTCACAGAATTATAATTTCATCCTGCTAAAACTTTTGTTTTTGATAGAGAATCTAATTTCATATGATAGGTTATGCAGTAATACCATGTATCCATAATACCAGTCTACCAGAGCCATATTGCTTTGCTATAAATTGAGGCGAAGCTAGAGAAGAATTTTTAATAGCTGATCTGAACCACATCAATTTATACTGTTTTGGGATATGAAGGGCAAAACCACTCAGTTTTTGAATGCAGGTGTTATTATGTGTTATTTGTACAAGTGGAAGAACAAGAACAACAGAAAGCCCAGAGCTTTCATCTGCTTATTTTCTGAAAGCTTTGGAAAGAGAGTACTATATTTCAGCTTTAATGGCTCGAAACAAAAATCTCTGAAAATTATTAGGCCCCTCATACATGTATCCTTTGATTATAGCTCTACAGAGAAACAAGTCTTGCAATGAAAGACACAAAAGTTTAGGTGTGCATGAAGAAACATTACAAAGCCTCACATTTTTAAGTAAAATAAGCAAGAATGATGGTCAAAGAGTTAATTCCACCCCTTCCATTATGCTTGCCTATATGTTGAATATCAGATTTTCATTCATTTCCTCTTTGCTATGTAAACACTCAGAAGAGAGTATCCAGTGTTCAGCAGTGGATTGGGCATTGTGCTGGGATCCTGCACACAACACCCACCTTTGGCACCTCTGCAGTGAGATTCGCTGTGGCAGGAACATGCTAACTTGAAGGACAGGAACTGTCCTCAGTTTTAAACTGCTCAGCTTTCCAAAGCTCTATATTGGCTTCCTGCAGAAACAGGCGCAGGTACATCCCTCAGCTCAAAAGCCTCACACAAGGCAGTAAACCACTCATTCATTGGTGAGGAGCTTTTCAGAACAGGGATGAGAGGGACAAATCCACTCCAAAGTCTCAAACATCATTTAGAAATTACTGGTTCTATATCTCCTGCTATTTAGGTTCATATACAGCTGTCACAGTAGTTTCCTGGAAGCATACAAACAGGCTTCCTTACATGGGAAGCTGTCAGGATACAGTATTGTAGTGGTTCAAACCCATTTTTGGAAGTTCAGCCTAGCTAAAGGCCACATTCATGAAAAAGTTATGTAGCATTTATAGATTACCTTTTTTTTTTAACTACCAGGAACACGTGGATGAACTTTTCAAAGTAAGTATACGCTTTTCCAATCCATTACACTTCTTTTTTCCCCTGAGTGCAAGCAGCTACCTTTCTGCCACGCTCCCAAGGATGCGCAGGGCAAAAAGGGGGCAGGAGTAATCTCAAAATCTATTCCCTCCTTCAAACACATAAGCTGTTTTACAATTATTAAAAGCAAACCTACTGAAAAGACAAGTCTATAGTGTAGCTGGCACAGGCCCACTGCAAGTCATGCTCTGGGCACTTACAGTACCTAAGCACGGTGCAACTCTTCCCTTCTGCTGCTCTGGCAAGACAAACATATGCCCAACATGCCCCACATTGTCCCATTATCAAACACACACAGAAAAACTCATGCCAGAAAGAAAGACAAGCATCTGAAACTCCACCCATTGCTTAGGCAGAGATATGCCTCTTCTGTGAGCATGCATAGAGGCTGTACATTAAATGGTTTTGGTGGCACTTTTCTGTTGTAGGGCATGTTCCTTTCTGTGCAAACAGCTGTAACGCTGTGGTTCTCAGCATACAGTCTCTCCCTTCTACCCACACTTCTACTGTCCTCACATCAGATATTCAAGGGAAAGAATGGGATTGCTTACTTTTTCCAGGACTGTTGATATGTCAAAATAGGCTGCACTCTGAGATGTTGGTTGATTCAGATTACGTACCTTTCTAATTTATTTTTCATTTCAAGGATGAATATTCCTATCAGATCAGAAGGGAAAAAAAATCAAACTAATCATTTCAAGGTAGAATTGAAAAATGCCCATTCAGAGTTTCAAATGGTGGTAATTTCACTTAAAAAAATTTGCTTTAAGATGCATGTTATAGGGCAGAATATTCAGCCTTAAGATGTAGGAATGTCCTGTGACTTGTTGCTGCAACACTGATGAGCATGGCTGGTGACGACTCTGCCCAAGGTCCACTCTCAATAAATCCCATCAATAACATGAGTTTATTAAGAGAGCCTAACACAGCAGGGAGAGGTGCCACCAAATGTGGAGCATCCTCATGGCTCCTGCTACTCTCCATCTCCACTCCCCTTGGAAAGGACAGCTTTTGTAGAGAAACATTTCCCTGTAAAGAGAAACTTCCACTGAGTGAAAGGAGAGGAAGGGTCTCTCTTAATGTTTGTCAGAGCTTAGGAAGACGAATCCTCTGTGCTGTGGGAGCAGCATTTCCTTGCTCTTTGGGTGGAAGAGCTGCACAACATCTTACTGCTGCTCTCGCCCACACGGGCTGGGGCTATGGCATGTATTGCTGGTCTCTCCACAGCCCCTGCCACGCACCAGTCGCTCGGTGGAGAGAAAGAACACCAGGAGGACAATTGATTAGTGAGAGAGGGCAAAAGTCTGCTGCACAGACTTAAGGCATTTTATTTTTGCTTTCTGCCTTCTTCTTATCTCCTCTTTCTCATGTGGCTGGCTGGGCTCCCTTTATTCTGCAGCTGTGGTGCTGAATGCTGATGACAGTGTGGCATTCATTTTAGGGGCAGTACATGCAGGCTGTGAAAGTCTGACCTTTAGGAGGGAAAAGGAGTGGAGACTGGGGTTTTATGGCTGAAGGATAATAATGCTTTACCTCTTGACACTTATTTGGGTGAGGGATGTTGATATACATCTAGTCCTTATGTGTATATTTGAGCAGTACAAAGCAGGTGTCCAAAGGAGTGGTAGCAGTATCAGTCATTGATAGCTCCTTTGCGGTTTAATGTTGCCCTATTTTTATGGGGTTTTCCTCAAATCCTCTTGCCAGTTCTAGGCTGCTGCTGACTTGATACTACTCAATCTCAGATGTGATGCTATAAGTATGATCCAAAGATGGGGTTGATCCCAGGATCAAAACTTTAGGTATTAGTGACAAGTGCCTAAGAAGAGTATGTGCTGAAAATTTCTCCAAGCTCCCAGTGCTGGAGGGCTCATCTCTTGGATCCCAGGGGTAGTCCCAGGCTTGGTTGTTCCTGAGGATACGTCATGTTGAATCATACAACAGGTTTCACACCATCTCAGCACAAAGCCAGGCTCTAGGGATGCCAGATATTAATATATTCCTAATCAACATGCATGCAAAAATGCAACACAAGACTTTCAAGACTGGCAGTGCTGGGCCTGGGTCAGTATCTAGTCTTTGAGAGCCATTAACAGAGAGAACTTGGAGGAAGCCAACATACCAACATCAACGTGCCCAAAGATTTTTCTGCTGATTTTGCAGAAGTGGTAAGCATGCAGATGTGGAACATCCAAACCTGCCACTCACTTTTGAAATCTGAAAGATAAAAAGGTTGCAGTTTAGATCAAATTTAGAGGAAAATAATTTAATGGAATTTGAAATCTTATATTCTAATATTATGTGCAAATATATTTACCATAAATAATAGGTATATGTATGTGTACATTTACATGTGTATGTATATGTGTGTGAATGTATACATATACATACGTGCATACATATATACACACACGCACACACAAACTCAATAAATCCCATCAATTACAAGGGTTTCTTAACAGAGCTTGATGCAGAGCAGGGAAAGATGCCTACAATATGTATATCTAATATACATATAAGATGCCTATAATTAAAAAAAAAAAAATGCGGGGAGGGAGTGAGAGAGAGAAGGAGAGTGAGAGAGAGGTAATATTGGAAATGCAAACAGACCACCAGCCCAGGGGGTGAGAGATGCTCCCATTACTTTTCCGAAATATGCTGATGGCCTCAGCCCAAGTCCTGACAGACATGTCTGCCACATCACTTCAGTGGCAAGGCTTGTCACAAATTGAGGGCACGTTTGCTTGCAGACAGCAGATAAAGCCAAAGATTGAATGGCTACAGAAGCATTTTTACCCTGGCTACTAATTTAGGGTTTCTGGTATGTCCTGAGTCCATTGGTGGTGAGGACTATCGAACTAGCATCTGTCAAACCACACACTAATTGCACTGAGACAAATGGAAAAATATAATTTGCAGGTTTTGTCACGTGGCAAAGTACAGTATGACAACCTGGCTGAGAAATACTTGCCTTTGGTCTCTGCTTCCCGTGGAAAGCACATTCTATTAACATTTATGTTTATAATTATCCTGCAATTTTATTTAGGTTCAGTTGAACAGAGGCAAAACATGGCAGTTTTCTCACAGATCCGAGCAGCTGATGGGCAAAGGTTAATTTGTCAGTACATGGACACATTAGCTTGTCACATCTGTTATTAATTGCAAACAGATATATTAGTCTAATTAAACATTGCAAAGGACTGACCTAAATTGTTCAATGGTCTGTAGCTACATATATTCTGCTATTAACACACTTCATGTTTCATGTTTAGCTTTTGCATACTGATGAGAAGTAGCATTCTTAATTGTAAAGCTAGTTATGTGTCTCGCAGTCACCACTTACTGCTGGTACAGTTAATGTGCTCCAAATGTAAAAATAAAACACATGTGACACAGCCATGTGAATTTTCTGTCAAATAGCAGCCATTCCTCCTCTCCCGTCTCCATTGCTCGCCTTTCTAAATGATTATTTTCCTTGGCAGCTGTCTAAGTGGCTTGTCGCAGTCTAATTTCAAACCTCATTATTAGGACAAACAGTTGCGGCGCATCAATAGCCCATCAGGATTAATTAAACTGGGAATCAGCAGCTGACTGTTAATCAGATCATTTGCAGTTGATCAGTGTAGGGACTATCATCAAGATATTACTGTAGTCATTTTTTATTATGTGTCCACAGCTTGTAACAAACTCAGTAATGGCTTGATACAAAATATTTGCCTTGCAAACAGCAGCTTCTTAGCAAGTGTTGGGCAGTGCAATTACTGCTTCAAACAAGATAAGCTCCAAACTGTACATTCATGACCTGATTCACTTTGTCCTGCTGGCTTTAGATGCTCCACTGCACGGGAATAAGCAAACCTCTCCTTTGGTGGAGGCACATCTGGTCTTAAAGTGCAGGATGCCCAGCACGTCACATCCTCTACTCTTGGTCTCACCTTTCTAAAGCACAGTTTCCTGAAAATGCATAGAAGGAATTTTTTTATTCTAACACTCCTTTTTCTATCATAATTCTCCAGAAGATAATAAATTTAAATTGCTGAAGGACTGTATCTGCACACATCATTTGTACTCAATATAATCTGTTACAATGACATGCAAGACCTAGGGAATCTAAAAATCACTACTGAAAAAAGGCGACAGAGAGAAAAATGGTTCAAATAATTTCTATAACACAGAATTTTGCTTCAAAACAAAATTAGAAGATATGTTTCCTAAGTACTTAAGTTTGCTTAAGTACTTTGCAGACGGGTAACTAACTTTTACCTTACTATGGCAATAATTTTTTAAAAGTTCATTTTTATATACAAACACTACAATCTGGCATGATTTGAAAGCTACCTTTAGCTTGTAGAGTGGCTTTTCACAAAGAGTGCTTCTGGGAATGGCTCCTTATTTACTCTCTGAAGCAAACTCAAACACAAATGGGAAGTTAGCAAAGGGCAGCCACACAGGGAAGTTTATTCCTGATGGAAATGTCAAAGTAGAGGGTTTCTATATTGTATTCTTCTGTTGTGTTGACAGACAGAGAGGTGACCACAGCAGAAAGATATTCTGAAGGAGGAAATAAAGAAAGAACATAATTCAAAGTAAGTTCCTATCTCAGAGGGTATAAAACAGAAGGAGGGAAACTTCATCATCACGTAAACAGAGTCAGAAGTGATATATTTGCTCATCTTTTCACTCAGGGAAGGCAAGAAACAACTATATATTTATCTAATATATATATATGGTTATTTATAATAAAAAATAACAAAATCATAGTCTATGGGATTTGTGTGAGTCCATAGAAAAAGAAATTCAATCAAAGTGAATTTCGTGAGCAGAGATAGTACCCCACATATGGCAGGAGGAGGCATCATTTTTGATGCACTCTACATGAAAACAAACAAGAAGGTACGAAAAGCTGCATGTCTATGTGCAGTATCCTCAAATGGTTTTCAAATAAGCGGTGTATCAATCAGCAAGCTTTCTTGTCCTTATCTCTGCAGCCCTCATGGAGTTGATGAGATGCGCAAATTCCTCAGCACATTACTTTCAGTGACCAGTGGTTACTTTGAGGTGATGCCCTTGTGCCCTATAAATTCTCGAGGGCTCCAAAAAGGGACTTTGACTTTGCTTTTGGCCATGCTTACACTAACGTCAGTTGCCCAAGAAAAAGACAGAATGGCACAGAACAAACTTCCGTGGCTTACATGTTTGCTAACAGTGAACACAGAGCCTGACAGGACCCTCAGGCCTCCTCCTCCCTGCCAGCTGGTGGCTCACCACGTTTCCAGGGCTCCAGCGGCCCTTCTCAGTCTGTGCCCCATTGGGGTGGCCACCGACAGCACCTCACTGGGTTTCATTTCTTGTAGTAGCCAAGATGAGAGAACACCAAAAAATAACGGTCAAAGTGCTCCCAGGGGCTTGAGGAAAGGGCAGCAGGGGCTTTCCCCAGAAAATGGTGCAATTCGAGCATGTTGTAGAGGCTCTGGCCATTTCCCATAAACTACATTTCTGCACGTTAATGATCATTTTTCCAGACAAAGCCAGAGGAGAAGTCTACCCAGGACCCAAATGTCTACTCTGGGTAGCGATGCTGATTTTAATATGTGCCTGGTGGCTTCATTATCTGAGATTACAAAAATGGTTAAGTAAAATGACATACTTTATGTTGTTTAGCCAACAGAAAATACCCCTTGGTGTGAGGAGTGTAAGGAATGTGTCATTCCTCAATATATTATGGCAGAAAAAAGAAGCTGGTATTAGAAGAGGAAAAATCCCAGTTCTGTTGTTTCTTGCCACCCTATCAGCCTTGCTGCCCTAGGCAGGAGCCGTGTTTGCTCACACTAGAGGGCTGCCCCCAGACAAAGTACACGCAAGCAGCTGATAACACACACGCCCCAGGCACTGCGGTTTAGGTGACAATGAGGTCAACTCTTTACATTACAGATTTAAATAAGGCTCGATTTCTGACTTATCTTGCTGCACTAGAATTAGAGGTGTTTGCTATTAGGAAATATATTGGGAAATGTGTGTCTGCCTTTAAAGTATATGACATGCCTCTTCTCCTAGATGATAATCGCTGGAGGAGCTGTGGAGGCCATGGTGACTAATGCTATGCCCATATGTTCTGGATGCAGCCAGTAGCACAATAATTTTTTTGTGGGCAATCTTTGATCAGCTTCTGACACTGATGAGATGGAAATTAAATTTTACATGCTCTAATGGCACTGTCTGGAGAGAGCATAGTGGAATTACAAAAAGAAACCCAGTGCAAGGAAACATACAGAATCTGCCTTTCTGCAGCCTGCTAGAGCTCACTGGCTGCTAAAATGCTTGTAGGGTGGAAAGGACAAACTTCTGCCCCTATTCCAGTCAACTACTCCAAATGTATTCCAGACACTGACATATGAGAGAAATATGCAACATAAAAGAGATATGGCCATATGGTTTACCTTTAATGATTGGCCATGTAAGTAATGTCCATCTGGATATAGAAAGCCATCAAATGCATGATGGTTATGTTGTTTCAGAAATAGCCATGTATTTTGGACTACTTCTGGATCTGCAGGTGTGCTTCAAGAATCTGTGTTGTCTCATACTGCTGCTATGAGACATGAACACCCATGTACAGCAACTCTTCTTCATGGAAAACTGTGTGGCACTGCCTTTCTTTGAGACAGAGGATGGTGTCTCAGTCAGCCAACTGGAGTCTGCTCTGAGAAGAAAACTTTGATCTGTGCAAACTCTCAGACTGTTTGCATTTCTTCTGGATCTTACAGTTATTTGGTCTCTTTTTCCCCTCCAGGCCTCAAGTGGACAAGATTCAGAAGACCTCATCTTGATATTGCCACATTACTGGTGTTCCTGCTTATGAGAACACCTGGCTGGCTACCAGAGCAACTAGCAGAAAATCACTTGCTCATCAGCTATATGGCAGCCCTCTTCCTCACTCAGAAACACCCTGACTTGGTTATGTGATGCAGAGAAAATGATATTGAGTCCTAAAAATGTAAGGAAAGGAAAAATAGTAAGGAAATGTTAGGTAAGAAAATGTACAGAAAAGAAAAGTAGACCATCTTCTCTAACTTCTTGCATTAAGACAGGATCTGGTATATGTCTTTCTGTTTGGTGGCTATATTTAAGATATGCTTTGCCTTTAGTGAATGGCTTCATTTTGGAGAACAGCCAGGGATATCCAGGCCTCAGAGTAGGCCAATGATTCAGCATCTTCACCCTCCAAAACAAAGCAAATCCTGCCATACTCTGCTGTCATGTCTCGCCACGAGGGAGAATCATATTAGCCAGGTAATTCAGTTGGTGGTGGGTCTGAAAAATGATGGTGGCTCTTCACGTACCAAGTCTTTTTTTATCAGCTTTATGAATAAAATCTACTTATTTAAAAATACTGGCACACCAACATAAACAATGATACCTTACTGAAATCCAAAAGAATGCTAGCAAGCCAAATCTGAGGGAGATTGTGGGTGAAGCTATCATCTACCTCCCAGTCCACAGGGACTGTCGGCAGCGTCCTGCAGAACAGACCACCCTGCCTGGGGTGTGGGATACCTGGTCCTGGTCTTCCCTGTGCTGGAAGCAGACCACCTTGCAAATGCTCCTCCATGCTGCCCCTCTCCCTTCCACCCCCTTTTCCCAGAGGAGATCCATGTTCTGTGCAGAACACGATTTTTGTAATCCCACTGAGTTATGTAGTATAGGGAAACCTCTTCCCTTGCATCTAATCCAGCTGTACCAATTTCATCTCCCATGAGTGGCTAATAAAGATACCTTAGTAACAGTCACTTGTAAGAAACATGTAGGTTTTGGCCTAAGCTCTATAATTGTAAGCATTTCCTAAAAGCAATTTTTGAAACTTCATTAAAGAGAGCCAGCTTTTTAGGAGAAAATGCTTATGAGCACATAGTTGCAACCAAACAGGCTCTTCAAGAGAGGTACACAGGCTCTTAAAGAGAGGTACACACTCCTCTCTGGTGGTTGGCATCCCCTTGCAGTTTCTGGATTTCCTGGAGTTACCTGGTTTTCAGGCTCCTTGGGGGGTCTCCACCAGATACCTGATATCACACTTGTAGAGTCTTGTGCAGTTATGGAGCCATGGCTGGATCCTCACCTGACACACAGTAACGTGCCACAGCAAAACCATGGGAGCAATGTCAGATGTCCTGGGTGAAGGTTTCCACACAATGCCTAACATCAAAGGAAAACCTCAGGTGACTCTAATATGGGAAAAAAATCTACTAAAAGTAATCACACTGCCAAACTCTTCCTTTTAGGCTATTTTCAGTCCGATTCTAAGTGTACTCCCACAATGTCTCCATTCCCAGCTGAAACAGTACCAAGGTGGGGGTAGGAATTACTACAGATCCACAAACCAGAAAAGGATCGTGGGCTGCAAAAAGAAGACTCAGCCCATAGCCAAGAGAGAACACCATGGGTAGAGGACAGAGCAAATCAAACATCAAACATTCAGAGATCAATTGTGAGAGAAGCCAGACAGCTGGTAAATCTGCTCACCCCTGTGAGGCTACTGCTTCTGAATCAGTCGGGGAACTTGGCTTTAAATTATCAGGCAAGGTTTAACACTGGTGCTGTCTGCAGGGGGATGCCCTGTGCTGAGCTGCACTGGGGACTGAGGGGGAAAGCTCGGTGTCTGGTTGGCCAGTTGAATGGGTGCTCAGTGTGGCTGCTGCCAGCAATGCTTGGCCATGCTCTTGTGATTGCTTGGTAAGGCCTTGCCTAGATGATGGTACTGCCAAAGGGGAAGCTCAGAGAGGTGATGCCAAGCCAGATAAATGTTCTGCCTTGCCTGTGTGTGGGTAATGGAAGTTAAAGTGTAAAACCTGGTCTATTACTGACCTTTTTAAATGTCTCCCCTCTTCCAGCACAGCAGGCTGGTACCCCTCCACTGCAGAAGCCACATTTTTGTGACAGCTTTACAGTGTTGTTATGATCAGGCAAATAAGTGAAAATTAAAAAAAAAAAAAGAGGTACCTATTTACCTGTACATGTCCAACTTCTATGTACCTCAAATTATTCATTAATTGTGAGTGCTTAA
>NW_020897760.1:4920742-5165742 GCF_003984885.1 Neopelma chrysocephalum | reverse complement strand
CCAGCTGAAAAACCTGGGAGATATCCCAGGGCTCAAAGAATTCACTTTTTCAGTTGCTCTGATTTACTTCAGAATGCACCTTTAGGGAATTTATGTCTTCCATGCCTTTAGTTTCCCATTTCCTTTCTTGTCATCTTTAAAAATCCATTAAAGATCACAGAGACAGTTTCTCCGAGCTTCCATTTCTGAGGGGCTGTGGAGCTCCATAAAGCATGCAGTTCCAGAGGTGAACTGACTCTTTTACTCTCTGCACCTTGATGTTGTTAGGGCGACATTTTAATTATAGGTGATGGTTACAGATTGAAAAAACATGCTGAAATCTACAGGGAAACAAACAGTTTTCAGTCATAAGGACTTAATAACAACTAGCTAACCAGTCCCCTTCTGTTGAACAGGAGAACATTAAAATGCAAGATAAAATGGGGGAGGGGCTGGTTTCTCAAAGTGTTTGTTCGAGAGATTTAAAATTATAGTAGTCCTACATCTGCCAAAAGCAATCATTAAGCTTTTCAGGTGTTGCTGAAATAAAATTTAAAAAAGTTAGATTTCTTAACAATAGGCAGCTGCAGTAGTTCAGCTTGCATTTGTATTTTCTAGACAAAACATTTTGTTAGTAACATATGATGACTGGTATTTCACCTATTTTACAATATTCTTACAAGTTTCCCTACAGTAAAATAAGTTTACATTAAAATGCCACACCAGCCTTGCTATGATTAATTTAGATTTGTCTATCACTGTGCATGCTTGCTGATTTGCCCTGGATATTATAATAACTATAGCCTGCTTGTCATTTCCCGCTAACATTGCCTCACCTGTAAAACTGCAGTAGCTCTATTTCAGCTTCCCCAGTTTCTGCCATCACCTTACTTATTACAGTACAATAAAAGAACATTTCTCGGGTGCATTCATAGACATTTTCATCATAGTTCAAAAGCATTCAGAAAATTGCTGCATATTGGCACCAAAACAGATGAAATAATTTCCCACATCTCTTCACATATGGAATGTTTCCTTCCACGTTCAAATGATGGTCAGTCTCTTATTTATGCAGAACTGGAAGGCAATGTTCCCACATACATGCAGAGCTATTTGGTTTGTTGATATATATGCCATATCATATTCCTATGCGTGACTATGTCTGTGTTCATACATGTTTCTCTTTTTAAAAATATGAAGCACTATAATAGAAAAACTACAGTTTGAAGTGCAAAATTTAAAAAGAAATGACAGGTCAGGTCATTTGGATATAGGCTAATTTTAAGATAGC
This sequence comes from Neopelma chrysocephalum, assembly GCF_003984885.1. Classification (NCBI taxonomy): domain Eukaryota; kingdom Metazoa; phylum Chordata; class Aves; order Passeriformes; family Pipridae; genus Neopelma; species Neopelma chrysocephalum. The sequence continues at coordinate 5,164,472 of NW_020897760.1, read as the reverse complement.
AGAAGCAGCATGTCATTAACACAAGACCTTAGTTACACACACTGTCCGTGACTGCAGCAATTACTCTAACTGGGCAAGAGTAGTCAGATCAACACGACTGCCAGTGAAAGTGGCTGCATGAATGGACCAGCCGTGGGGCACAATCTCTGCATGTTTTGGGGCTGTCAAGCTTTGCTGTCCTGTTACTTTGTAAGGAACAAAATCCTTCTGAAACATTTTTCTATTGCTAGAAATCTGCAAGAGCAGATGCTGCAGTCAGAGCAATTTTATTCACATAAAAAAAGTCTGTTCCTAATAAATGTATCACTTGGTAGCGGGATGCTGAGAGGGGCTCACATCCCGCCCTGGCTCTGAGCAGAGCCTCATCAGTGGGTATCATGCCTGTTCCTACCAGAGAGAATTGGGCTCCCCTATAGCACTTGCAATCCAATCTAGGAGAAAATGCAATAAGTGAATTTATTAACCCATGAGGGGTGGGGAACAAGCAATGACAACAATAAAAAGACTATGTGTTAACCTATGTGCGTACCTCGATGGCTCTGGGTTTAGTCGCATGTGCTAAATTAGACCATTAAATACTGTAAAGCAAATGGTGTACAGAAATGCTCTCACAGCCTTGTAATTTATACTATGTTACACAGAGTAGAGTAAGTTTCTCGTAGTAAATAGGGTCTCATTGGATGACTAGTCTCTAACAGCACATTTTCACATAATTAAAGTGGACACATCTTAGAAAAATTAAAAGGCTAGAATATAAGGCTCAGCTGCAAATAATATTAAATGGCATTATCAATAACAGAGATCCCAGGGTTTGCATATTAATTGTACGAAGGTGCTAATTTGAGTGTTTTAAGCTTGCATTCACAAGCTTGTTTACATGCTTTGTTCCACCTGGACCTGTTTGGAGGTTTGTCAAAAACCTAACAAGCAGAAAAAGATTGCATTTGAAAATACACATACATGTTTAATTAAGCCAGGGCCACCGAACATTCCTCAATATATTTAGCTGTTGAGATTTAAGCACCACCAGAGCATCAGGCATTATCACCTTTTGAAGTACTGCAGAATCTTTAATATTTAAAGCACAAAGCAGACTTTAATATAAAATTCTAGCAGACCACAGAAGATTAAAGACGCATTATAAATGTGACAGTTTGTAAATGGAACACCAGTATTAAAGGGAACCCCCCTGATATTTTATAGCATATTTTTCAGGTGTATACTAAATTATAAATACAATTAAATAGCAGTAATTATTCTCTGGAAGGGGATGGCAGTTTAACTATTCTAGAAAATAGTGATTAACTAGAATGTAGGAAAGTGGTAATATGTGTTTTACCACACTGTTCTTGCAGTCAAACTTCATGCAGGAGTCTTCAGCTAATTTAAAACCACCCTGGGGCCCTACATCCATGGGCACAACGTCTTTCCTTCCATGAGGCAGGGAGTGGGGAGGGCTGCTTTCTTGGTGTCCAAAACTCTTGGCTCTTGTTTAAACTATACAGCTGATCTCCATTACTGTAGATGCTGCTGCTTTGAATTGCAAGGGAGGGAGGGCAGCAGGGAGACCACAGAGGAGTTAAACTGATATCTCCTGAAGAATTTTAATCCTGACTTAAAATGGACCAATGCTGTCTCTTCACGGTCATGTGGGAAATTTTGAAAGGAGCTACCAAATTAATTTGGCAATCATGTGTCTGCAGACCAACAAGACTCATTTAATAGGTTGTACCAATCCTTTAATTTAGTAAATAAACCCCATGGGACCAGAAATGCTCTGTTCTTTTTACTCAGCTCTCTTTTTCCAGAGCTCCTGTGGGAGTGATGGCAACTATTAGAAGATGGGAGGAACTCTAAAGGACAAGATTTGGAGCAGACTTTCTGCTTGCCACCTCTTGTGGGGAGTTGAGTCAGGTCCCTGAAAATCAGAGCAAAGCTCTCCTGAAGGATGCAGGCTGATGGCAGTGGGCAGCATAGGGACCTGTCTTCTCTATGTCCGCCAGGATTTTAGCACAGGCTGGACAGGAGGCCTCTCAAGGAATATGTCTGTCACAACTGAGAGCTGGGTCACATTTTTCTGTCCTTGTCTTTCTGCATTGCCCCTTGATCCCCTTCCCTTTAAGAAACAAATTGATGGAGGCAGCCCTTTTTATTTTCATCCCCAAAATTTGTTGGGATTTTGTTTGAGGAGACTCTCAGACTATGATTAATAATATTTAGCAATTTGCATCTTTGAAGAGGAGTTTTCATTTTGAAGGCCCTATGCATCCAGACTCTTTCAGCCTCACCAGGGAGAAAATCCCTGAACACTGGACATTTTGGGAAGCTTTCTACAGCTTGAGATAGGGGCTCAAGACTACCAAGAGAGATACTTGCAGAAGCCATGGTTTCTGGATCGCATTTCTCTGACCAGAAAATCTCTTACTCACCCCTTACCCACCTGGGATTTTGCCTGTTCCAGGCTGCAATAAGGTCCGTGCCCAGTAATCATCAAAACTCTGTCGGCAAAATGAGCGGCTCTGACGTTGGCAACAACAGCTTTAAGGGGGGTAAAATCTGGATAGGATTGAAGAGGAGAAGAAATTTAAAACAAGATTTTGAAAGCACAGAAATCCAACAATTTAGCATGAATATTCAGGTCTTTGGTGCTGGGCCATACAACTCCAAGGTCTCAGTGCACAGCTAAAGCAGTTCTCAAATCTCTGGAGTGCCAGGCACATCACTGCATATAAGGGTGTTTTAATATGCATTCCAGTACAAAAGCTTAGCATATTATTTTCACTTTTATTATCAAGAAAAGGAAAATATAGTGAATGTTATCCAACAGAGTGCTTTAAAACAGAATTTTCAAATAATAAGTATAAAGAGATCTTAGTTATATTATTCATTGCAGAAATAAAAAATAAATTATACATAGTCTCCTAATAGAGATTAAAATGGATAAATAATGAAAAGATTACAATAGCTATATTTCTCAGGGTCTAGTTTATATTGTTAATCTAAGTACTGTACACTATACATGATTAGGCACACTGCTTGTATGAAATATGCAGTGCATCTGCTATTCATAAAAGCAATACCCAGGTCATGTTTTCCAAGAGACTTTGCAGAAGCTGGATTTTTCACATTCTGTGTTGGCACCAGACCATGCCTCGTCTACAGGGGATTTTTTTTTCATGCGAGGATGGCAAAGGAATTTTGGTTTTGCTAAATTACTTATTTTTCCATGTATCATACACTGTAGCAACACCTCCTCTTCACCACAGGTTGCAGCTTCTCTGAAAACAAGGATGCCTTTACCTGCTCCTGGAAGATTTTAAAGAATTAAAATAAAATAAATATTTTCATTTGGACTAAACACAAGATTTTATGAGCTTAGCAAAATAAAGAAGCCCATAGGGCAAAACCAGGCACACTGTCTATCAGGGACGCTGAGAGTCCCATTGGAATTCTCTCCCCTGGCATATCTGCCATCTTTCACTTCAGCTCAGGAACTGCAACCTAGAAAAAAATGCAGCTTCACTCAAACCCAACAATTATTCCAAAGAATAATTAGCTTAAGCAAATCAGTGTTTTATAAATTCTCCATGTTTCCAGCATTGCTTCCTGACTCCTTTTGTGGTGGGGCTAGGTGGGTGAGGAGCAGCCCTGTCCCCCAAGCCAGGGCAAGATTCCTGACTAGACCAGCCAAGGGGCTCCCTTATCAGTCTCAGATCTGTGGATTCCCAGGGAAGTTTTGCTTATCCAAGCAATTGGCCCAGCTTCCCGCTGACCTAGCGCACCAATCTTATTTTGCCCCTCCATTAGTTTGTGCAGGGGTTTGAAACCATTGAACAAAACCAGCACCAGTGTAGATGTTTCTGAGTGTATTCATGAACAAAAGTGAACATTTTTGTCTTTAATGATGGAAATTATGATCTTAATCTGCTTGCTAAACCCTTATTTAAATGGCTAGAATGTGTTTCATATTCTCCAGTGCAAGGGCCCAAATCTGTTGATATTACAAGTGTCATCAACATTCAGCAGCATGGCAGCTGTCACCAGGCAGTTCAGAAAGGCTGATTTAATTGATACTTTCCATTTCAAATACAATTTGCAGTCGGCATGTGGTGAGAAATGCATCTCACCATGCAGATTTTCCTGACGCTGGAGCACAAAAAAAAAAAAGGGTGCTGCTTTTCTTTTGCAAAAAAGCTTGAAGTGTAGTCTAGGAAGCAGAATATTCAACTCTATATGTGAAAGTTGCTTTCATTTAAATTAACTAAATCATACTAAATCCCAGATTATTTATTTCTGTATATGAAACAGCACATGTGGCAAAACGTAAAAAGTAGCATACTATTTTTGGAAATGGGAAAGGAGGCCCTGTTCAACTATGGGGATTAAACTATGGTCTGCAATTCAAGCCTGAGCCCAGAATCTAATTCAGATTTGATAGCTCCAAAATTCTTCAAGCCTTTCTAAGGAGTTCATTGGGTTTTTTTTCTAAAATAACACAAGTCTTGCAAAAATAGCCGATCTCACTCTTTCACCATTGAATGTCAAGAGATTTTAGCAAACCCAACTCCTATGACTTTTTCTATGTAGTTTAATTAATAGAACCTAAGGGTAGGCAGAACAATTTGACCATCTGAACTGACATCTGCATCACAGCCCATCCCACCATACCCAGCTGCCCTGTATGAAGACTAATAACTGGTGTTTGGCTAAGCCATAACACTTGTTTTCTTTCCTGTAAGAGACCTTTTCTCTGAACTGCACCTTTTTGTTTCTAAGGACTGTGCCTGCCTGCAGGGGCAAGTGCCACATTGCAAGACAAGGCTTTTCATAGAAACACACAGGCACAAGCACACAGTGCTCAGCTTATTGATGTGACTTTTTCTCTCCTTTTTTATCTATGCTAAAGAAAAAAAGCCTTTCAGATTTTAAAATATGAAGCTAATTTTTATGCCTGGAGGCATTACAGCCAGAGTTGGACCATTTCAGTGCTATTTCCCACCAGAACAGCTCATGGATCCCAGCAGCGCAGCATTAGCCGTGGCTGCAGTGAGATCCCAAGCTGAACACAGCCTCCTCGGCCTCTGCTTGGATCTCCTCAGAGAGGGAATTTCTCCATAGCTCCAGCCTACTTAGCCTTGTGCCAGAGGGCAAGCAGCCCACCAAGGGCAGGACCTATCACAGGGCTGTGCCCATGGCACAGGAGTGCATTCCCTGGCAGAATCAGCAGGACTTCACACTTTTCAGACTGGCTGTGAACCTACCCTTGCTTTACACCTCCATTTTCAGGAGGAGATATAGAAAAAGAGCTTAGACTGGAAACTCCTTTGACATCTTTTCATGTATTTCATCCAGAACTGCTCCATCCAGCTGTTCGCATTCCTGTTTTAGCAGACAAAGCAGTGGCTGAAATCCTTTTTAATTCAAACATCGCTGAATGTTCTTCTCAAGACACAACAGAGTGCTCCTAGCCCCCTCCCCCTCCCTGTACCTTGGGTGAGCACATACTTAGATCCCCCAAGCACAGTGATAATTTCTCCTTACCAGCAGAGCCAGTCATTATTTATTATATCACTCTCTCACTTCTTCAGTCTCTCCTAGTGGGAACATTGCAGTGGCTGCTGGCTAGAAAATTAGCCAAGGGAACTTCTTCTGTTGGTCTCTTTCCTCATTATACTAGTAAAAAAAATTTAACTGTGACATTCTAGCTCTCTCTGTATATATATATCAATGCAGGTTGGAAGCACACTGTAGGGGCTAATAGTGAGTAATTTAACTGTGGCTTTCTCACACGTTTTACCTTCATTCTTTCTCCAGAGTAGCAGCAGCAGAACAGTATGTTCACATATTTTTGCTCCACACTACAAGCAGACCTTGCAAGTTTATGTCTAATCTCACTGTTTTCACTACGTTGTGTTTTTTCATGGCGACGTGATGCAATTTCTTCCAGTGTCAAGGTGCTGCCATAAATTACATAGAGATTCAGGTAATCCTTAAAGAAAAGTTTACATTTTTCCATCTTAAAAAGTACCTTTAAAAAAAACATGTCTGACTGGAAAAAAGTTCTGCGTATGCACCCACACTGCCTGCGGTATGCTGCTAAGGGCCATTATATTAATATGTGTCCAGAGAGGTAGTTCTCTTAATTTAGGTTTAGACTCATCTACACTGAGGGCAGAACTGGTGTTGTTCACTGCTCAGACAGGAGTCGTGAAGCAAAAAGCACAGGAACACTTTTCCTCCACTCAGGTATCCCACAGCACGGCTTAGGCCAATGATGGGATTTGGTTTCAGTTCAAGAAAATTAGTAGGAGGTGTGCTCAGCTGTTCAAAAGAGCTCTGTGCATGTCCAGGTCACTGTTTTTATGTGTTGGAATATATCTGTGCCAAGTGCATGCATTCAGATCCATGGGGAGAACATCCACACTTTACCCAATGGATAAAGAAAAAGGATTGAGTAATTTTGTGTAATAATGATATATTTGGGAATGGTCACACTAAATCATACGACTCTTCCCCAGAATCCCTTCTTGAAACAAACACAAAGGGGAGCTGCAGATGACAGCATCACAAATGCTCAAACGTCTTGAAAACTTTGGATTTTGATATCCCTGATTTTGACACAGATCCATTACATATAAATACATATCCTTCTAGGAATACAGACAAAGTAAAATTTTGTGACTTATGGTAAGGTTTATAAAAATACAAATCTGCTTAAATATTTTGCAGAATGTGCAAAACATTGAGGTTAGGGGTGAAAAAAAGCTTGACAACACATTCACTTTTTCTTTTCACCCCAACTAGTTTTTAGTAGTGAAGTGCTGCTGATTACAGGTGTGCAACTCTTCATCTAGAAGAGACGTATTCAAATCCTTATTTCCTAAATCAGTCTGCTGGTCTTGATGAGAGCTATCAGCAGCAGGAAGCAGTCCCTGCACCCTGCACTGCCCAGTGACTCTGAGTGTCCCCAGATGGCACCGGGGGCACCTCTTCTTTCCTGGCCCTCTCCTCGCCATCCCCGTGCTCGCCTGGCGCGTGCAGTTGGCTCGCGTGTTGCAGCGGTGTGTAATTGGCTGGGTAACTCCATGCACCTAGCAACGCAGATGTCAGATGCTGGCTCTTGCCCAAAGGGAAGGAGGACGAGGACAGTAAACAAAGACCTTGGTGTCCTCCATTTTGGAGCGCCTGCTGTAAGTTTTACTCTCTTCACTTTGAATTATAGTGGCAGTGCTTTGAGCAACTACATCTGAAGTACTCCAGCAACATCACACTCTTTTTCCACCACCACTCTGATGACCACCAGTATAATTCAAAGAGAAAGAGTAAAAACTCACCTCTAGGTATAAAAAAAGAGAGAGAGTTTATTCCCTGCCAGAAGAAACAATACGACCAGAATTATAGCAGTTTCTACCCTGAACTGTAAAAGTAATGCTTTCTGTTAGCCAATGAATAAAACTGTCCTTTTTCAGGAAAACCATCTTTCACACTTATAATATTTTCACTAGATGCTGAATACACTGCTTTATTATATCTAGCTATTTTTTTATCAAGGAAAAGGCAACAGAAGAGAAAAAGTAATGCTTTTTTTTCTGCTTATGGAAAAGGAGGAAAGGAGAAGAATCTTTCTATATTTGCATTGCTAATTAGCAGAAAGCACACAGATAATACAGTGATCAGCACTGTACACACGTTTTGAGAGATGAACAAACATTGTGCTATATTTGAATATGCAAGTGTACCATTTGTGTAGTTTATGTTGCATCCAGGCTTTTCCACAGGGCTCCACAAAGGACACACTGAAAACCCCCGATGGCAGGCTGGGGGGGATGTTGGGGTATGATTTGTTTACCCTGGAAAGGGCAATGCAGGGGCACAGCTTGCTTTTCAATGTCATTTTGGTGTTTCTTCACCCCCAAACAAATTCACCAGCTGGGTTGACTGAGGAAAAGGAATTTAAGAACCTCGTCCAAGGTCACCCTAAGGAATGAGCAAGTCAAGCCACTTACTCAAGGGCACTGAATGCTTCAGTGGCCCAACCTACCTCCCACTTGCTTCAGGTTGTTTGTGCCAACCTCTGCCCCCCTCACTGCATAGCCTTCCCCACGCAAGCTGTACACTGTAAAGTTCACAGCAAAGCCAATGAAGCACCCTGCACCATCCATCCATCTTCTCCATGAGATAAGAATAGTTCCTTAAACCTTTGTTCATGGCAGATGTTTTCCTGATCTGATGGTTTTTTTCTAAGTGTCAGTGTTTATTCACAAACTATATCTTGATGTACATCCCCATGCCTGGATACATGAATAGTTTTATGAGATGAACACAGCTTGAAAAACTGAGGTCAAACCTGAAGAAGGCTGAAGAAGCTGGGATAGCGCAAAACATTATATAGCTTGAAATAAACACTGCCTCATCTCATAGAGGTCATTTTATTAGGAAAATGCAGTAACTCTTGGAAACCACTAGCCGCATTATCAAGCTTGACAGAAACTTCGCTTCTGCCCATTCACATACATGGCCTCAACAACAGCAAATACCTCATCCACAGGTATTCTTTCATTTAAGGTATGTCCATAAAACCAATTGCACAGCAATTTCTTTTCTGTCTAATTCCCTTAGCTTCTCTTACCCGAACACAAAGAGTGTACATTCAGCAATATTTTTTGAGAATTTAAACCAAAAAACCCACTGCTTATGCCCTAAACACCACTTCATTTGCCTGGCAAGTTGAATATCTACATGAGAACAGAGTACTTATTTACATGGCATAATCTACAGGGGTTTGATCTCCAGGTTGACAAGTTCAAACTGTCAGAGACTCCCCTCTCTACTCCTCCCTTTCCCTGGATAGGCAGGGTGTTTTACTGTAGGTCAAACCTACACAAAATCATTTCCATGCAGGGAAAGCTCTTTGAGTACATGAGACCAGCTCTGGTGCTACCCGGGTTTAGCTTGATCTTCCACTGAGCTGACTCTGGTCTTCTGCTGGATTCACTTGTCAACATGGCAAGAGCTCCAGACACACATGGGGGAAAACTCCCCAGCGCTTGTCTGGATCCATGTATTTGGAAAGTCATATCCCTAGGCACACCTCTAAATCCTTACCTACCAATTTCAGCTGGGATAGCTTACACATGATTTACCCATAAGAAGACGATTTTTATCGACTCCTGTTCTTCCCCTGAGTGTGGCTGCAGAGCTGTCTTTAAATCTGGACTCTGACATTTCACTGACAAAATGTTACTTACACTGGAGAGAAAATAACCAAGTTGTGCTGTTGGCAGGTCTGCTTGAATATTGTCACTTTGAACCCACATGTGCAATGAGCACTGTTTGGAGGCAGCTCACTGTACTTTGTAAGGTCCCAACAACTATCTCTATGCAAACGAAGCATAGAGTGACAAACCCCCTCCAGCTACCCCAGCACCAGCGTGCAGATCTCGCCTGCATTCCAAGAGCTCAGTTGACAGCCCCAAGCCCTCTGCTGAGAGTCGGGGATGCTGTTTGTGTCCTTGCAGGTCTAGTGGTCAGCTTCAGTCAACTATCAGATTTTCATCCCAGTTATACTAATGGCCAGTGATGAACAGTATGAGCAGTAGTGCAATTTACAGAACTAATTAATGTACTTTTAGAAAAGTGAAGGTATTATAAATACTGTCAGGTCCCGGTATAAAAAAGCAGTTTCAATATTTTCTTTTATAAATGTACTCTCTAATTCTAGTCAGATTCTTCTCACCAAGGCTCCCTATCTACTGAGGACAACAGAGGACAACTGTCATCTGAAGCCATTTCAAATATAGTCACAAACAAATACTTGTATTAATATTAAACATGTAGTCATTTCAAGAGCATGTATTTTTTTGTATAGAGATCACACTACTCTTTTGAAGAGCCAATAGGGCTTTTGTTCGCAGCTCCTTTTAAACAATCTGGATATTAACTTTTCTACTACTGCAAGCCCCTGAGCAACTTCCAGCAATATTCTCCAGACAGGTGTTTGCATAAAACGTGTCTTACAAAGACCTTGGGCAGACAGCTAAGGAGTTTTACCTTGTGCATATTAGCAGCCCAAGTGCTCCAATGCCACGAAGGGCCCTACAAGATCCTACGACTGGTTCCCTGGTGCTGCAGAGTCTGTCACTTTATTGGTAGTATGAACCAGAGAAATGTTATATGTTTTTCAGAGAAAGAGTTATGAGCTTTGTGTGAGCGAACGTGAGAAGAATGGATAACAGCAAACCAGCCCATCCCAGCTCCCCACTTTCCCCTTGATGTCTCTGTGGTTGCAGACAAGTTTCTTCTGGTCCCCATGAGAATGGTGAGACAGTCTTTAGCAATTAGCCCAGGGAGGGAGAGGCTAATTGTACCAATTAGCAGTGGAGCACCAGGTGGGGAGACTTAGAACCCAGCCAAGAGAGGACTAATAAAATGACTGCCAGGGTCAGTGAGGCAGCACAACTGGGGGGAGGAAGGAGAGATAGAACTGCTGATTGCATCTAATTGGATCTTTTGTTTCCACTTTGAAACAGTCTTTTCGAAGCACTTAAAAAGAATGGGAGGATCAGTCAGATCTGTGGCTTGAGGAGTCCTTACAGGGGCAGCAGGGGAAGGAGAAGCCCAGGTACAGCCATCAACACCAGCCTTGCCAATTCCCTTACAGCTTGTGTGGCTCAGAGCGGCCTTGTTCTTCCCCAGTACCCAGCAAAGCCTCTGTAGAGGCCCAGAGTTGTTGTGTAGCCACACTTTGCAATGTTCACCCACATTTTAAACACTATAAGGTCCTCAAGGGGTCTCACTCAGAGAATAATATCTTGCCTAGCTCAGGTTTTCTTCCCTGTAGCTCAAGGTTCCTACATGGAAACAACTGTAAATGGAGGGCACCTCAATCCCCTCGTGCCCTGGATTCAAACTGTATTACAGTGACACGTGCTTAAGTGACAGAATAACACACCCGATCGCAGCAGATCACATTATAACAAGGTTGTTGCAAAACACTCATCAACGTCGTTTTTGCAACAGTCATTGGTCTCTCCGGGTTTCAGAGCAGTACTTAGACTAGTCTTCAGGATATTTTGAAGGGAGGCACACAGCTTCATACTTCAGGAGGACAAAGGCTGGCAGAGTCCTTCTCTATGAGCTACTCTTTCAGTACTCCGCATCCATGGTCTTAATTTTTACTCCAAAAGCACACTGTATTTGCCAGTGTGCTCCAAAACCAGCCCAAAGCAACCAACAGAGAGATCAAACAATTTAAACAATTAAAGCATTGAGTCATACAAACTACAAATACCCATAATGTCACAGCTTAACTGGACAGCTACTTACTAAGACTTATTGGGTGGTGCTTTATACCAGATCATCTTGCTGAATGCTGGACTTGTGAGTCTGTCCCCCCTTCTACCTGCAGTAGCTTGAAGGCAGACCTCTGCCGTTCTGCAGACCATGGGCTGTCCAGAGCAGGGCTGCACAAAGGCACATCTGAGTCTTTCCACCAAAGTCACTCCATCTTCTAGAAAATAAGACAAAGTTCAATTTACCAGATGCCAGGACCATATACACTGCAGATGCTGTTTTTCTCCCTTACCTAAAGGGAGGACACATCCTACAGTCCCAGCTCCATGGCTGTCACCGAACTAGTGCTTCACGTGAACAGCACAGACAGCGCCTGCAGCAGGAAGCAGAACTGAAGGGTAACACTGTTGGACATCCCCCAAAGGGGAAAAGTTATGCTACCCTTTCTGTTGGTGAGTATTAGGGTTGTTCAAAGGCCTAACTGTTCACCTGTTGCATGGGGAGCACCAGCAAGAACCTCAGGGCTTTGGACTCTTAGGATGACGAAGGCATTACAATGGCAAGACACTTGTACCTACGAGGTTGTCCTAGTTTTTGCATGAGACTGAGCCTTCTACCTGCATACCCAGGCAGTCAGTGGACTCAAGCAGTCTGGGCCACCCTTTCTCACAGAAACAGAAACTGGTCACTCGGCCAAACACTCACTTTCTGGAGCATAAACCTTTTGAAAACAAACAAACAAAAAAACCCCTTGAGGCTCAGGAAAGACCAGTGAACCATATAGACCTAGTGAGATGGTCCAGGTCCAAATTAGCAGCACTGAACAGTGGTTCAACAGTGCAAAACCTTTCAGCTTTTTGCTATCAGTATCAGAAGAAAACCAGGGTGCATTTAAACTCCAGCACCTTGCCACAGTTTAACAGTAAATGGCCTATATTGAATAGCTGGCAATGCATTCACTCTCCTTGTTTTCCTTCCTTGTTAAATGTTTCCTGGCATGGTGACAGGTAAAGCATAATACAGCTTGGCAATATGGCTTTTACATGGTGAAACAGCTCCTCCGTGCTACGCTAGAATACATATTACTGTGACAAGGGGCTTTATTCTGAATTATCTGCACATACCAAAAGCCAGTGGGAAATTGGAGGAGAGTTTAGTGAAAACTACATAAGATTTTGTTACTGCTGAGCGGAAAATTTTGGATGGAAATCACAGAGTGTGTGGCTTAATCACAGCTCCTTCTGCTCGGCACATTATGGAAGGCAGCCCCAGCCATTAAAAATTCACTTGGGAAAGGTGGATGGTTATCCAGCGTTAAGCATGTTTCTGTGGCACTGAATTCTTCAGATTGCTTGTGGAGGTAAGTCATCCAGTTTTTAACCTGACAATGGTTGTTGATAAAAACAGTACTGAGAACTGGATGGAGCACTTACACAAAGCTGATAGATGAGATAGATGGAGAGGATTTATCCTGTGGCAGGGGAGCTGGTTAGGAATAAAGCTGTGCTGACTTCTAAGCAGGGAGATGATCAGGTTATGCAATTATTTTTTAACATATATATGAGTGATGGAGAGCAGAAACCCATGCAAACCTGGCTCTGTGCTGCTCTTCCTTGGAGACAGTCTTCCCCAGAGCCACTGTTGTGCCTCACAGAGGCATCTTCACTTGGCAGCTTTCTGAAATGTAGGAGCCATTTTGCATTTCAAATTCATGAGATATTTTGTATCAAGAAGCTGCTATTAAACAAAGCTCTTACTTGCTCTGTGGGCTGGGATAAAATGCTAAAGACATTCCGGCTGATACAAGTTGTTGAGAGTTTGAGCTGAAGAAAAAGACCAAAAGAAGAACAAGAAATTTCTGAGCCAGCAGGTTGTTCTGTTTCTATCTCATAGACTTATTTTCATATTCAACAATTTCATATTGCTGCTTTGTTCAGCTTATGAGAGGTTTCATGCAATGGTCATAACTGGGGTGTTGGATGGGGGTTTTTTCCCCTTGAAGATTGTTTCTATTTAATGTCAAAATGATGAGCTCACTTGGTATTTTTAGATTTTTTAAACTGGTTTGGAAAAATCAAGGCTCAGGCCATTTTCACTATCCCACACCTACCAGAGGCCTCAGACAATGACCTGATAGAGAGCTTGAAGATCAAGAGTATGTAAGTCAGACTGAACAGGGCCTAAAGCAAAAAAAGAGTCTGTGCTGGTATACCTCTTTTCATTAAATGAGAAGGCTGGTATCTTTACTGTCTTGGTTATCTCAGCCATCAAGAACTCTCATAGGAAGACAGAAACTATCTCTCTGGTATCCTCTGTGTGGGAAGCACCATCAGAAATATCGAGTAAACAAGTGACTACAGTCTTCAGATGCTGCCTACCATTGGCCACACAGGATATCCACCATGCAGGGCAACCAGGTAAGCTGGATAACCAGAAGTAAGTATTGGGGAGCAAGGATGAATAAAGGCAAAAATGTTCTTTGCCATTGCTGTTACAAGAACTCCTGGAGATTCACATTATATGGAGACATTCCAGAATAAATGTAACTGTGCCAAAAAAAAAAGGGGCAATGAGGGATCTAAGGTTACCTTGGCCATTTCTGTCAGATGTGCCTTATGACCTCCAAGTGACTAATACAGTCCTCACCAGCTGAACAGCAACCTTCATCTGTGCTCCATGCTACATGACAGGGAACTGACCATACTTTGAAGACAGGAGACAAGCTTCATAAGTAGTCTGTCAGCAGAATTATTTCTGAAGCCCTTGATTAATAATGTAGGACATCAGTGATCTTGGAAAACTTTAACATCAGCACTGTTCTTGGCTGAACAGAACAGCTGTTGACATCCTTGTTGCTGTTTCTTGGCTGAAGACAGATGTTTGTGAGGTTAGATGGAAAAGGCAAGAGTGTATGAACAGTGGAAAACACTCACCGCTTCCTTATACTTATGTGGGGACTCAATCTGTATTCTGAGAAGTCTTTTAGATTATAATTGCTCCATGAGTAAGTATGTGCCAACAGCATCTCTTCAGAGTTGAGACAAGGAGTACACTCCCATTACTTGTATGATGATGTCTGAATAGTCCTCGCATGGCAGAGAAAATACAAGTGCACTAGGAAAGAGCAATAAATACCATTAACTGCTCTACTGGATTGGATTTTTGAAGGGTGCTCTGGTCTCAGATGTTAATGGAGTGGCTTAATTTTCCTTGAAATGGTCATAAACTCAGGAAAATGTAATTCAGGGATGAGGCATGATAACTTGTGTTGAAAAAAGGCTGGATGTTCTTAAGGCCTAAAAAAAGATTGTTCAGCAGCAGATCAGCTGTGTAAAAATGTGACCCCTCTAATGCTTTCAAGTTCAAAATGATTTGCTGGGTAAGTGTCATTTGAACAAGTTAAAGCTTCACAGTTTACTAAAGGATGTGTTTTGTATTCTGGTCCAAGTATGACTACACCAGAAAATGCTTTCCCTGCATCATCTGAAATACCAAATGTAAGGCAAAATTTTGCTTCAAACTTCCATGAAGAGCTAAAGCCTCTCTACACACAATAGTATACAAACTACACAGTAAATCACCTTTCTGAAAACATTTCACCCACTTTGTCCTTTCAGTCCAACTACTAAAGGCTTCTGTAAGTAAATCTCTTATTTCTTTAAGGGAATAAAACTGCCTTGAGCTTACAGACACTTTCACCTTGAAGATCCCGTGAAGAAAACTGTTCTGGGGATGGAGAAATAAGACCCCGTCTCAGGAGGTCCTGGGGCCCTGCTGGTCTCAGAGCTGTCCCATCAGCGAGTCTCCCTGAGAGAAACATCAAGCAAGAAGCAAGCTTCGTCCTGCAGAGGGAACACCTGTGCCAGAGGCATGCTCAGGCATGATCAGACTATTTACAGGTATAGGAAATTTGCTGGGATCAGTCTTCATTCGCCTTTCTTCTTACCAGATTTTTTTCTCAGGCTGGCAACATTTTTCCTGCACAGGAGCTGCTTCTGTAGCCCTTAGAGAAGTCACTAGGAGCTTTTTTTCATGCTCTGGGAGCAGAGGCTTTAACCACACTGCCCCAGTTACATGGACAGGTGAACTCAGGATTTTGAGCATTAATGTCATAAAGTTGAGAAGTGGGGCTAGAAAGAAGGTTGGTGAGGGGAATGGTCATGATTTGCTCAAGATCTTGAGGTGAAGGATGGCATGAACTTGGAAGGAAGCCAGAACAAGTAATATCATCCATGGCTCTAGTGTTGAGAAATAATCCTAAGCAGAAAACAGATCGCTGTCCCCAGACTCCTGTGGTTCCTATATTGAAACCAGTAGGACCATTACAGCAAGGAAGGAGGTTAACAACCAACTCATTTCTCTGAGCCAGCACATACAAGGCAGAAACCAGCTGGAGGGTACCCAGAGCCACTCCTAGGCTATTGGCACAAAAAAAAAAATCCCCTTGCCCTGCCACTGCAGATATGAGAGAGGTTTGAAGAGGTTTACAGTTGTAGGACTAATAGTTTTTAAGCACTGATTAGCCAATATAGGATTAAGCATGTATTATCCAGCCCATGTGCCATCTGATGCACTTTCAGAAAAAGCACCCCACCAGAGGTGCTGTTTAAACACCAGGTGTAGGTGATGTTTGTTATTATGTAGGTGTTACTAAATGCTTTGGGAATGAAAGCATCTTAAAATTTAAATCTTATAAATTATTAGGGACAATTAATAGACAGGTTTTTTCCAAAGTTAAGTAATTTCTATTATTAAATCTGCTTTTGTGTTTTTCAGCATTGAACCAATAATTATACAGTATAACACAACGAACAAAACAGGGTCCATCACACTCTATCATCTACTGCTATTTATGTTTGTATAACAATTTCATCATTTGATCAAATAATAGCAGATTCCACAATATGTCATTCACGTATCCCCAGTTTATCTATAATGATTTTCCTCTTGTCAGCTCATTTCTTGAACCTTTGCTGAATCTGGTTTCAATAGTACTATAAACAATCATCATTGCATTGTAAAACTGGAAACTCTCCACTAAAATAGTGTTTTGATCTGGGTTGCCATAGTAATAAGTCTGTGCTCCCCTCTTTGGAGGCCTTGTTATATGAAGTATCTGTGATTTGCTCAGAATGGCCCCAGTTCATCTGTCAAAGTAGGTTTTTCCTTTTTTAAAATAATGATCTAGAAAATCCCACAGTGGCAACAAATATTTTACAACCATAACGAGAAACATTGTATCACTCAAGCTTTGTAAATCTATGCCATTATTGCATTAGAATAAATCACTTTCCTTAGGTATATTACTTAGAAATATGCAATTCTAATTTTAGAGCATGTATTCAATAGGGGGTATTTATTTTTTATGTAAAGAGAATTATTAACTTTGACTTCAAAAATACATCACATGTCAGATTGTGTTTAGAGGCCCTGCAGCAAAAAGAAAAAAACTCTGAATTTTTTTCTTATTTCTATCAAAATACTGCAAATATCCAGTCAGTTTCAGATTTAGTTACTCTAGTCCATTCTTAAGTGCTGATTTTTATAATGAGATCAGATATTACCATAGATTTTACAACTGCACACCGAGATAAATGATATTCAGATTATATGCTTGCAAAAATTAGAAGTCCTGAAAATATATCAACGACACTATGAAAATATATCACTATACATTATTTTAAATAAAAATGCTCCAGTCAGTTACAGTAATTTGATACATGAACTATGATATTTCCTCCTGCAGGAATGAGAGTAAACAAACACTACATCAACACACCAGTGACAGACTCCATGGAAAAAAGTAAGGATGGGGATCATATTTTATCTAAGACAAATGGTTAAGTTGGTTACTTTATGTAAGTCGCTACCAGCTACAGGATTACTTCATGTAACTCACTGTCAGCTACTGCCTCATAATACCTGACAGGGGAATATTAAAATCATCAGTGGGAGAAAGTACGGAAGGTATCTATCCCCTATTCAATGAATTCTAATTAAAAAGTAATTACTGTACGGTGAGGAATCTGCCAGCCTCAGGCTCCTCCCCGCACATAATGTTAGTTTACTCCTTGGCAAAGCAGGAGGTGAGCTGAGGTGCATATGCATATTTCCTTACATTTTGCCAGTTACTTAGTTCTAAGTAGTGCCAGACCATGGGAAGTCTTCAGAAATAGTTTTATATCATTTTGCTGAGTGGATCCCCAGAAGACGCTGTGGGGGCAGAGGTGCTACAGATCTTCTGTTATAATTGACCTGGGCTTTGAGATTTCTCTGTCATGATGTATCCCAGAAAGGTGCATGATGGGAAGAAACTTGTTATTCCTCCAGCAGTGCCAAATGGACAAGATCAAGTAGGCCTGGGACTTGAAAAAAAAGGAAGAAATATTGACAGATAAGTAACCACTCCAGTAAATGACAGGCAGGCACAGGAAGCTTGATTTCCTTGGGATTCAGAGGTAATCTATTAACCTTAAAACATCTCAGTGCAAATGTCATAGCTTTTTTTAAAAAATACAAAAATATAAGATGTTTAATTGAAATCATTAGGTCTATTTTGATTTCTTTACTCCTTGCAAGTTATCAGAGTGGGAACAAAAATCCACCCAAGACTAAGAAAGCTAAATCCAGACTTAATTCAGCCCAAAATATTTATTCATCAGATTACCAAAAATGTATCTGTAATATAGCTCAAGAACTTTAAAGGTGTCCTCTGAGAAGCTGTCATTTTTTTATGCCTCTGTGACTGGCATTGAAAGATTTGATTTCAAATTCATTGGATAGTAGCTCATCAACAGCCAGGAAAATGCTAGGACAAATTGACATCAATAAGGTGGATTGGACTAATTAAGAGCAGAATGTGTCTCTTGAGACTACTGTCTCATTTAGCGCACTCAGCGCCAGCCCAGCCCATACCAATGCATGTCCTGGGGCCCAGGAGAAGAGTTCTCCTGGCTGCTGTGTACACACACACCTGGTCTCATATCCCAGACTCAGGATGAAATGCTGAGTTCTCCATGCTGGCACAATCCAGAACAAAAGAATTACAAGTACTCTTGATTTAGGCTCCATTATATAAGATTTCTGTAATTTCTACTTTAAGATGCTCTCATATTCCCACTGCTTGCAGCTGGGAATTCTCTTGCACTGAGGTATCCTCTTGACCAGAAGCAGCTTTGCTACCTTTCCCAAAATTCTGTTGACATTTGGCTGAGGTTCCAGTTAAAAAAATCATTCCTGCTCTCCCCTATGTGTCCCCCCTGTTGAATTCTTGTATCCTTCGAGGCTCTCTGGGTCAGCCACATCCAGACTCATGGCACAGCAATATTGCACATTGCCTCGGGCCCTGCAAAAGAGGTTGCTGGAACAGAGAGGGAAGTGGGATGAAGAGGCCAAATTCCCTCCACCTTGCAACTCTCTAGACAGCCTATATTCCTCCTACAACAGACAGCCTATATTCCTCCTACAACCCATTCACATCCTCTGTTGCAGGACCAGCATGAGGAAAAAGCTTCAAAACAGTGGAACACAAAAGGAAAAAGGGGACGAATCGCCTTGACCTCATCATGCAGTCTACCTCCAATCATTCTTAATTGACATCTTCCTTGCTACAGTTTAAACAGATTACACTTTGATCTATCTACCCTTGAAAATCGATTATTTATATGAATTGAACACACAGCCCAATAATTCCCTCCTTCCTTTCCATAACTTTTTTTCATATTTGTTGAAGTCTGTTACACTCCCTCAGTCTCTTTCTCCAGGTTAAATTACACCACTCACTCAATCTTCCCTTGTAGATTATGTTTTCCAGACCACTAGCTGTTTCTGTTCTTATCCTCTGGACAGTTTCTTATTGATCATCCACTTCTGGAGATTTGTTTCTTGTTCTGCCATGACAGCAAGCCAAATAAGGTAACAGTTGGTCCTGGAAATGAGTTATGTTGAAGAAAGAGAGAGATTTACTGCTCACTCAGCTTGGTAGAGACTCACAGGTCTCTAGAGATACAGGTCTGGTCCCACAGATCCATTTTACCAAGAATGGAGTTTAATTCTAGATAGATTAATATTCTCTGGCAAGACCCCAAGACATATGCTCACCATGATTTACAGGAGTAATCTGTTAAGCTTAAGGAGACACAATGTGTAATTCAAAATTACGTCTGCATCTTTACAGAAACAAATTTGCATCACCTACAATACACCTACAAAAAACCCCAAAATACTGCTTAATATTTTCAATAACTTAAAGTTTTAACTTTTTTTCCTATTGTACTTATACGTTAATATAATTAAATTATATTCCCTTTTGATATCTTCTCCTCTTAGGTTACATGACACCCGATTCTCATTTATACCAGGACTCTTGATAATAGCATGTACATTAGATACAAAAAAATATACTCCCACCTAAATGTCCCTCTACTCTGTCAGAGTGATGTAACAGCATTAATGTAAATGAATCCTGGACCTCAGCTTTGTAGATCCACGTTGACTTTTTAAGTTTGACGTCTTAGTATGATATAAAAGCAGGTGCAATTGTATTTTCAGTAAAGTATTATCATATTCTTAATGCCATAACATACATTTTCATAAAATAGTAATGTAGGTTTTCCAGTGCATAATTTGGTGGCTTTGGGAATATTAGAAGAGGGACTGTGTTGAATCTGGATTCTGAAATATGCCTTAATACCTACTTGCTAATTATTATCAGGCCATCTGCAATGCTCTGCAGTCACTTTACGAGAGATCTCTCTTGATCCATCCTGCACTTGTCCACTACACCCACCCTTTCCATCAGCTCAGCATGGACACAGTATTACTCAGTTTTCTCATGCTGTGAGGGGTTAGGCGAGGCAAAGGCTCGCACACCAGAGCCTTATCCTATCTCCTAACTCTTTTTCTGTCCACCTAAAGTCTCCTAATTGTAACTGTGAAGAACATAATGGGAAAAGCGTATTGACTTGTTTAATTTAAAACAGGGTATGTGAACTATCTTTACAATAACTACTTGTTTCAATAATTTATAACTGTGATGCTATACCTGACAAAATGATTCAGATAACTAGAGCAATGTGCACTTTAAGTTTAAAGTCAAGGTCTTCCTTGCTCATTTTAATGACTTCTCTTGTGCACGAGATATTAATATTCCTGTGAGCAAACATAGCACTGACTCATTAATCAATAGGGGCTGGCTCCTCTACATAATAACAATAGCTGTACTAGATAATTAACTTTTGTTCCATTGGCTTTAGTTTGTACATAATTTCCAGTGGCTGACACTGGTTAATAAAAAGCTTCACAGATGACAGACACCTTTTAAAACCCTTTTTACTTGTTTTGGAAAATGATCCACACCTACTGATATAAGTAAAATACAGTGTTGGTGTCGGTGTGTGTCCATGCCATATTTAAAAGGAGGCAACTGACAATAAATAGAAGACCTAATAAATATTGTAAGACTTCAGTGAGTCCTGCTGTTAAATTGTAGCATAGTGAAGGATTTGCATTTTCCTGTCATGTAGTTATAAGACTAGAGATAAAGGTATGTCTACAATTATATGAGTATTCTAGGCAACTGGCAGATTTCTTCAGTCCAGACTGGGATAAGAAACACATGTATTTCTGCACCAGCTTTTTTTCCACAAATGCATTTTTAATATTAGGGCAAGTTCACCAAAAGTGGCAACAGCAGAAACTCTGCTGTAGCACTGAGAGAGTTATGGAGTGAGGTACAGCATTGTCTGCGCCAGAACACAAATGAAAAGGTAGCTTTAAATCCAAAATTTTGGTTACTCACTTTGCAAGATGGCTCCACAGACAGCTGCAGCGGCATCTTCCAGGAGCCCATGGACTATGGCACAGGGGCAGGCATGTGCAGCAGGGAAGCAGGAACTCCTAGGGCACAGCCACTCACAGACAGCCACCATGAGACACCAGGGACAGATGGCTCTTCGCCCAGTCTATCATTTCCTTTGCTTCCATCATTAAGGATTTTCAGTCAATGTTACTTATGCCTTCTTCCTTAAAAAAAAACCCCAAAACACAGGGGGAGCCAACTTGATGTCATTAGCAGAGCAGACTGGAGAGGGAGAAATCTACCATATGCAGGACTTGGAGTCTTCAAAACCTACTTTTCTTCCAAAATGAAAGTAAATTTTTCTTTAGAAATAGAAGAAATCTTAAATTACTTAATGCTTTCTTTTGATGTATTACATGTTTAAATTGTCTTGTCATCTAGAGTATAACACAGCATTAAATAAACCACACACATGAGAAACTTGAAAAGCAAAAATGGAAATACTGTATTTCATAAATATCAATCTGTCTGCCAAATAGTGAGTTCTGACACCCCTATATCTCTTTCTGACTGGTATGGGTTGTTGGGGAAGTCAGTCTGGTATTCTTAGGCGGATGATGGAAGTGCATTTTCTGAAGAAAATAATGTCCCACTGACTTTTTGTTACCTAGATATTTACCTGTATATACTAGTTCTGAAATCAACTGTGCTTATAATCCACTGTAGAATAAGAAAGTTCAGTATAACATATGTTCCACAATTCTCATCTATGGCTATATTTTCCTTTGTGATGTTGAGTGTTGCAGGACCCAGACATTCAGCCATGTAAATCACTGCAGCTCATGGACACCAACTGAGCTACCATGATTTGCCCAGATGAAAATCATCCCTTAGATCTGATGTTGATAAAGCATCCTCACTAATGTGAGCATAAACCATTTGTGAGATGTTTCTGCTTTCAGTTTCAAAGATGAAGAAAGCTATCTCCCTTATTCATACAAAATACCCCACGCAGAGAATGCCTTGATTAAGCCTTAAATCAAAAGCTAAAGCATGTGAAACAAAGGAGCCTCATAGACCTGTTAGAAGAAAAATGCAGGCTAAGTGAGTACTTATTTGCATTATACAGTATGTTCTTCAGCAGGAATAAAATATACTGCGAGTCAATGGCCCGTCAGCTTCTATATAGAAGGGAAAACATTCTTGTGTTCAAAATTGTGGAAATATCAATATTTCAAAAGGTAGTTTTACGGTTCATTCAAGCACTGATAAGAAATCATTACACTTTTTAAGAATATTGATGATTACGGAGAGGCATTTAATGGAGGGAAAGCCTTTTTTTGCAGTTCGTTAGTTTGTGCATGTCTAATTGACTCTTCAAGACTCTTTTGCATGAGACACTAAACACAGTTTTAACCAGATTATTTTTATACCAGTTATAAGCAAATGTCTCCACCTTACAGAAATTTCCTTTTCAGATCTCCCAAATAAGTACTGTCAAGTTCTAGACAGAGTTCAATGCAGGAAATGCATGAAAAATCAGCAATTAAATCACCTATTTTTTTCTACAGCAATAGGCTACCCAAGAAGCTGATTTAGTAGATTAGATATTATATTTAGAAAATGTAGGCCCCTGGACAAAACAGGTTCACCTCTTTGTCTATCTAGATAGGCCATGAGGATTGCTTCTGTGTCAGCTGTTAGATCCTGCTTGAATTATCTGGGCAGTGGGAGCAGAAAAAAAAAGTTGAAATGCAGTAAGTAAAATCTCTACCAACTCCAGTGGCACAAAGCAATGCAAAGGTACCCACTGTCCTGCCTGAAAGATCCCATACCTCCAGTAGGGTTGTGAGGACACTCCCCCATGAAGCTTCTCCCACTTAGAAGGCTATGGGCAATCTGGGGCATGAAGAGGATTATGGTACAGCTCAAAGCACATGGAGAGCTGTGCATGTTGAAGGCACTGGCTGGGCTCTGCAAAACAGTGTCATTAAACATGACCTCCGAGGCTATTGCAAACTTCTGTGGTACACAATCAACTATTAAGTCAATGAAATCATTTGTATCAAAGACGTTGTGACACTGTCTGAGCATGGGAATGGAAAATAAAAAGACAGGCCTGCATGTACATATGGTCATGGTCCAGTGCAGTGAGTGTTACTGCTTGGTTTGCTGAAGCATACTGGACAAGCTTTAGAGCTTGTTATTTTTGCAAGAACTACACTGGGGAAAATATCTGATGTGTTTCAGTAAAAAATACAAACCAGAACCAAGGCAAATGTAAGGCAAATGTTTTGCAATTTCAAAGTCAAGAATGAAACTCTATGCAAAGCTCCTGTGATTACAGAGAAATTTTTCCTTCTGTGAATACTATTTACCATTTTTATTCACCTAAATTCTTGCTGCTGCCCCAGGAGACTGGAAGCAGAATTATGGGGCTCTGTGGAGAGATCCTATTCTCATGACATTTCTAGCCCCCATTTTGCTGAACCAACAGACGTGGATCATTGGGATAAGATTACTCTGACAAGCACTAGAACTTTTAGTTGCTTACTGGCTTCCATAGCCTTTGGGGATTTACTCAACATTAGTAAGAAAAGCTCTGCCAGCCTTATCAGCTGATGTGCACTAGTCCTCTTTGCTCCCAATTGGATCTGGAAGGCACCATTCACCCCCTGCTCCTGCTAGGCCAGACATGTCACAGCCAGGCAGAGGCAGCAGGACACTACTCACACAGCAGCCGGCTCTGCCTCCTTGCCAGCTTCCAGGTGGACTCTACTGCACTGAGATTCCCTGTTGGTGGGGACCTGGCAGCAAACTCCATGGGGTTTGGTGCTACCTGGGGTAACCACATGGGACCCTACAGGCCATCAGACATTTTTCAAAAAGATCTTGGAGTCTAAAATTAACATGACTCCATAGCTGGCTATGCTGAGCTTTTGTCATACTTATCTTTTTCTAGTTCCTTATTATAACAATGTTACGTGACATTGGCTAATAGCACCAGGCATTTGTCCCCTTATTTAGCTTGAATAAGCATATTAATTAAAGCAAAAGAATACAGTATTCTTCCCCCCCACCTAAAAGAAATAAACATCAAAGGAATTATTCCATCTGTGGTATTATTACTCACTCATGGTGTCTACCAGCTGGTAGCTCAGGCTGCAGAAAGGCTCCTTGTAAAGAACAGTAAAGTTACTTCACTGATCTTCAAATTCCTCCTTAAAAAACTCTACTTTGCCTATTAGACAAAAAGAGGGAGAGATGTTTAGAGAGCTGGCATGCTTAAGACTGCAGGCTATGGGGCTCTCTCCTGTCCCATCAGAGCTGAGCAGGTTTCCTTGCCCCCTTGCCCTCTTCATGTGCTGGCAGACAGGTGTAAGCTCTTTGGGGCACAGAGTTTCATGGTCAGTGCCAAGCACAGGTTGGTCCCTGTCCATAAATGAGACATGAGTGCTATGTTAATATGAAAAGTGACTGGAAATGTTTGGTGAACCAAGTGTGGGATCCTTGTCTCTTCCACTGCAACCTCATCACAGTGACACTTGCAAGTCATCCTGAACCAGGTAAGGAGCTGAGCCAGTGTTTCCTGATGGCAATGTTTGTATCGCATACATCGGCCTGCAGCTACCAACCCCGTAAATGCAAAAGCCTGAAGAAGCTGAACTTTTTTGCACTGCTACTAAAACCATCTCCATGATTGCTCAGATCCAGCGAAGCAGCGCTCTGCTGTTTTATGCAGAGGAAGTCCCACACTCAAGCAAAAGATGAATAATAGAAGAAACTAGATTTCTATTAATGTGCTGCATGAGTCCTCAAGGTACCTATTTACCAACAGATGAGGGGTATCTCTTTCCTCTGAAAAGCCAAATAGATGTGTGTATGTGCTGGGGGTGATCAAGGATTGCAGTCAGATTTCCTGCCCTCCTGCCTGGCTTTAAGGCATATTTGGTTAGATTCTTACTCTTATTCACACCCAGAAAAAAACATCTCTTTCTCACTTGATTGCTGATATTTTTTATTTTTTTTTAAATAGCCTCTTCTCTTTAGACATGCAAGTTGGTGTCTCCAGAAGTGTCTGTGAAAAGATTGGTGTCACCTACGACCAGCTGCAGAAATGGTAAATGAAGTTGTATCTTTACTTCATCTATCTGTAGGTGCATTAGATTGTTGTGAAAATGTAGTGCCCTCACCAGGGGGTTTAGTACCAATTTTTACCTAGATAATCCACATCAGGGTTAGTGATATCATGAATTAAGGATTTGGCAGCGATGAATATGGGTTACTCTCATAGAGGACCATTATAAGAGACTGATCCCTAGACCTGCACATCTGCCACATCTTCATTAAAAATGTCCTGCGACAATGTTGTGCAATTCCTGCACACTCCAAAAAGAGTTCCAGCCTTAATATATTCTTATAGGAACTGTTTTGGGATATTGAGGCTACGTAAATCCATAAAGGGTTTTTCCTAACCTACAGATATTCACTGTCAGGAAACACATGCCCATGCTCTGTTGAGTTTGGACTGAGAAAAGCCCTTTTCGGGACATTCATCTGGGAAGTGTGCCAGGTAAGTAGAAGTTTACTGCCTTATTCTGACTCAGTCAATCCTTGAGGCAAGGTTGTATTTTAGAAATATGACATTGGCATTATGTTGTGAATTTTGGAGGAAAGGATTGTCAGTGTGACAGTCTGTGCTTACCTCCTTTGTCCCAGAATAGCTGTCCATATGAAAATAGGTTAAATATATTTACTCCCTCTATCACCAATTTCATCTGCTGTTCTGCAGGCCTCAAACGCCGCCTGCAAAGAGGTAACACAACCACCATATTCACACAGTGGTGAGATGCATAGGATCCCCTGCTTCAAAACTAGGCATTCAGGAGGACACAAAGTGGGGTGGATACGTATCTCCTATGATTCCCTGTGCACCAGCTTGGAAGTTACCATTCCCTACATCGAAATGAGACATTATCTTATTTTATACCTTTGAGCATGTACCAAGTGCAAGTTTTAGGTAGAATATGCTGAAACTGAGAAAAGTAGGCACATTTAAATTTTATTCTGGCTAGTTCAGCTAATCCCTGCAAAACAGGAGGACTGCCAACAGTTTTTCATCCAGCTAACTCACACTGAACATATCATCACTAGTTACTTAAAATTGAATTTGTTTTTAATAGAAAAACTGCTACTGGAATATGAAACATGAAGTAACACATAATTTTTCTGCAAAAGACTAAGCTTTTAAAGATAGTATTGTAGTCTGGAAACAGACTGAAAAAGGTAAAAGGTTATTACTGACATTAAGAGTAATCTACATGTTCACCAAAGCCTAGATGATCTTAAAGCTGTAATTATTCACTGACTGTAGATAGCCTTATTTTGATATTTCCCCTACCTTTATTATTCATCACAGCAGATTATCACAGCATTACTGCAACAATTTTTTCCTTTCAGTAAAACCTTATTTTCAGGTAATCTGGACTTTTTTTTGTCTCCCTTCACAAAATCTCCTTTCATCAGCCTCCAAGCCTGACTAATAGCCAGTTACTTCAGTTTTCACATGATTATCCCTTCTCGCATTTTATACAAATGATATCTAAAACTCTTCCTTTTTCTGTAGTGCAAAGCATACTTTTAAAGTTTGTAACCACCAAATGTGTGTGCATGAAAGCAAGAACGGTTGCCTCTCTTTCATACTACAGGGCAAACAGCCAGACATTAAAGGTTTTATAATTAGGGACTTTAGCAGATTGTAACAGAAGATGTATTTGCTTATTTTTGCTGTAAAGTCAATTATGAATATGCAAAATTCAAAGTGTGAGTGACCAGGCCACACTTAGCAGAAATAATAAGACTGCAGCCAATTAAAACAGAAAAAGGTTGAGTTCTCAGTTTTCTGCCCAGTGTGTTTCTGATGATGACACAACAACAGCTGTGAACTGCCAAAGTCATCCCAGAGAGGTGGCTCAGTCTAGCTGCTGCCAAAATGAAGGATTTGCCCTAAAAGCCTGATGTTCTTGCCACTATTTCCCACATAGAGGAACTGACAAAATGGTTGCTCAGCATATGTGAATCCTTACACCAGAGAATCATTTCTTTATAGAAATATCAGTCCCTTGAAGATGCAGTTTAAATAGACAGGACGACAAGTAACTTTACAGCATTAAAATCCTAAAGTTTGTGCTTTCAATCTTTCTAACAGGACGATCTGGATATCTTTTTGTTAATTGAACACTTGAAAACTGTAATTGAAACAGTATAAACATTGTTTTTATTCTTCTTCTCATAATATAATCATTACGTGAGAAACACTAAACTAGACATTTGACTTTATTGATCTTTTCATGGACTAACGGAACAGGGAGTCATTTTCTGCCTAGGCTAATTAATTGATAGACTAATTCATTGATCAGCTTCTCCATAGCATAGTTGGTATTGACAAACACTGAATCTTTTTCCATCAGTTGTATTAGTTTGCACCAATTACTTTGTCTGTTTCACTTAAGCAATTACGACAGCTCAAAAGCGACAATCAGATTCTCAGCTGGTGTAAATCAGGCTCTCTCTACTGAAGTCAGAAAGCTGTGCTGTTTTATTCAGTTCAGTTATTCAGTCTTTAAGATTTAATAGTGAGCTTTAAAATATCCAAAACAATAACATGGATATTTGAGGCAAAAATCATCACAGTAGTTGAAACTTGTTCATCATAGCAATGAATAGCAGCCATGTTAAAGGCTTATGTACAGATGCATAACTTTGCTCGTAATTTATACGCAGCCTTAGAACACTATCAGGTGCAAAATAAGGTACCTATAGACACAGATAATCATTCTAAGTCACATAAAACTTAGGTGCTCAATAGACTCATGTTATCTGGAAATCAGGCCCTAAGAATATCCTGCTTGCAAACGGCCACTGCCTTCCAGATACATGGAACACAGCCATTTCACCATATGTGAAATCTGTGTTTAGACACCTGTGATTTTTTTTAAAATACTCAACTTGCTGAAGGATTTTAGGAGAGTACAGTGGCTTGTGCAGAGCTTTCTTACTTCTGGATCAGTATGGAAAGAATGTCCGGACGTGGACACTGCTGCTTCACCTGTTGAGCAGAGTCAAGACACAGGGTCACCAACATACTGACAGTGAAAGGAAAAGAACCACGTGGGAAATTAATAATTTCTGTGAATTTTCAAAATAAAGACTAAGCAAAAATAAATAAATTGAACTGATTGTTCCCTGCATAGATTTTCCTTAACAAATTATTTTTCAGGTAACCCAAGGCAGTCACCAAAGTACATGGATATTACACAACAAGGAGAAACTGAACTGATTTTTCAGATAATGAGGACGAAAATTTCCTTTCAGAAACAGGCCATCTCTATCAAATTGGTCAGTGTTGAAAAATGTGAGTCAATTTACACTTTCCATTCATCTCTGTTCTGCTGCTCCTAGAGCATTATGGAAAAAATGAGCCCGTGCAGGAAGTTGTCTTTGTGCTCTGAATCTACCTCCCAGCTCTGAATAACTGAGAATTCATTGAATATAGGCATTAGAGAATAGTTCCTTTTTTAAAGTCTCTGATGAGTTTTTCTCATCTTTGCATGCAAAGATAAAAAATTATGTACTCTCCAGAGACTCCAGCAATAGCAAGAAGAAGTCATCATGACTAAGAAAATTTTGCTGAGGCAGTTTCCACATACTGATCTAAACCCAATTACTTCCTGTGCTCAACATGCTCATGGAAGCTTCCTCTTTGATGCATGGTATAGGGTAAAATAAAGTGCACAGTCTTCATTAAAATGAGTGTTACTCCCTGGCATGATTAAAAAGAAACTCTGACGTGTGCCCTGCCAATGATATTTGCCCCAAACCCATGTAAATGCCAACGTACAGGTCATATTTATAATGTTTTTGCTTAACAAAGGGTAACCAGAGTACCACATCACTCTGCATATGAACTCCATGGGGAAAAGAGGCACGTGCAGGCAAAAGTGGATATGGAGAAGAGAGTCACAGAAGAGTATGATCTTTCTAAAAGAATGTTTTGCACCCTTCACACATACAGAGTGAGTGATTTGCAACACAGAATTCAATGACTTGTAATTAAAATCAATAAAAAATCAACATTACAAAACCAAAACCAATTAAAGCACAAATTTAATCTCTGTTTCTCATTCTGGCATTTTTAATGGAAGATTTGCTCTAAAACTATACTATAAGTAGGCTGATACATACTGGGTATGTCTAAAGGAATCTTTCTTAATGTAGTACAATTATCATTCCTTATATGATAAAAGAGTTGATCTACCATCTTCTTGGCTGATTTGCGGCACAGAGTAACCCATCCTGACTCTGATCAAGGGCCAGTTTTACACAGATGCTTTTACTTTATCATAGTGGCGTTTATTCTTTATTAGTGTCCTAACAATTGAACAATAAACAGCATGATTTCATGCAAGATCAGGTCCCGTGGACACAATGAGGCTCAGAACTCTGCAACTTTCCATTTTAAAGGTTTTGTTTTTTGTAAGAGATGTAGAATATGCAAAAGCAGAATAAAACTATTCTATTCTCATATTTTTCTATTTTTGATATGCTATTGTTTGTAGTAGTTATATATGCTGCAGGACAAACAAATTATTTTAAATGTTATTAAACTACATTTTTCTTATCTAAATTCATATTATCATGCCTCTGAATTCAATATTGTCAAACCTCTAAAATGCAGAACATCCAGGGAAAAGCCATGCTAATAGGGTTGTTTTTTCCTTCTGGAACATCAGCTCACAATTTCATTTGACCCAGTTGTACACTGGACAACTCTTGTTTACATGTGAGATCAGAGGCCTTCCATTTATTACCCAGTTTATTACCCCAGAATTGAGGACCTAAAACATATGAGGCTGATACAGCCTTGAGTTACCAGCAACTGGGTTATCCCATTGACTCAGTTGGGCAGGATAGATAGACTGACCTTGACATTGTCAACACCAAAACAACTGACCTCCAATTCAACTCCCTGCATTCCTCCAGACCAATGTTCCATTGCTGTTTGTCCTGGATGCAGTACAGTCTTGTAGAGCTGTCAGCATTTTCAAACTGGTCCATCTCACCTAGAGAATTACTGAAAATAATACCTTGACAGACAGACAGAGAGACAGACAGACAGACAAGGTCTGGTTAATGTCAGATGCAGCATTTAGTAAATGAGCCATCATTACCAATAAGCGTGTTTGTGCATTTTGAGTCCTTCAACTGTGGTCTTTTACAAACTATTTGGAAAACTAAAACAAAAAATAAAACAAACTAACAAACAAACAAAACAACCAGATATTTTTTTTTCATATTGAAATCATTCCACAACTGACAACTGATGGGGTCCTGAGCAACCTGATCTAGTAGGTGGCATCCCTGCTTGTGTTGGGGGGGGGATTTGGAACTAGATGATCTTTAATGTCCTTTCCAACACAAGCCATTCTATATCTTAGTACTTGCAAATTGCAGATTTCTATTGAGCAGACTCTTTTGTGTTTTTCATGCTATGATCTCTTACCTCCTTTGAAACATTTGCTCTTGCCCCAGGTCAGAGTTGACACATGGCTGATGTAGGATGATTGCTTCTGTATTTCTAGGGCTTTGGCCAGAAGGTCGCATCCTGGCATGGACAGAAAAGGCAACCACCTGTGGCACCACACCGGCAAACCCAGGGTCAAACATTAAAACTGACCCTTGCCAGTACCTGGATTACCCTACAGCAGACACTTGGATATACAGGATTGTGCTGCTGCTGACACCAGAGAAAAATGCTGTATTGTATTAGAGATACTTCTGGAGGGAAGACCCCAACTCTGCTCCTTTGGCCTCCTCCACCTCCTATGGGATGCAGGGCTGGGCTTCTACCTTTCCCCAAGCCCTCATTCTTGGGGTGACAACAGTCAAGTTTGCTAGCCTTGATGAGGAGCCTTGAGCCAGCTTTGGCTGTCACAGTGTCTGCAACTCGTCATTTAGCCCATGGCTGCGAAGTGCGAGAGTCTAAGATTTAAAGAATGCCCTACAGAGGCACTGGGTGACTTAGGTTATATCCAGTTATTCTGCTATACCTTTTTTCAGGACCTCCACAGAACTACCTCATTTGCATTCACAGCAGCAGGTTTTCCTCTTACCCCAAGGAAATCTAAGGGTCCAGCTTTGTGCTCCTCACTTACAATCATCATCATTAGAAAACTTTTTTCTTTTTCCTTTTTTTTTCTCTGAAAAATTTCAAAACATTAAGTTTTCTTACAAACCAATAAATTAGCTACAGAATCTGAGATGAAATTCCAACCTTGTTTCACCACCAGTTGTTTCAGCAGAAATCACAGGTCACCAAAACCACCAAATGTTTAAATCAATTATATCTCAACATATAACAGTCCTCATGCTTCAAAACTATGCTCAGAAGCTGCCAGAAAAGCAACATGATTTGAATGTTTTATTTACTATTACAGTTTTCACCGTGAAAGTTCATTCTGTCTTCCCAGTGACAGTAAGAAACAATTACTGAAAAGGGTACACAGTTCTCTAATTTAGTTTTCAATAGTTGATGAATGAAATGGGAAGTGTTGACCACACTAGGTCACAGAAAAGTCATTTTGGTAGACTTCTGCTCCCCTCTGACAACTAATACACTGAATAAGGATGGTCCTACACAATGTCTGTTCATGCAAAAGCTTGGTTTCTTATTATCGTTGAACACAGCAGAAATCTGCCTCCTCAGTCTGAGCAACTGTTTCTCAATCAATAATTAAGTAACTTTAAGGTCTAGATCTATACAAAGATATTGATATTTTCACTGAAAATGAATCAATATGAACAGGGTAAAGCATCTGAGTAAGCCTTTTTAATGGCAGTGTTTTGGCTGTGAGAAGTAAATTAATTGATTAAATGAATGACAAATATTGGACAACCAAAGTAAATATTTTCACACTTTCACAAACCTTTTAAGCGACTTATTTCAATTCTTTTCTTTGTTTCCCATCCTTTTTCCAACTTTGTTTTTTTTATAGAATTTACAGGCCTTCCTGTGAGTATGTAACGAGAGTTACGTCTTTTTTATTTTACATTAATAAGTAGAGTTCAGGTGAATTGTAGCAAAGGAAAAGAGCAAGCTGAGACTTGTGGAAGGAAGGACACTTTCTGGGTAATAAACTGTAAGAGATCCTACTGGAAAGGCCACAGTAAGAGAAAGGAGATCTAGTGGAAGACTGTAATGGAAAAATCTACTGAGAGATGGGAAATGATAAGGAAGAGGAAAATACATTCTCACCTTTGGTTTGGTGGACTAGAAATAGTTCTGGATAGGTCTTTTCTACCATCTTTTTTAAGAGACATATTTGCAGGAAGTCCAAAGTAGTTTACCCGGACACACAAGCACAAAACTTTCTAGCAGTTCCCACAGCGATGCCTATACTTACAAAACCCTCAACTTGCTCCCACAAGCTTTCTGGGCTCAGTGCCATGGCATGACCAGCGTGGACTCGTGTGAAGGCTGTGTTCACATGGGAAACCAGAAATGCCCTGTCTTCTGTGGGTGAATTTGTAGCAGTTTGCTGCAGGTTTGACCTTAAGGCTCAGGTCAGAGCAGCGCTGATTCTCTCTGAAGCTCTGATATCTTACAGCTCTCTCTAGAAACAACAGCAGAAGCTCCTGGCCAGCAAGCCCACTCCAATGATTCACATGACACAGTACAGTCCCAGCAAACACTGGGGCTCCAGGGTTGGCTCTGCTTCTAGAAGTTTTGACAGTGAGCATTATGCAGCTTCTTGAAGTAGGACTGTGTGTCTGGAGGGCCACTGGTTTGAAAAACTCCCCAGCAGTGGGAAACCACTGCAGCCTGCAGACTGTCAGTGGAGGTCACTGAGGCTGGGTGAGTCTTTCATGCCACTGAGGACAGAGAAGAAGAAGGGGGCAACCGTGAAGAAGCCAAGAGAGAAAAAAGTTACTCCTTTCTTCCATTCACACTTTCTCATGTTTTAAGCTAACACATTCAGTTCAAGGCAATGCTATTTTAATTGCTGGGAGCAGGTACAGTATAGCCTCACCCAGGGCCTTTCCCAGAATGAGAAGGGAACAGACACCAAAGTTAGGGCACTGCTCTTCAGGTATTTACACATATGTTTACTGTGCAAAGGGAGGGGAGCAATGTAAATGGATAAGTGGGACAGCAGAAATATCATCCTTATTTGTCCGGACATCCTTCTACTGGAAGAGACAGTGAGCTTCCCTAAATTCCCTAGCCTTTCTTTTTCCATCCTTCTTCTCTTTTACCCTTTTCTCTGTTTTGAGTTCATAGGTTTTTACCATTAAACAACAATTTCTTTTATTGTAAAGAACCAGGTCAAAGAAACGTTGCATTAGCCCTTTGTGTGTATGCAGTCACCAAGTGGCAGCTTGATTCTTGGACCATTACTTTTGTTGCTGGTCATAGAATAATTCTTCGCAGCCCCATAGCTCCCGCAAGCTATTGTTGGGACTTCAATTTTCTGAAATATTTTTTGAGTTGGGTAGTTTTTTTATTATTATTAAATGGACAAACATTCTCATCTGTAAAAGTTGAAACTCCACTTTTTCCATCTCTGCCCCTTTTGGAATTGTATGTTCCCTGTGGTGTGCAGCTCAGAAGTCTTCACTTATGTACTGGTAAGAAAAAAATCCCAAGAAATGTAAAGAATGAGTGTGTGACAGAATGGAAAATACTGAACTACAATAATTATCTCAAAACTGCACAAAGAATTTGCATGATACAGCAGACCCCACTCATAAATAAATATTAATCTGCCTTGCATTTAAAATGGAAAATTAATGTTAGAGATGGTACGCAATCCACTTTTCAGTGTAAAAATGTTTTCCCCTTTCTTTTTTCAGTCAACATTCAGCACTTTGAAATCACATGTCCCATTTTAAGCACTTAAGATGTGACTGGTTTGGTTATTTTTAAAAAAAATCTTATTTAATATTTATGCAACAAAATCTGATGATTCCTGATGTGTTTCAGTTTTAATCATAATCTAGTATCATGATTCCAGTAAAAAAGTGTGCCTTTGTAGCTGTTCAACATGGCACAGAAAATGTGCAAGAGCAGATAGATATGACTTCCCCATCTCCAGAATGGTAAAAGTTGCATTGCCTGACACTGATAAAACTTTGTTATTCTTAGAGCACAACCTGTGAACTAATGAGCCAACATTTACAGTTCCCCAGACTCACTGGAATATTATTTCACAGACATCCAGATGTTCAAGAACAGCAGGAAAGAAAATAAAAATCAAAGCAGAAAGCAGAGGAAGAAAATCTAGATGTAATGTGAGATATTAGTTCTTAATCCAGGGCGGGGAAATTTTGTCTTGCACAAGGTCTGTTCCCACCCTATGCATGTATCTAGATAGGGCAAGTGTGAAACCCTTTCTACCTGCTTCCTAACAGAGCCCCAGCCTTCACTGCAGTGCTGAATTCAGAACGGAGGTTGTGGAGTGCAGCTTAGGCTCCCCTGCATTTTGACTTTCCTAGATCTATTTACATTCCTTCAGTAATATATGACATTAAGGGATTCTCCACCATGCAACTGGCATGCTTGAGAGCGAGACCATGTGCGGCACCCTTGCTCTACCACTTGGGCGATCCCCATCTCTTTGCAGCTGCTGCTGAAGGCCAATGGACTTTTGTAAATCTCCACACTGCCAGTTGTCTGGGGAACACAGAGATTACTCCCTCATGTTCTCCACAGCTAGGCCAAGCAGCTGAAATTGTTGGGGCGGCCAAAAGCACAGAGTTTGCAGCTTACTGAGTCCTTGCAACAGTAGTAGTTACCACCAGTAGAAATTGTACTGGTGACACATCATCTTGTCTTGGTATGAGGCAAAAGGTGCACCTCCTCCAACTGCATTATCTCAGCTGGGGAGGCCATATATATTGCAAGAAGCCTTTCAATGTGCTCTGTGGGTGCCTATATATCACTCCAGTGGGACAGCCCTGGCATCCCTGCTGAACCCTAAGGGCAGCCTGAGCCCAGCCTGAACTCAGAGAGTTTTAACATCCCATCTCCTCTCTGCAGCAGGAAACAACTTCACCCTCCTAGAGACCCTGGCACTGCAAATGCAGCTAAAATGCTGGATGGAGGTAGCACAGGAAAACATGTGCTGGACAGTGCTCCTACATAAGGTTTGCTTCTAAGCAAGGTGATAATGTGACACAACATGAGATAGTCAGTAAAGGGTAGTTGGATCCCTTTACTATCACAAAGCAGCAAGAAAGAAGGAATTTAAATAAAAGTAAAAAACACATTGAAGGGCATGAAAGAAAAAGTATTGCCCTGTATTCTATCTATATGTTCATAGACTTCCCTCCATGGGAGATTTCTGATCATCTCCGTTACAGCCTTCTCAATTGTATGCAGATCTTTCTCACCACCTGTCCCCCATCCTGTGTGTGAAGTGTACCAGCGATGACAAATGACTTATCTGATCATTTTTCCTGTTTTTCTTTGTGGAGAACAGAAAATAGCATGGTATGAGTGAAAAAACAATTTTTATAGTTGTTGTAAAATTCATTAAAACAATGCTTCTTCACTGTCCTTCAAACATGGATCTCAGAGTTTATAAACAGCTTTTGTTATTAGTCAAACGAAATACTGTGCAGTAATACTTTAACTCTCTTTTGCCAGATTATCAGTTATTTCAAGCAAGTGTTAAAATCTCCATCACTGACAAAATGAATTATGTTTTCTTTGTCAAACTTGCATCAACATGCCCATCAAGCTGAGCTGGAAAACACTCTTTAACAGCACAGCATAGGTGCTGCTGTTTGTGATTGCAAATGCACCTGAATCTAAATTTTGCAGCTATAGGGATCTCTTGCTCTGCAAGAGGTTTTTATTTTCAGACAGACTTTCAGATTAGTTTGCCACATTTCAATATATTTTTAGTCCTTCCTTCTAAGTTCTTTTAATTAGTAAGTCTGACTCTCCCGGACATTACTTTTATTTTATTTGATAAACATGAATAATCATATTTTTTTTCTTATCTACTCTCATTTATGTGGCTTTCAGAATACTCAAGCAATTACAGCTACATAATAAAGGCTGGAACACAATAAGTAGAGTTCATTCTGTTTGGGGGAAGTAAGGTGGATTAGTTTATCTCTTCAGGTAACATTCATGAGTCATTCAGTTCTCATTCACAAAAATAAGTTTCCTCCATCATTTGTAAATATGCAATGAGACATTGACACAAAGTCCTGGCACACTAATAATTTCACAAGGTATTTGAGAGACTACTCACATACAGTTTTCCACTTTGTAAGCAATGGAGGCTCATTACTTTATAGGCTGTAGCTGCTGTTTCAGATATGGGAATAGTATTCTAGAAAGACAGTTCTGCCTATAAATGAGAAAGACCAAATTTCAGTTAGATCACTTACATAGATTGGTGTTAATACTTGCTATAAGAATGTACTTACTTTCAGTAGTCTGTAATGAGGGAAAGGAATGTGGCATTAAGATGTCTCATACATAGAGACATCAAAATCTGCTCAGTTCATTTCTGTCTAACCTAAAGAAATGGACAAGCTAATATATCACATAAATTTTACTGATGAATGTCAGGACTGATACAATGCAAACTGTATTGTAAAAAAATATTGTAAAAAAATTGTAAAAAAAAGCACTGTAAACAACATCAATCTTTCTAAAGGCAAGGCTGAGACAAAAATATTATTACCATATCCAAGGATGGAGACAGTTTGTGTGCCATCTCAAACCAATTTTACTGGGGAATCAACACTTCCTTAAACCTTTTTTTTTCAGGGTCTCTAAAGGAAATAAAACATCATTTATACACCCAAACAGCATTTGGCGAGAGAGAGTGTGCTGGCAATCTAGAGAAAAAGAAGACAGTTTGGGATGGCAGCTGGCCTGAGAAGCAGCTGCACATGACCAGTGCCTCTCAGGGCTTGAACACCTTGGCCATGCCCAGGGCAAAGTCCCCACCCACCACCAGTGGCAAACTTTAGATTCTCCATTCTCTTTGTATCACGGCTATTATTTATCCGAATAAATAAAACACCAGTTCAGAACACCCAGTAATGCCTCATTTCTTAGTTAATGAAGATGTAACAAGCAAATCTGATCAGGCACAGACACTGCTCCTGCAATCACAGGCGACTCTGAATACTTCAGAACCTTAGAAATTGACATTGAAACAAATGACAACACAAATAACCATGAGGTCTGAAAAGAAGGACCAAATCATTGGGAACGGTGCAGTGAAATCAGCACTCTAGAGGCTACAGAGGTACTAACTCTCTCACTTCAGTCACCATGTTCCTGAGAACATCCTGAACATGGATAAATCCAAAGGACTCAGAAATTCATCCTGAAAGATGGTACAAAACTACCAGACCAGATCACCTACTCATCTGCATCATAAAAGCACAGAGCTTTCACAGAACCAAGAAGCTTAGGTTTTGCCCCAAAATCAAAGAATCATATAATGGTTGGGTTGGAAGGGACCTGAAAGATCATCTAGTTCCAACCCTCATGCCATGGGCAGGGACACCTTTCACGAGACCTGGTTGCTCAGAGCCCCTTCAAACCTGGCCTGGAACACTTCCAGGGAGGAGGCATCTACAACTTCTCTGGGAAATTTGTACCACTGCCTCACCACCATCACAATAAAGAATTTCTTCCCAATATCTAATCTAGACCTATTCTCTTTCAATTTGC
This sequence comes from Neopelma chrysocephalum, assembly GCF_003984885.1. NCBI lineage: Eukaryota > Metazoa > Chordata > Aves > Passeriformes > Pipridae > Neopelma > Neopelma chrysocephalum. The sequence goes on along the minus strand of NW_020897760.1, from coordinate 5,126,616 downwards.
AGCCATTCCTCCTTGTCCTGTCACTACACGCTCTTGTAAAAAGTCCCTCTCCATCTTTCTTGTAGGCTCCCTTCAGGTACTGGAAGGCTGCAATTAAGTCACCCTGAAGCCTTCTCTTTTCCAGGCTGAACAATCCCAATTCTCTCAGCCCTTCCTTATAGGAGAGGCAGTCCATCCCTCTAATCATCTTAGTGGCCCCTCCTCTGGAGTTGCTCTGACTGGTTGATGTCCTTCCTGTGATGGGGGCCCCAGACTTGGATGTAGTACTCCAGGTGGGCTCTCACCAGAGCAGAGCAGAGAGACAGAATCTCCTCCCTTGACCTGCTGCCCACGCTGCTTTTGACAAAACCTCTACACCTGCAAACAGGAAATTCTGCCTTTCAAATTTATTAAATCCAGATCTTTAGTTTGTGGCACAGATTTTAGACTAACATGCTGTTTGATTTCTCTTAACACGACTGGACCCATGAAGTGTGCATGCACGTCTGTGCGTCCCCTCTTGTACCCATTTCTACTGCATTTCACATTTCTGTCAATATAGCCTCCAATATTTGAATCCACTGATAGAACAGATGCAGTAATTGCAAACAGCTGTAAAGTATTACTCATCTTGCTAATCAAAATGACTTTCTGCTAAATAAACCATGAAAAAAGCTTTTCCACCATCAGTGAAGTGGAGTGGAAATGATACAGACTGTAAAGAGTCCACCATGAAAGTAAAATCAACAGATCAAGTTGATTCTACAACAACGATTCTACGTGCTAATGCACATTTCCAGAATTGTTATAGAAATTTCACTATGTTTAGGAAAATGAATTTGTGTAACAACACAAATGTTCCTCCAGGTATTTTACATGATACCTCCAGATACACAGAGCCTTGAAGAACTGCTTTATGCTTTCTCAAGATTCATAATCTGAGGGGAGATAATTGCCCCATATGGTTTTGCTAGACGTTCACTACATCCTATACTATCTTATTTAAAAAAAACAAACTCAGAGTACTATATATCCACATCAAATATGACAAGAGGACTGTTTCTGAGCTTATGGGAAGCACAGAAGAGGCTGGTGAATCCCCCCCAAACAAGTTTGAGGAAAAAAAATCACTCCTAAGTCAAACTCATGTCTGAGAACTCTAGTCTTTCATTAGTCTGTCCCCTAATGAAAAAGCTCCTTTTCTAGCTCATTGTGCTTCAGTTATCCTATTTTCTAAGTCATATTCTTTAATTCTTAAAAATGCTATTAGAAAAGATATCATCTCTGGTTATATACTCTTCCTCTATTCCCTTATGCCACTTAAGCACTTATTGCTGTGGGCCACTCCAGTATGAAACACTCCAGAGGAAACAACGTAGCCCTGAGTTATTTCTCTCACTTCTTTGGGTCACACTGAATTAGGAAGTAAGCAATCTTCTTCCACAGCTTTCTGGTACCATAAATGATTTGCTGGGAACCTCAGCTCTTCTATTATGAAAAGTAACTAGAATTTAAAAGGCATATAAATTACAGATGTGCTAACTTTGTGCAGCATGATGAACTTCCTACTACCAAGTCTATATATCTACAGAGAGGGGAAGTAGAGGGAAGAGTAAATGAGACACATATCTGATTATAGCACAGGAGCAGAAAAAGTAAATCTACTTCCTCTCTGAAACACTTTGTGTTTTCCAGCACTGGATGCAGTCTCCACCAAAGGACTAGGCAAGTTCTCTAGATCAGTTGCCTTTCTGCCCCAGTTTTTGCTCTGTTTTTCTCTCTTCAGGTCTTTTTTCTTTGTCTTGAATCTTTTCTACTCTCACAGTCAGCTATCCCCATTTAGTGCCATGGCTGCAGCAGTGTGACCTGCTGTCACACCCAGGAAACCCCAAGAGAAACACTGCACAACTTCAAACCACAGCATCTCTGCCACAGACAAAAGAAACCATAACAGGAGAGCCCAGGGTCACTGTCCAGGCTAACATAGTCTACAGAGTGACATAATCCTCTCTATTAAAAGGGTCATTTTAAGACTATGATAGAATTTCTCCATATGATTTCTCCCATGATAATCCACTTCTTGAGGATCAGAGAAAGCACCAGAAGAGCTGTGTAGAAAGTCTTCACCAAATTACTCTGAGATACATTCATTTCTCCCTCCTGCTCTGCCCACTTTCCAGACAGTTCTTTGATTTTTGAACAAGGAATGAAAATGGAGAAACAGACACTGCTTTATCAAAAGCCGCATCCTTCTCATAGAGCACATAGTGTACGGAGGACATATAAGGTATGTCACCAGCAGTGAATGAGGCTCAGACACTTCCACATCTTCAACTCCTCTCAAACTCTTGGTAGCAGCATGAAGAATTTTCCCTTACACATGGACATTTCCATGCTACTCGCGGTTGCACCATTTGTGGTTTTCACAGCTAGTAAGTGCATCTTCTCACAATTCCTGGTAGTAGCAGTAGGCCTATTTTACAAATAAACAGAAGGCTACAAAGACCTTTCTGGGTGAGTGAATTGCATTGCAGTCACTATAAGATCCCTCTCAAAGAACTGAAACTGCACCTTAAATATATTAACTGCTTGCCCTTGATACCCCAGATGAACCCTTCCCATCCCAAGCCTACATTTATCCATGCTTTCTTTAGTCAAAGGCAACAAGACTTAGAATCATACAGCTTATTTTTCCAGGCAGCAACACAGCAGAGCCAGGCCTGAATCTCAGCCTCTCAAGAAGCAGCAGGTTTCAGAGCTTTTTATCATCTGCCCTCATGCAGGCTTTCAAGAAAGCCACGCACAACTCTCAAATGTCAGTACACAGTTTCTAAGTCAATGTGAGCAGTGTGGCGTAATTTCTTTTTACCAATTTCTCTCCATCTACAACTCTCAAAAAAGGCACTGTGGCCCTTTTCTCTGCCCATTAAATTATACCTTTCACTCTGCAGCCTCTAAGCAGCCTCCTGTTGTTCTGAAAAAAAATTTGCAAACTCCATTTCTCACACCTTACAACTCCTTTCATGGTAATATCCCCACCACAGGGCCTTGTTCAGGTGCTGTTCCAAATCCAGAAATTTCCTCCCTCAGAGTTTGGGCTTCTCCTACTAGAAGTTTTCAGAATGTAACATCCACCTCAAAGTGTGAGAATTGAAGGAATAAACTCAGACCATGGAGTAGTGTGAGATGATAATTCTAAGAGAGGCTAAAAAGCAGGAGTGGAGCTTGTTCCTGAAACAGAAATAGGGAGTAGAAAAATGAAAGGAATTTCTGGTGAAGTATTTCCTTTGGGGAAAAAACCCAAAAGCTATAAAACATTTCAAAGTGCTTTTGTCTCCTCTTACTGACACTGAGAGCCCAAAACAAGAAATACAAGGACAGTCAGAATAAGACTGTGGTGGTCTTCATTTAGGAAGAGCTCCCTTACTGTAGAAACTGCCCCCCCCATAACTTTCCTAAACTGAACAAGAAGCAAACTCTACACACTACCAGCATAGCACCCAAGAAAAAAAGATTATACAATATGCCCTTGATAGTCCATTAGCAATATTTGTGCTCATTACCAGTGAGATGTGTTTCACTGAAAGAGCCACTTGGGCAGGAGGGGCACTTGAGGTAATTAACAATGTATTTACATTTTATAGAGCCATTGATGCCCTTATGTCCAAGGAACCCACATTAGAAGCATGGTCAGGGTATTTCCCTATCAATAAATATTAAAATGGTTAAGCTGTACTTGGTCTGCTAGCTGCCTACCATGGCTACAAGCTGTTAGCAAGCAGTATAAAGCAGACAAAAGAATCTGTCAGACAAGAAACCAATCTTCCAATCTATTTCTTTTTTCTGGGTAAGTTTCCATTTACTCACTGTCTTACTTTCACGAATGAAAAACAGAATTAAAAAATTGGCAAGAGTCTCAAATTTATAACTGTAAGAAATAAAATGAGCTCTTGATTTAAGTGCACTTTTAACTAAAAAAAAATTAGTTTAGAGTGATCTTTTATTCATTGAGTTCTCAAACATTTCCCTATTCTTCTGAAATCATCTTCAAGTGCAAAACAGATCCAATATTATGTGTCCATTTACTTAAGTTCTGCCTGTGTCTATTCTTCCTGCTGTCCCAGAGTGTTCCTGCTAGACATAAGCCCAGGAACAATAAACAGCAATCTAAACTCATCACAAAATCACCTTAAGAAATGCAGAAAGTAACAGGAATTAATCAGCTGAACAGGCAGTCTTCCATTGCAACCCTTGTTATTTAGACAAGTGTAGCTAATATACATAATGTAGCCATAAATAATTAAGTAAAATAAATTACAGCCCAACAAAGTCCACATTAAACAAGACAGGCCTCTCTGAAAGCCATGCGGGACTTACTATCTGAAGATCAGAGTAAAAAATGAAAGAGCATGGCTCGCATGATCTGTCTGTTGCTCTAATTTTTAAAGATGATACCTAATCATTGTAGAAACTCGTGCCTAAGAGAGCTGGACTATGCTAGAACTGATCTGAGTCATAAAGCAGGATGAAAATGAAAAATGAAAAAGAAATGAGTGTGTACATTTCGCATCATGGTCATGTGGTAACTCTCATTGTCATGACTCACAAATCCAACAAAAAGAAGAAACTCCATCTAGAGCTGTAAATTCTAGTCAGCCTAATTATTTCACGTGTTCCAGCCTGACTTAAGTTATTCATAGGAGAGAAACGCAGATCCCTGATGCACCCTTCCATAGCGCTGGACACAGTGAAAATAATAAATTGGTCATTGGGAAACACTAGGTTTCCTGGATAAGGAACAGCATATTTCATATTCTTCTCTCATAGCTGCCTCTTGATGGCAGTAAATGGTTTTGCCATAGCTGTCATATCTCAGCAGAGAAGTCCTGCAAGAAGAGTCTACTTCCACTCACTTTAACAACACCTTTCCTCCATGGCAGCTGATGTCCCATATCCTCCTGGCTCGCAAGTTGCAACAAACAACTTTATAATTTGTCAGTTTTTAAAGACCACTGCGAGCCTTTTGCTGAAAACTATCATGACACATTGACCTAGACCTACAGGTAAGTCAGTAGTTTGGAAATTATTCTGTTTTCCCCAGATAATTGCCCTGGGTCTCAGGTGTGGAGATGTGGCATTTCCAGTGCATCAGAGTGACTTTCAGGGGAATTACATCGGGTTTTGGTGTTGCTCCCCTAAGCACTTCAAAATCTTAAAATTAAAAAAAAACAAAACAAACCTTTTGATGCTCCCATGTCTATAAAAATGAAAGCTCAGCAACATCTCAATTCCTCTATCCAGAATAGGCTTTGTGGCCAATGGAGTGGAGGAATCAATGTCTCTTCCTTTTTCCATAGTAAGATCTGACTCCCACATCCTACAGGTTTGGATTTTTTCTCTTCAATTAGTCTGTTGTAAAGAGAAGAGCAGCTCTTGCTGAAGTCAACGACTGAAAATCTGAGCCTTGATATCTCAGAGTCTTGAAAAGGACCTGCATGCAGAGAGGAAAGGAATAATGATTAACAAACTGCCTTCTAAACATAGGAACTATCACCCAAAAGTGCAGTATTGGTGCCTACTTGAACTGCTGCCCAGCTCCTGTCCAGCTTATTTCCTATCTGGTTGGAGAGAAGAACACAATTTGTACAATGAACGTGGTGCTTTGGAAATATTTTTCATCCAAGTAAACTATCTTGCACCAATAACAAATGTTTGATGATAATTCAGGACTGCACTGAGCCAAGTAGGTTCATCCCACAGTGAGAGGCAATATGGAGATAACTCACCCCTAGCAAGAGGATGGAAAAACATTTCTGAACACACATTCACCATTACCCATTTTGGACAGATGCAGAAACACTTTTCTTGTATCTGCCAGCTCTGCTGGTCAGCAATGTTGCATGGATGCAGCAGGAACTTGACTACATCCAGTAAAAATCTTGGCACATTCCAAAGCTCCTGAAGTGCTCCTTGCTCTGTGGCCATGGGTAGTAGGAAAGCATTCCATATTGCACACATATACTATGTGCATCAAGAGTCCTGTACACGGGATTGAATGTGGAGTCTCCCCAAAGTTTGACTGAAGGAACCCTTCAGGCCTCTGAACCCACTGCCAGCAGCAAGCATGGCTGGATCAATACGCTGTCCAGTGCTTTACATGTCATGACAGTGGCTACTGAAAATTACTAACAAAAGAACAGTTATTTTGGAGGCTGGAGACTATTTGTCAAGCGGTAGTGATGAACTAGGGCTGAAGGTATTAAATAAAATTAATTGGGTTGGGAGAGAACTAGTGGGTGAAGCAGCCACTTTTAGTATGGGTAACTCTTGCTATAGTTTCTGAAGCTTGTTTTTATTCTATCTAATAAGTCATAGAATGGCACGGGTGAAGATTCTTACAGAATGTATTTTTCTAAGTACAGTAAAACTGCCAGACTATCTGCCAGAATTTATTTCTGATTTGCTATGAGGTTCAAGAAAACCTACCAACCAAAGATTCAAGACATAGCTCTGTCAAAAGACATTTACATTACCCATAAGCATTTCAATTATACACACCAGGCAGAACTGTAAATTGTAAGATATGCATAGATAAATCAGATAATATGTGGCAAAGAAGGCATACAGCAGCAATATTAGCTTGCATATCAGAATCTTAAAAAGCAGACACAATTAAGAGACAGGACAAAAAAATAAATACCTTGTGAACCTTTCAAAAGGCCAATCACATTGTCCTTATTTTAATATTGTTTAACAGTAACACTTAATAAGGGGAACATCATGATTGTGTGAACTAAATTTTCAGTCATAATGAATGCTACAAACTTAACCTCCCAAGTTTAAATAGGGTACAATGTCTTGGGAGAGATGCAAGAGAAATTATTTGATAAAGGTGATGGTTTTTCACACCTGAAAATAATGTTTTTCTTTCAGGCTCTCTTGATCAACAGTCTGTAGCCACACATTAAAGACAAAATCTCAAGATTTATGGTGTATACTTGTCACTACTTGCATAACTTACTATGGATAGAGGATCACAGAGATTTTGAACATAATTTCCTACACTCCAGGAGATTAAATAGACTACATTTGAAGAAGGCAAGAAGCAACTATGGTCCCTGGATAGCAGAAAGTAAACTTCAACCAGTTTCTGCATGGTTTATTCAAGAAGTATAGTCTTGTCTCCTACATTTAGGCATAAACATCCTGTGCAGCAAATATGTGTATTTGATTTAAACAATTAATTGCATGGGAGTGGATTTCTGTTACGGCTCTCCTGGCACAAACTAAAATCATTACATAAATCAGCTGGAGAGTGACAATTTTACCTATATAAAGATTGATCGAACATTCACAGCTAGAGTTTGTTCTTTTCCCCATACTCATCAATATAGAAGCAGCTGTGATCTGAAAGCTTTTCTGGGGTAAAAGGGAACACTAAAGAGCACGCTGGAAGAAAACAATCACCATATCAGAGCTATTCCCCAGATCACTGTTCAGTTCTATAGTTCCTTCTTCATCCATCATGCTTTCTCTGATTGCTATTCATTTCCTTATTTAATGAATATTGTAATTAATACAACACACTTAAAGATGCACTGCAGATATTTTTTTTTTAAATTATGCTTACCATGATATATCCTGAGAGGGAATATTAGCAGCTCTATTAAGTGATGCTCTCTTGTTACCATGATAAATGTGTATTCAGTGATAGATTTAATGTGAAACCCAGTGAACATAACTCACCAACAAACCTAAATCATGTATCATCTATTTGAAAATTGTCATCTTTTTCTAACAGATAGGAAGTGTTTTCCTGGGGAATCTGTTGCTTGTTATACTCTGCTCATCAGAGGTACTAGTGACATGGCAGCATTTCCTATAACAAAGGAAAAATATAGTCATATCCAAAATTCACCCAAAGAGGGAATATCTTTGTTGGCTTCAGTGGTCATTAATGAAGACACTTGGACCGTATAAAGCCAAAGTATTTGCCACTTTTTAGTGATTTAACTGTTTTCTTTGTTTATTATATACATGAACTCTTATGTTAAAGCCCTGAATCTTATGCTGGTACATATAGGGTCAAGGGCACTGGTCCTACTGTAAGTGGCAGGTGAGCACTTGTTTTGAACAGTCAGTGGTATTTAGAGATTGTCTGGTTTCTATTCTGAAAAAAACAAATCCACAAAACACCAAAACCAAAACCCTGAAGGAATAAACAAGGAGTTTTATCCAGACCAAGAAATCTTCTGTTTGGAGTATCTAGAACAGTTATTTCTGAAATGGTTCTTGCATTTTCTTTTTTTTTTTTCAGTTGTTTTGGGTTTTTTTAAGTTTAGTATTTTTTAAGCCTGTATTTGAAAATTTGTTTTAAAAAATGCTGTCCAACACTGGAATTTTTAGGTTTTAGAATACTGGAACAAAAATATTTGATTATTGCCCTTACCCACACTGAATACTATTCACATTCTTTCTTTCCCATATAAGATTTTGATTTGGCTGCCATTTTCCAAAGAAATAGTAGGGGGAAAAAATTGTGCCCTGATTTAGTATAGACCTCAGCATGCCACTGGATCTTTTTTCAAAGAGGTTGGTGTTCTTAAAGGAACAGAAACTGGGGCACTGGGGATTCTCCTGCCTATTTCCCTGATAAAGTATAGGTGACATATTTATTTTAAGATCTGGATCCCTCTCATAAAGTCATTTAAGCTCCCTGACAGCTTGTTCACTGGAGGTACAAAAAGAATGAACTGCCTGAAGCTGACCCGGAGTATAGGTTGATAAACACGTGTCTTTCTTTTCTTGCTGAGCACCTGTTCATGAGCACCATACAGCTCCCACAGCCACACTACAATTTGAAATACAAGGAACTCCTGGGATAACAAATTATGGAGTAGTATTGTGTTACCTATACCAACCATACCAGTCCTATACCCTACTCTTTGCCTCCCCTTGCACTGTAGGAAATAGCATATAATACCCACTGCCAGCAGTGTGGAAGAAGGGCTGAAAATGGATTTCTACAAGTTCAGGATTCAACAACTTCTGTCTGCTGAATTGCTGGAGTAGTGCTGTTCTGTGCATGGGGAGTCTGGGGATCTTTGGAGAGGTGTGTGTGAAGGATGGTATTGGGCTGGTTGGTGCCTTTGTTCCCAGACAGCAGATGAGAAGCAGATGTGTTCCTTCCCCAAACAACCAGCATTAGGAAGAAGCTCCTTGGTGTGCACAAAGGGAAAGATCTGACTCTTGAGACTCTATACTAGAGAATTTAAAAAGAGAGAAAATAATGACAGATTACAGTGTTGTGCTTTTAAACTCAGTCTTCAGTACTCCCTCTCCCAGTGCCTATATGTGTCAGACCCAGAGACAGTCTTGTGCAATAAATGTGTTAATAGTCTCTGTTCAAGACAGTCAATGCTAGATATGCTCCTGATTTAACTGAAGACTTAGATTACCAGGACATTTAATTTCCTTCTATAAATGATAGTTAGTTCTTTTGGTCATTTTTAGTTCTTCAAGTGAAAGAAATAATGAGCCTGTGAGTAGATTTTATGTCTAGTCCTGAGGGTTTGACTCTAGCAGAGCTCCCACTGTCCTTGATGACTGGAGGGTTGCTGTGCATGTAAGACCCTCAGAATCTGGATCAGTACACTTAAGAATGCGCAAAACTGGTACAACACGCCAGTTGATCACAAAAGGTGGATCAGAGCTATTTTCATCATTAAGGAACAGGAGCTGCCCTATTTTAGTGCTTGTTATAAGAGTTATTTTTACATGTCAGAGTCTGGATAAGAAATATCTGAAAAATATGATTTTCAATCAGTATGAAATACCTCCTTAAAATTCCTTAAGTTGGTGATGCACACCCTCCAGGCACCTTTGAAAATGTTGGGGAGAAATTTGCCTCTATTGAAGTCAGTGAGAGTTTTACTACTGAGCTCAATTGTGCTGCACCTTGCAGCTGTCTACTGACTTCAGTCACTCTGAGTTCTCTGGTTGGTTGGCTTATTTAAAAGGTGCAGGAGGAAAAAGACTGTCTAAAAACAATTTTTCCACCAACAAGATGATTACTGACTTAATTTCCATTGTAAACCATGCAAAAGTGTCGCAACTCAGTAAAAGGAGTGTGTTCATACATTATTTCTAACATTCTTCATATTTATAATATATATACAACAGAACAGGTTTGTAATTTGACCTTTCTCTGTTATTCTAGCGATTTTATCTCATTAAGGGCAAAGGATAAATATAATAAAAGATCTTTTGTACAGGAATGTGCCTGTAATATTCTACCTTAACAGCCCAAATCACCACACCTTGTAACAGTAGCACTACTGTGTCTAGGTTATATCTACTGCTGAACAAAGAACTGTACACTTGGTTTACATTTTCTTCTGGCTTCACTGAACATTTCTACAAGATTCATTTTAATACACTGAGAAATGGCAGTTCCGTAAATGTTTATCATTAATGTACCAAATGAATTAACTATAAAACAACTAAACTAAACAATATTTTGTAGGACAACAGTCAGTCAAGGCCTGAAATGCTGACAAATAAGAGACCTAGTGACCATAAGTCTTTTTGACTCTGTCACACAAAATAATTGGTAAGTGTTATGCCTTCATGCTTGTAGAAGAAATAATATGAGGGGGAAAAAAACCCAACAGGTACAGGGTCAGTAATAGCAACCTCATAGAAATACTGTAACACTGTTGACATTAATAATTAAATGTACAAGAAATCTCAATAAATATTAAGTTATTTGCTAAAGAAATCTATGCCAGTGTCTTTTTGCATGTGTGTGAAGACAAACTGATTTATATCAGAGAAATGGGGAATCTGTTTTAGTCGACCTTGCTTTTTTCTCCTCTGAGCTGTAGAATTATAAAGCACAAATCTGCTTAAGTTAGGCTTTTTTACATTTATAAAGGGCCACACTTGATTTAGCAATACTATTTTTATGTGTAATGACATGAAATCATTTATTATACATTCTGCTAATCTTCAGACTTACATTTTGACAGGATTAGGAATTTATACAATATGTAGACTTTAGGATGCACATTAAGACGGAGGCACTTCAATACATTTGGTTTTTTGCAAGCCAGGACTGAGTGTTTGAAACAATCATTTTGTGTTTCCTGCTCTCTGAACAACAAACCACAGTAATCCTTCTGATGGTAATCATATTATTTTCTGTTCAAGATTACATTTTGTTTGTACATTTATAGTGTCACTTAAAACAAAATTCAGGAGGTTTTCTTTTTAGATATCTTTTAGGAGAAGTGAATATTTTAAGAAAATGACATAGAAACCGAGTTTTCTAAAAGGAATAAACTTCCCAGTATGTATTTTATAAATATTTAAATGAAAGATAATCAGAAATGTATAAATAATTGTGTTAACACTTTACAAACTGTTACTCTGTTCTACAGCTCAGTAATAAATTGATTTCCACACTGAGGGGATTAAAGCACCTAGATTTGATGAATGCAGAAACTGCTTGTTTTTTCTTTTCTTATACATCAAGTTGCATCACTGTTTTTGATACACAGACTAGTTAAATATGATATTCTACTGAAGGTATATAATGGTAATTGACAAAATTATTTCCTTAAAATATTAATGCAGAAATTTACAATGCTTCATTTTCAATTTGAGAGAAACTTGTTATTAATTTGCATGAGAATGGCAATTTAGTGTGGCAATGGAAAGCTCCAACTGCATCCCTGCACTTTATTGCCTTAGGTTTGCAAACTGCTTTAACAGCCATCAGCCAAGAAATGTACATGTCATCTGCAAATCACAAATCACAGATCTTGACTCGAGTGATTGCACAGGGAGAAGTGCTGAAGGGTTCATAGTGGCCAGAACAAGACTTAAAAGTGATGTGAAATAGGGAGCAAAAAGGGCTGCAATTGCCTTGGAGCCTAAAATAGACTGAGCTTCAATGCCATGGAAAAAATCACCAGCTTCTCCATCATTTCTTTAAAGGTCAGAATTTTTGTAGGTGGATTGGGAGCGCAGTGGATTGCAGATGCGTTTAACAGCAGGGTATTTTCCGCTGCCATGACCAGTTAAGGAAGATTTTCAAAAACACATCTGCTGGTAAACAGTTTGGCCCTACTCTGGGTCATCTGCCTTATCTGTGCTCATTGCTGCATGAATTCTTACCTGGATAAAGTCCCAAACCTCACATCAGTCAAAGTTGGGCTTTCAGTACAGTCCATTACATTTTTTAGAGAGGTAACTCCGTGGCTTTCGGTTGGTTTTATGATGCAGGTCTGCTTCTTCACAAATGTATGAAGCACACTGGCAGTAGCGACAAAGCTTGCTCCTTCCCACTTCCTATTCACGTTTCACTCGTCAGAAGGCACAGCACATCATGAAAGAATAAATGAAAGGAAAACAGATGACTAGAAGAATAACAAGGACTCAAGCAGAGAATTTATCTGTGCTGCAAAAGGAGGCTGTGTTCCAATACCATTTTGCATCATTTCAGACCACTAATATTATGCAGAAATTGATTTAAGAGGAATTCAAACACAAATTGCCTGCAAACTGATGTGGAAGTCAGTAAATCCATTTTCCTTTTCAATCTCTCTCACTCTGCAGGTGACTAAATGCCCTTGGTTTAAGATTTCTCTTCCTCCACTCTGTTGTAATAGAATCTGAAGTTCTGTTTGGAACTGGAGAGGTTAAAAAATAATCCTCTTTATTAAACGGGTGAACCAAAATGCAATTAAATAGACAAAGATCTTTGCAGGTTGGGTTTTATGCTGGAGAGTGTCTACACTTTACACATATTTGTATGATACTTAAATATCTCTAAGTAATTTAACTTTTCTAAATGTTTATTAGTCCATGGTGAGCGCACTGGATCCTCTTCTGGGATCAAGTTATGAATTTATAAGAAGTGTAAAGTATTTAGATAGTTTCAAACATATTTCAGAGCACTTGTAACATCTGGGGAATGAATTCTACTTGGCTATTCTACTGTTAACTTCAGAGAGAAATGCAGGCAGTTTAACCAGCTGAGATTCTTTGTACCAGTAATAGCTGAGCCTCTTTGGCTAATGGTTATTATGAAGAGGGTGTTGTTTCCTTTGGAGTTCCCTCCCTCCCAACTTACACCAGACAGAAACGAGCTTCTGGAAGAACTGAAAATTCTTCTTGACGTACTCTCCTTTGAGCTGAGACATTGGCAGAGCCTCAGAAAGCAAATTAACTAACAGAGGCAGTGAAAAGATAACTTAATGAATGCACTCTTAATGAAATCCTCTGCCTTGGTTATGAAAAGACATTTTGCCGGGGCAGCCTACATCTATGCAATCACTACATCTAACTCAAGAGGCTTGTGATTATGTCTTCCAAAATAGCTCTCAGAGTGCATCTGAAAGATTTGTCTGCACATTTATTATTTGAAGGTTACAGTGTTCACACCTTTGACTTGAATTTGCAGTTTAAAAAGAACAATGCCATATTTTTGTTCAGTTTTTTTCTCACCTTGTGTTCACCTCCAGTGGCAACTGCTTTTTCTACTGCAGCCCATCACCAGGGGGCTTATAACACTGATCAAAGTCAACAGGTATCCCAGAGAACCAAGCATTAGTTTTTCACATAACTGGGAACCACTGCAGGAAAAGCAGAGGAAAGAGAGAAGGGAAGGAAACCAGAGTCCACAGCCACTGGTACTTCAGCACTTAGTAGGAAACTTTATCTCAGCTGACTGAAGCCCTCATCTGTTTGATACAGCCCAGGTTTGCAGCTCAACCTGGGTTTCAGAGTTCCTTGACAGTTTTAAGTGTCCTGCATTTTTTAACAGATGCTGCTGCCACACTGAGGAAGAGCTGTGATTGTACATTACCATGTTCCGCCTTTGTTTTCACTTACCCAACCTAGAGAGATTTCCTTCCTCTTTTTTAAACTCGTCTGACCATTTAGACTTAACAGAAAACTGTGTTGCTTCTGCTTTTGTACTAAAGCTATCTGTGAGGATCATAAGCCCATAAGCCAAGAACAACTTTCTCACTTAGCTCTTTCTCAGGTGAATCTCCTTTGCTTTATCTGGCCATACTCACCAGCTCTTCTCCACTACACTGTCATGAGTCCTGAGGGGAGCACACAGCATGTTCAGTGAGGAGAGAAAAGAACTCATGTTCTCCTTGTAGAGGCAGTTATCCTCACATGCTTTGGTTGTGATGTGGGCCTCTGCTGCACAGAAAGTTCCCTGCACCTGTACAGAAAAACAGGAACAGAGAAAAGAGAACTGAATGAGCTGGAAACACTGAAAGAGATGAGCACAGATGTCAGAGATATAGGCTAAGAAACAGAGATAGGGATGGATGCATCCCAAAAACTGAATGGGACTGATGAGCCCTTGGTGACATAGGAAGGTGGGAACACTATCGTTCCAGCTAACAGACAGTGACTGACCATAGCCTGATCCCTATGAAAACTTTCTAAAACTTTTAGAGTTCACAGTATTTGCACATGTATTTTCAAATTCAGTCAAATGGCTTTTTGAGGAGAGAATAATACAGTGTGAAATCAGTCTCACTGCAATTCAGTTTTGATGGCATTTCTGAACCTTTGCTTTCCTTGTCCCTCTCTTCCTCAATATCCTCCTGGCCCAGTCAGACAATTCCCCCTCAACCTCTGTTAACAAGGAAAGGCAGTCCATTTCATGACGACTTGTTCCTGATTTAAACTCAGTAGTTCCAAGGGGATAACAGTAACAATACCATTATCAATGGTTGACTCCTCTATGCTTGAATAGGATAGATGCGAGAGGGCAACCTAGAAGAAGGTCTGCCATTATTGGGAAAAACAGATGGATGAAATATCTAAGCTGATGCTCTTTTCTTCTTTCCCTTCCAACAATTATCTAAGGCAGCTACTGAGACCTAACTACTAAGGATCCATGCAAATATCTCCTGTGCTTGTCTGATCAATGATTCAATAGGCAAAGAGGGGTCTTTTTTCCATGCTTATCTTTGATTTCTGCACAGAACTATGCTAAGCTTGTGTTTCTCAGATGAAAGCAAGTGGTACAGTTTATGCTAAAATGACAAAACAATTTGAAAGCGAATGTGTATAACGGAGAGAAGAACTTAAGCACATGGTTGACATTATTACGTTTATTTCTCAGTGAGACCTGTCTTTTCATGACACTAATCAAAAAACTGGGTCACCTCAAAATGGTAATTTCCTAGGAATCTTGAAATTCATGAGTCAATTTGATCCCTTTTTAGCTGAACATTCACTAAGCACAGGGAGGCTGGTGGAGCTCAGCTAGCTCATCAGACTTGTCATCGACTATATGTGAAGAGTTTATATCCTTAATGGGATCAAAGGTTTTATCAGTGATCCTTCGTAAATGTAAACAGATGAAATATTTCTCTATCAGCATTGATTCCACACCTGACATTCCTTCTGTTGATCAGTTAATGGTTATTGTCCGTTATAAAATCAGAGACAAGGAGGGTTTATTACTTTCTTAACAACCAAGAGCCATGCTAAAGAACACTCTCCACCCTCCCCTTGTTTGAATCCATCTTGCAACAACTGAATATTAATAACATCATTTGCCATTGCCACGGACAGATTTAATATAATGCTAGTCTGGACATTATGAGGAACTTTTCAAAATATTGCATGGTTTTAAAATGCAGATCTCCCTTTAAAGTCAAATAGAAGTCAGTCAGCTAAAATCCTAGTCATCCTTCAGAAATTTAGAACTAGAAAGGTCTCCAGACAAGGATTTGTGAAATTAAAGCATCGGCAGGCAGTGCCATGCACTTAGCCTTTTTTGTCAACACAAAATTATGCTCTTCTTTAGTGTCTTTTAGTGTTAACTCTGAATATTCCCCCGCAGATCTGTGCAATTGAGAATATTCTTGGGAATATGACACATTTCTGAAACATGCTACAGCTATCAATGAATTAAGACTCATCACATTCTTCAGCTGTGGGATATTACCCTTGTATGGCATAAGGAGGAACAAGGTGATGGAAGTGATTTGCCTATAGTATTACAAAATTACAGCAATGAAGAAAAACAATCCCATTTCAGTGAATTATTTTTAGGGGGGCGGAAGCTTACCAAAAGAAACATTTCTAGAAATAAATTATACTGTAATAGGACGTAGTTAAATTATAATAAAAAAGAAAGAAATGTTTCAAACCCTATAAAAACAAAGGAAAAATATCTGAAGTCAGAATTTTTCATTCGATCTCAAATGAAAGGTTTTCTTAGGAAATTTTGATTCAGCAAAAATAAAAAATACATCGCTCTGAACTGCATAAAATACCTGCTGCAAGAGTGACCAAACCTGGAAACATGGCAAACAATATCAATTTAGAAAGAAGAAAGGACATTTCAACCTAGATAGAATCAGACCAGTTTCTCCGGGCAGAGCATGAGTAACTCAGTCAGGTTCATGCAAGTCAGTCAGAGCCACAAATGCAGAAGTGAGCCTCTGGGCTTAATATGAAAGAGTTGATCCCTTGTCCCTAAATCAGCATCAGCATTGACAGCTGGATCACCAGGAGTATGTCTGCACAGCACAGTGCAGGTTGGACAGAGATACCGCAAGAGCACTGACCCA
The DNA here is from genome assembly GCF_003984885.1 of Neopelma chrysocephalum. Classification (NCBI taxonomy): domain Eukaryota; kingdom Metazoa; phylum Chordata; class Aves; order Passeriformes; family Pipridae; genus Neopelma; species Neopelma chrysocephalum. The sequence continues at coordinate 5,110,021 of NW_020897760.1, read as the reverse complement.
GGACTGGGACGGTACCGGCTAAATCTCTCAGCTGACCAGGGGCAGCCTTATTCAGCTAGGCAGAGCAAGAGCCACCCAGAGACACCAGACCTGCAGCAAAAACCATTTAGAGATAGCTGGTGGCTCTCTGCACAGGAAGATGTTTTGCTGTCCAGACCTTTCCTGCAGAAATAATCAGTAATTCCTTGGGTTGTATTCTACAGTTCGTGAGTCCTGTCATCACTGAGCTGATATACAGAAGAGAAAAACAAAACATAAATCAAAACGAGGCTGAGATCGACATATTATTAGAGATGAGATTATCATTGTAAATTGAAATTCAGAAGAAGTTAACATTCACCTCACAAAGCCAATGTAAAGAAACTAGCTCTCCCCAAAATCTCCAGTAAAGATCTTCTACTGATGGCCCGACTGTACCAACACTTACTGCATGTACTGATGACTAATGCAGATAATATCTCTAAACACAGGGAGTGTTTCCCCATTTGATGAAAAATATGAACTATTGAAGGAACAGGTCTCAGCACTGCAAACCCCTCAGAGCAGACTCTGCCTTCTTCCTCAGGCACAGTACATCCTGATGGGTTTATGCATTAATAAGAATAAACAAGGAGAAAGGTTTCATGCTTCACCTTACCAGGTTGTTAATTGAACATATGTATCAACATTTCATCATTAACAAGTGTCCTTCTCATTCAATGCTTTGAAAGTAAAAGCCATAGCACAAAACCCCTAAATGAACAATGTTTTTCTCACTTCTGCCTTGCAGATAATAATATAAAATAATATAAATAAATAATAATGTAAGTATGTAACTATCTTGCAATGCTCATGCTACACAACTCCAGCATGTGACCCGTTCCATTGAAACTACTGCATCTTTGGTTACAAGATGGGAAATTTGAATTACTACTTTGGGCACATTTTTGAAACAGTGAAACTTAATCAAGAGTTTCACTGTGGAACCTTTTTACTGAGAAGTTACTGGATATCAAAACCTGCCCTGTTTTCTTTCCCCTCCCACTAAGTAGACTAACTTCTGAGGTAGTGACACTCCTTCACTTGCTTTCCTTCTAACTCCATGTCTTTTCTATTTCAGCAAACTCACATCTAAGGGGATGGTCGCTGCCATTTCTCTTGACTGCTATACAAGAAATGAACACCACTTTTACTCCCTCTTAAATCCATTTTCTGAGAAGGCATGCTTATCTAGCCACCTGCACTGGGAGGACTCCAGACGGTATCCACAGTATATGGAAGTGACTGATGGGAGCATAGGTCATGAAAATGCTCCAGCACATTTCTCTGTGAGGTTCATTACACTGCCATATTTCAGTGGCATGTTTGTGTTACAGTTATTCTGATCGCAAAAGTCTTAAGGGATAAAGATTATTTAATTATGCTCAAAAGTAGCTAAGGCTTTGATTAAGTCACTGGTCATATGCACTGCCTAGTTCTGATGAATACTTTTCAAGAAGAGTATCAAAAAGTTTGAAATTTTTCTCCATCCTTAAAGGAGGAAAATATAGCTTCTATTGACACACTTCTGGATCATACTGCATTTATGTGTAGTTATTAAAAATGCATCAGGAGCTAGCAACAATCTAGAAAAATATATATATTCAAAATATAGCTCTCTGATGGTGGAAGTTATAACTAAATCAAGTATCCAGAAAGAGACAGACAAATTGTGTTTTGAAAAAAGGTGCATATTTTAAACATTGAAGAACAACAGTTTACCATGGTGTTCTATGTTATGATGTCTTTGTCACTGAGCCAATTTTTTTGTCAAAACTGAATCTTCTTTTTTATTTTTTCCAAAGGTGTAGCTCAGCAGATATGCATCCAACCCACAACTCATTTTGGTGGCCTTCTTTTTCCAAGGATACACTTTTTTATGCAGTTGTGCTACCTACAGATAAACCAGGTCTTCTGATAAACTCTGTGTCCACTGTGCATTCACACTGCAGTTGATCTTTGCATGGACTGACTGTAATGGCTATTTTGCTGGGAAAGGGCCAGACCACAGTGTCACCCTTTGTGACTGGACTGATGGTCTTTACAGCTCTGTCTCAAGATCAGTCTCTCAGGCACAGTGAGTCAAGGCAGTGCTGGGAACCAAAAAATTCTATAGACACTTCTAAATACAAAAGTGCAGCATGAGAGAAGGGTCACGCTATCTATTCCCCTCTCAGACATTAGGTTATTCAAGGATTACTTTTCCTGATTTAAGTTTTTTAATGAGACACAATAAATTACAGAATCCAATAAAAACAGGCAAAATTCCACACTGAGTAATAAAGGACTGAAGTTTCATTTGCAGAAGATTATGTTTAACCTTACAGCAAATGTGTTTGTACACACCTTTTTTCCAGTACTGCCTTTTCCATGGTATTATTCTTTCACTTTAACCTGTTCCTAAGCTAGGATGAAGTGTCCTTATGTGAGTCAGGAGCCATGGAGAACACTTATGTTTCTGCAACTATGAAATTCCAGCCCAAACACAGGAGTCACCATTAACAGGAATGCCAGAATCCCACAGCAATGGCAGTCATGTATTTACCATGCTCCACATCAGAAGAGGTAATGGTTATAGCACCACTGTTCTGAGTGACAGCAAGCACAGCATGTATTTCATCTCACATACCTTATACCACGTAGTCACCTCCAAGAGAGATGTTTTTGGGGATGCAGTAATACAGGACACAAGCAGGGGAATAGGGTTACCCTGGGTGGTCTACTCAGCAGCTGAAAGTGAGGGTCATGTCTTGCAATGGCCAACACGTCTGTGCAAGCGTCACTAATGGCAAAAGAACAGTGCAGGTCAGTGCCTGACTATGGGACTGAAAATCTATGAACCTTTGTAATGCTCTAGGGAATTCTCAGACAAACTCTTCCTCAATATGTGTCCCTGTGCTGGCTGGAGAACAGTTAGTTCTGCAGCATCAGTTCACCCAAGTGGTAGAGCTGCACTGAGGAGTTGAGAGAAAAGCAGTGTAAGCCTGCATACAAGTAGTGCTCACAGACACACCAGAGCCAATTCCAACACAGAGCAGAAATGACAGAAAGACTAATATGGGCTGGAGAAGTGTAGAAACTTCGTAATATCTAATATGATACTTGCAACCCTTGGCACCGCGAAGGAAGTGGGAGAGAAGTTGTCTGCAAGCCTAAGACTGCTGCAAATGAAAGAGGGTGTACCATTAGCAAAGTGATACCAGAATGTCAGAGTTTTGTAATGTAAGCTTTGAGTTCTGGGGACTTTCTATGTTTATTTCATTCAACTGCAATATCCACATCCCAAAAAATGGGGGGAAAAGTGCAATCTTGGGGGGAAAGTTAGGGAAAAGAACTTCTGCTATTTCTGTTTTTTCCTCCCTCAGCTTGGTTTCCTCAGTTTTGTAATGTCCAGCAAGATCAGGAGGTACATGTGCATATCAAGAAAAGGTTGTGTTAAGGGCAAAAAATTTGATGAATTGCCTAGTTACATACATTGAAACCTGATAAATGAGGGAAGGAGTAAGATTAAGAGTGTCCTGCTGAACAGAAAGATAGAGAGGTCATATAACATTCACAAAAGAGTGACAGTAATTTCATTAGAGCACTGGAAAAAATATACTGAAAAACAAGTAGACTGTTAAACATACTCTATCAATTTCACATCAGCACTGACCTCAATAAATGCTTGCAACTCAACATGACTGTTTCTTTTGTGAAGTATAGTCATCATCTTCTGACCCTTTCTTCAACGAATTTATTTTTGAAGTAGATAAAAAATACAAAGATGTGCTTTCAAAAAGGCAAAATAAACACACTGCCAAATTGAGCACTGGAGACTTGATTGCTTCCTAGCTTAGTGCAAGGAAAGAATATGACTTACCAGGAAGTCAATAACGCCAGAAATGAACTCCCGGAGAAAAGTTTTCTTAAAAACAGAAAAAAGTATGTGCATATGCAAATCAACATCTTTATATTTGCATGGCATTCCACTTCAGTTCAGCTAAACACGTGACAGCGAGCAAAATAGTCTTATCCATAGCTCATTGCTTTGAATATCAAGCTGCAAATCACTCAAGAACATTTGCTTTCCATATTTCTGTCATAAGATTTCCAATTCTTTGATTGAACTGGGGAAAAAATATTGCCAGAGAGGGCACATACACTTTTTCTTTTTTTTTCCTACTTTTTCTCTCCCTTCTCTGCTGAAATCACAAGGTGTGGATATCACAAAAAAAAAAAAAACAACAACAAAAACCCTACAGCCAAAAAAAGAACAAACCAAAAAACCAAAAAGCAAGTAAGAATCATTGACAATTTTTTAATTTAAAAACTAAACTCCAGTTTATCAAACCAGCAATTGGATTGGAAATTGGTTTATATTTAGACTGTAAGTCCAATGTTATGTAACTTTATCTGTCCCTGTTTACCCTAAGTTTTAGAAAACTTTCCATGATTAAATAGACTACTTTGGCAAGACAAAAAAGAACGAGTGAATAACCAAAATACACACATACACACGAGCTTGGTACTGCCTAAGAAACTCACAGGTAATTGTGACTTGTGTTCTGACACAGGAGCTACTTTTGTCCTCATAATGATACCAACTTTTCTGTGAAATTGCGTCTGACATAATCAGTATTTGGCTTTTTAGCCCACAGTGGTGACAGAGAATCTCAGAATTGCTACAGAAACACAAAACTAAGGTATTTTGGTTATTTTACCACATAGTCCAATGGAAAACAATTAGCAGACACATATAACACTTACTGACTTACACTCACAGACTTTTCTGTGCAGCTCACTTTCCATAGCTCACTCATGGCCACACGTGCAAGATAAAACTCACTTTCAGACGGGGCATGCCAGCTCTGTGCGTTTTGGCATCCACTGGTGCAACACACAGAATAGATGGGCCCAGAAGAAGCATTTACTGGAACTTCAGAGACATAAAGACGTTTGGAAGGCAGCTGTCAGATTTTTTTATGTGCGTGGGATGTCAGGAAAAACTGGGTTTGTGTCAGTCAAATTATCTTGTTCATCAGTCTTTTAGGAAATACACTGAGAAGCCTAAAACAAGATGTTGAAAGAGATGGTGTTACTTCTTCTGTGAAATGAGGAGTTGTTTTATGTAGCAAATCTGACAATGAATTTCCAACATGAAAGAATCCGCTTACTACATCTTAGCTACTTTACTTGATCCAAGGTTTTAGAATAACCTGAGAGTGTCAATCAGGAAGAAAACAATATAAAAAGACCTGATAAAAACTCAGAAGTTCTATCAGGCAAAGTCAAATGAAAGCAACCAGAAGGATCAACACATCAAGTTGGCTTTTTCTTTCTTCTCCTATCACCTACTGCAGCTCTTCCTCAAAACTGGTGGTTCTAATTTGACAAGTAAAAAAAAGAAAGAAATCACTGTTGACTTTCAGATCATTTCAGAAACATATAGTCCAGCTGTGTCCACACAGAAACCAATTAAGTAAAAAAAAAGCATCATAAGGGTAACTTCCTTCTCTTGGACAAAGTAGGAAGGAGGTAGGGATGAAAGGATGCTCCTTTCAGCAGCAAGCATCACACTTGTCAACCTAACTTTTACTTCTCTCTCTTGAGCATGCTCATAAAAGAGCCATCCAGCCAAGGTATCAACATTTAAAAGGTGTATCATTCCTCTGCAGTAAGCAGTTTCATTTGTAGTAACATTTAAATCTTTTCCTCCTAGTGTGAGCTGGCATCATATTTACTGTGCAGGTACAAATAATGCTTACAGCAAATGAGAGACCCTAAACATAGAAAATGGAGAATGATAGTTTTGACAGATAAAAATGGAAAACTTCCACACAGGATATGATTAAGCTGCTGGAGATATTGATATAACTTATGGCACTTAGAATAATGACAGCAGTCTCAATAAAAAGCTAAAAGTGTAAAGAAATAACAGCACAAATTTCATGATTTCTTGTTTAAATGCCCTGTTCTGCAACATGTCAGATAATAGAACAAAAGGTTAACCCCAGCAAACATATTTCCCAGTAGTCCTACCAAGCTCCAAAACCACCAGGAGCTATCTCTCTATTTCCCACTTATAAAAGGAAGTGATAACCAACATTTAGGCCACTCCTCATTTCAGCAAAACACTCTGGAGTTTATTAATATTTCCTGCCACCACCTAATTAGATTCTATGCTTAAAAAGCTAGTTTCATCCACATCAGTATAGAAAGAACATTTTAGGAAAGCTTTCCTGATGTGCATTTTCTCTTGGGTTCAGGAAAGAAGGAAACTTTATTTGTCATCATGTACTGATCTCACTGTTCCAAAAAGTATTTTCATATGAGGACAGAGAGGCACTCAGGGAAATTTGGTGAAATGAGACAACTTTTCAATTCTTGTAGCGTACTTCATCCACAGTGAAACAGTAATAAATACTCATCAAAAAATGCTCATTTGTGTTCAAATCAACAGATAAAAAATAGCAGTTCCTTTTAACTACTACAGATCCCTGGATGACTCTTCAGTTTATTTACAGTCTCTCATGCAGGCACTTTCCTTGTATGTCTCACATCCCAAACTTCAAGCACGACACGAAAAAATAAAGACAAACGTGCTCTTCTTGCTGGGTCTAGTATCCACCTATTCACATCAAAAAGGTTGAATTGCAATTGTCAGAGCAACTTTCAGAGCAAGGTGGGGGGTGCTGGACTTGCAGTGGGACAAGAGCTCTCATGGATTGCTACTGGCAGCAAGCATGAAACAGGTAAGACCTTACTGGTGAGTTTAAACAGCTGGAATTCAGATATATTGTCACAGGATACTGGGAGGCTCCCTGGAAACAGCTTCCCTATAAAGAATACAGCTGAGGACAACGTTTTTCAAATACAGTAGTTCTACCACTTTCACAAAACACTTAAACTTTGATTCTTCAGGCCAAAGATTAATCTCCCAAGCTTTTCTTTGTATTTGTTGCCTTTAGGAAAGTAAAGCAAATGGCAATAAAAAGCACTTACTCAATTCAATGATTCAGCCAGCAGGCCTTGGTCAATCTGAGTAGAGCCTCAACTAAGTTAACAGAGAAATCTTGGATCAGGGGCTTATACACCTGCTCTTGTTCTTAAATGGTATGTTTAATTTGCAACTTTTCTGTAATCTTCAGAATTATCTTTAAATTGCCCATTAGAAAGGTTAATGTTTAAAAATTAAAATAACTATTAAATTCAAAAATCCACAAAAAAATAATCCTTCATCGTTCATTGGATAATAATTTTAACAAGTTACTAAACCACCATAATGCCACCATAATTCTTCTCTTGTATTATTCAGCCTATACTCTTCCTTCAGTCCTTTTGTGCCAGTTAATGGTAATACAGTCTCATTCCCCTCATCTAATCCTTTTTTAATCTTCTTTTTTTTTTTTACATATATCTTGACTTCCAAAATAAAGTATTATAAGAAAGAACTACTTAGTCTACTAATACAAAAATAAACTTTTTCCTTTGAAAATTGCACCATTGGTATCCGCGTACCTTGCAGAAAACCTAAAGTATAAAGTTTGGGAAAGCAGGTTTTCCAAGATCACAACATACCATTGGTTAAAAAATAGTATACATGCCTATGAGTACATTAACAGCTGTGCCCACTTGCCAACCCATTTAAGGTTATACACAAAGAGAAACACAATCATGCTTTTTCACTTCACTGCAACCTTAGAGTTTAGCTTTAAATGATTTCTGAGGAAAGGCTTCCTGCAGACTTTTCACTTAAGTAGTTGTAACTACAACTGCAAAACACTGTTGACTGGTGGACTCCAGAGACTTGTTCATTACCTGTCATTAAATGTTTTAAAGTTTGCATAATTGATCCAGCCAATAAGTCATCATTGATTTATAGGGGTCTGTGCTGAAGAGTTACTCATTAAAAATTCATAACACTGGTATGTGTCTTTACAATCCATTAGCTGTTTACGTACCCACAGTCCTAAGATTGATTGACCTTGGACTGAGATTCTCATGGACTCTGCTTTTTTTCAAAAAACTCTTTTTTTTCCATATTTTTTACATAAGCCCACAGTATAGAAAAGCAATACTTCAGTCTTGTCCCTTGACAGCTATACTTTGATTTTTCTCCTCTCCATCAAAATTGAAACTTTACTTGAAATAATGAATAAATAAAGCATACTCCATAAACAGCTTTCCACTATTATTTAAGCTTGCGAGCTGTGCTCTCTTAGTCTCCTTTCCCCACCATCAGATTCAAGTGTGTAAATGTTCTAAAAGGCTTTGAATGTTTTATGATGATTTCAGGGAATGATGGAGTAATAGCTGAAGAGCGAAGCTATTAGTTTTAATATTTATATTGAGTGCTCTGAAACATTAATGTGACAGGATGTAAGATCAGAGCAGCGGGACATATTTACTTCACAACCATTGCCACGTGGCAAAAATATTTATTTTCTGAAGCTCTGAGTCCAATCTTTTTTTCACAAAAATTTAAAGTTCAGATTGATCTACATATTAGCTTTTTGTGAACTTTGTATTTATTTTTTATGAACTAAAGATTGATTACTCTTTTGGATATAACTTACTTCACTTAGGTAGAACCCAAGTATAATGATGTTGGTGTTGGCAGCGCATCTCAATCTCTGTACAGAAGTTTTCTAAAGCTGATATTAGTTTACCAATTCATCTCTCTCTCCCTGACTGCTGTGTCTTCTTCCCATAGAGCACCTTAGAGAAAAGAAAAACAGTCATTTGTTAATAAAGAAATGGGATGGGCTCCAGAGCAGAATCATCGTTAAAAGGTTGTTTCATATTGTCTTCCAATATTTCATGCATGAAGTAAGCCAATCCTGTAAATGTCCTAAGTCATTGTGCTTGGTTCTTCTGTTCAAACTAGCAAACATATTAAGGTAAGTGATCTTAATTACCAAGGGTCAAACAGTGCTCACCCCACTTGTGTGGTTCTCATGGTCTTCAGTGAACAAGTAAAGGAAGTAGGATGAGATCCCCAGGGAGAAATCTTCCTATCAGATTTGCAGAGTGGATCCGATATAAGTGGAACAAATGATGACTTATTGCTACTACATTATGAAAATGTGATTTCTCCAGATGCTTCCACGTTGTGTGAAAAGACTCCGCAGGCTGATACCACCACCAGGAAGCAGTTCACAGATCTCCAGCTGAAGAAACAGTTGGGTCTATTCGGTACATTTTAGCCAGATGTAATGAACGTGGCCTTCAACTACATCAAGCAGGCTTACAAGAACAGCAGCACTGGGCAGAAAATGAAGCATGCTCCTTAGTGAGGCATAAGTAGGTTATTACTTATTACCTGAAAAAGTGAGGTTACCAGTATACCATTACATTGGTATACTGGTAAAAAGAGTCCTCTTTATGCACCCTACTATACAGTCATGGTGTGCAGGGGGCTTACAGGGACTGGAGAGCTGGGTTGGTGGGGTGTGGGGACGCAGAAATTCATAAATGCTCCATTGCAAAGTTGACTAGAATGGTTTGTTATGTCCTTTCCCAACCTTGCCTTTCCAGGAAGACAAAAAGAGGTCCTTAAAGGTCTCAATTATCTCTCAAACATTTCATAGCTTAAATAACTTCTGAATTGGTGACCTCCTTTCCCAGCTACCTTCCAAACCATACCCACAACAGAAGCAGTGAACAGAAGTGTTCATCAGAGCATCCTGTAGTCAGTTTCAACAGGCAGAACATTCAGCATTTTCTTCTGGATGTATATTTCACTGACCTTCATGTCTAATGATACATAAATGTCAGTTTATCCCCCACCATTATTTTGAATATTCCACTAATTGCATCAATCCCCTATGCTTTACAGACATCTATAGCTACAAGTGATCATTGTTTATCTTTCCCACATCTGCTTCTGTTCTTAACTTGCTTATGTTGTTTAGGAGGCATTTCTAAACACAATTTTTTTCATAATTAACCGAATCATACAATGCACAAACAGCTGAGAATTTTAAATGTACTTAAGGGGGAAAATAAACATGCTATCTGCTCCTGTGTACACAGCTACTCTACAATTTCTTGGCCCTCTCTGCATCCATTAGAGAAAATAATTTACAAGTGTCTACTTCTAGTTCTTTGCTCAGAAACAGTTTTTCAAGAATGTTAGAGAAGACTTTCTACATGAAAAAAAGTAGAAACGAGTGTAGCAAGCATAGAGAGAATGATTTACATAATTGAATATGTGAGAGTCACATTCTGACCCACGGCTGCCACAGCTTTTTGGAAAGGTAGAAGGAAAATGATGCAGTCTAGGTTTTTGCTGCCTATCAGGACCTCCCCCCTTGCAGAGCTCCATTAAAACACATCGTCCATCAAGGCAATTCTTCACCTTGTACCAGAGCAGATATCACCACCACACTGTACAAAAGGGCATAGAAAAGAGCAGGGGCTGCTATTTCAATACTGAGATCAAAGCAGAAAGCAAGAGAAAGGCAGGTTGTGATGAAATCAGCACCCTGTCTTCTACCAGGGATGTTCCTCTGGACCAGAGTATGGCACACCACAGTCTGTAGCGACAGCACCCACAGTCTCAGTCTTCTCCTCCCAAAATAAGACATTTCCAGCAGGAAAGGATCTGAGAGTCTTCTTTAGCAAGGGGTTTCCACACAAGTTCTGGAATCACAAATTATATTGTTTTCTCAGTGGGATGTTCACTGACTACGGACTCACAAATGCCAATTTTAATTTACAAACTTCATGTTCAGCAACATTTCACACATGGAACATGGTGAAAAGTGCGCATTGCCATATGAAGCCTGTGCCTGGGATGTTGGGGAAAATGAGTGCAATTTTACTTAAAAAGTATCTAATTCATTCCTATATTTAGTCCACTGGTATTGTCTGAGTAAGGGGGTCATTGTTAAAAATTCTGCTTCAAGAACTTGCTTATTTGCTTTTTTTATACAGATAAACATTACACAGCCCAGATCAGAAGTAATATTTTGTTATTTACTACAAGCTAGATAGCAGTGATGTACACAACTGAGTACTGGCATGTCCCTAATTATCAGGAATATGAGTTGGTATATAGTCTGCATGATATACAAATGGTGACAAGTTTGTTTTCAGAGTGTAAACTTTTAAAAACCACCATAAAGACCCCATAAAAATATGACTTTGACTAGAAAAAGATGTAAGCTGCATAATGCCTACATGGGTATTTTTCCTTAGAGATCAGGAGAAATATGACAAGTATGACTGCTATTATAGTTATATAGCATATTCCATTTAGCAGTGATATAGCAGAACTGTGAAAGCATATCCTAAGGTATTTTCACTTCATGCATTTGACATTGATATTAGTTATTGCATTTAAGATACATTGGGCTGTTTATTGCTGACTGTTTCCCCTAACTGAGAATGTTAACCACAGCAGAGCAATATTTGATGTTACAAATTATTTAGCTTGCTACTCTTCATTTTCCTTTTAGTATGCAATTATTTGTTTGGTTTCACTGAGCAAATGAAATTTCAAGGGCATTTCAAGGAAAATAAATAAAGTACAACCCAAAAGGGGTTTTTTTGTTTGTATTCCGTAACAGCACTGAATCATGCATATGTATGAATCAACAAAATCAGGTTAGCTAAGAAATTGGAAATTGCACTCCACACTAGAGCATTTTTCTTGCTCTAGAGATCTTTGCTATGGATTTGAAGGACTAATAAAAAATCAGCAGCATGACTGGAACAGATGTTTTTTATGGACTCAGCTTGTTAATAGTCTTTTTAGCTTCTCCTAAGGACTTAAAGCAAGTTCATCCCTTGTCCTGAATATTTGAGATGATGTTAACATTGTCCAAAATGTACACTAACAAGCAGCAGTGAGAAGCTAAGGTCTTACATGTGGTTAGGAATAAAAATTCAAAACATTGCTGTGAATGTGATGAAACCCCAAAGTGGGCAATGTTACAAAAGAGAAAAACTAACTTATTGACCATATCAAACCCACACAGTGTCATTCTCTTGAAGGGGAGATAGGCTGGTAAAATACTTCAATGCACTGAACTACATGTATTTCAAAAACAAGGAGTAATTACAACTGAAGAAATTCCCTTTATATTTAAGCCATGGTTCACTTCTGTATACAAGGAGAACTGAAACAACATGAGCCAGATCCACAACCAGTGTAAAGCAACCAGGCTTTACTGGCTCCAGTGGCACTGTGTCAATTTATATTTGCCATACAGGCTTTGAGTTCTCATTCTAGCTAGCGAATTTCTGCAGGTAGAAAAGAGAAATGAGAATACTTGGGAAAATTAGAAAACAGTCTTTGTCACAGATGTTTCACTGGTCACATAGTATTTTGTATACTCTGTTGCTGGTTTATTCATTCATTTTTCTGCAATTTCCTATGTTCCCCACGAATTCATATCTACCAGATATTGTATGTGTTGTTCATTATGCTAGGCTCTGAGAAGGCAGGAATCACCCTAGGACTTGCCATTTTATCCCACATTTTATCTAAGACTCCAGAACAATGGTGCTAAACACGAACACCCAGACACAGGACTGGTCCCTCCAAAACCCAATCATTGGATTAAGAAACTGCAGAGGTATAATTTACTTCTCAGTCTTAGAGAAAGAAGAGAATGGGAAGCTTTGTAAAACTTAGGGAGCATTTGACTAAATGGTACTTGAAAAATTTCAGAATTCCAGCTTATGGCTTTTTTTTTTTTAAATGCAGAAGCACTAAACCATTACAGGCATTGAACACTGAGTATTCTAATGTCATTGCTCTGTCAGATAAAAAAAAAAAAAACTTCATTCACTTCAGCCAAATGATGCTTCAGCTCAAATACATGGGATTTCTTTCAGTAAGGGAGGATTGCATTTCCTCTACGTGTAAAGCACTCTTTGAGAAACCTAAGGGAGAGAGAAAAACAGCTTTCTCCTTGACACATGACTTAAACTCACATATGAAAAAAAGGACAACTATGTCCACTCTCTTTTATTGTGAATGTTGTTCATATTCTTCTCTTGGAAGTGTTCTTGACAATCCTGGGAGTATTCCCACAGGAAGGATTGGAAATTGGCCTTGTTCTTTTCTCACTGAATTATCCTAAAACTTGGAAGTCCTCCATCATCCCCACATCACCATCGGCCAGTCAGAACTCAAATCAGTCCAACAGTTTAATTACCTAGGCAGCCTCATCTCCTCGGATGGTAAGATTGATGGGGAGATAGACAATAGGTTAGCAAAGGCATATAGTGCTTTTGGAAAACTCCATAAAAGAGTATGGCGTAATAAACACTTGAAGAAAAGTACCAAGATCCGTGTTTACAGAGCCATTGTGCTGTCTACTCTTTTATATGGTTCTGAATCATGGGTCATCTACCGCCACCACCTGCGTCTCCTAGAACGCTTCCATCAACGCTGCCTCCGTACAATCCTGAACATCCACTGGTCAGACTATGTGACCAATACATCTGTTCTTGAACAGGCAGCAATCACAAGTATTGAGGCCATGCTCCTGAGAACGCAACTGCGATGGGCAGGGCACATCTCCAGGATGAAGGACCACCGCCTCCCTAAGATCCTGCTTTATGGTGAACTTGCCTCCGGCTGCCGCAAGAGAGGAGCTCCGAAGAAAAGATACAAGGACTCCCTGAAGCAACAACTCAGCCTCGGGCATATTGATCACCATAACTGGTCTACTCTGGCCTCTAATCGGGAGGCCTGGAGACAGACCATTTATAACGCTGCTGATGCTTTTGAGAAAGCACGCAGGTTCACTCTTGAGGAGAAAAGACAACGCAGAAAGAATCAAGCCTTGCAGAATATACCATCTAAGGAGTCTTTCTGCTGTGTCTTTTGCAACCGGACTTGCCTTTCTCATATTGGCCTTTTTAGCCACCAACGCGCTTGCAAGAAATGTGGGTAGAGCCCTTCCCAAATCTTCGTTCGCAAAGCCTAGCCATGAATCCTAAAACTTGTGGTGGACAGGTGCACTCAGTGGGCTCTACTGAGGCATGTCTTTTGGCCCACTTATATGAGTAGCTGAGGTGAAATTCAAAAGTAGAAATCTTGCTATTATGCATATATATTGTATGTCTTCGTTTGTTGCCACTGTCTTTTATTTATTTAGAACATCTGGCTTTGGTACGTGAGAACTTTGGTTTATAAATAGCTTGAATTTGGAATATTTGATGAAAGACTTTCCACAAACGCCTGCATAAAGATCTGCAAAAATACCAATTACTGCCAAAAAGTTCAAGTCTGATTCAGTAAACCCAAAGTAACCTCACGGACTGTAATGAAATTCTCTCCCAGATGTATGCAATTTGACACAAGAATTTGAGCTCACTCATCCCAGGGTATGGAATCTTTCCACACAAAAAGCAATGAAAAAAGGAGAAAATGCCCTCATTCAAATTCTACACATTAATTGTCTACTTGCAGGCTCTTTGATACATAATAATCTACTGCTTCTATTATCTGCTGACTTGGAACTGCTTAAGTCAGCAGGCTTAATGTTCTAGTATAACTCACTAAAAAAAAATAAAAATCATTCAATCCAGACAAGACGAAAAGCAATGGAGAAATAGGTATGACAAATAGAAGACATTTGAAGGTATGACATTTACAAGAAAGAGTGGGAGCTGAATTTTTCACAAGGGACACACACAAATACTCACTGAAGGGAACCATCTACTACCAAAAGGCAGAAGGTTTTAGGGAAGGTGTTCTGTAACTTACCCTGCAACATAACATCTGTGCTGCCTTTGGACTCCCAACTCTTGGGTTTTGGAAAGAAGTAAGCATCCTTAGTTCTGACTGTTTAATCAAAAGGAAACTATCCTACAGAACAGAATCCCTCTCATTTAACTTAAGGAAAATATAAAATATTTTCTAGTTCGTGGGTTATAACATGATTTTTTTGGCAGCATCTTCTGTACTTTACCACTACCCTTATGCTGCTTTTCTCAGACTGCAGTTGGAAACAACAATCTTTGGCTTATTCTGCTCTACCCTGGTTTTCTTCCTGATACTACAGCAAATCCAGACAATTGTTGCAGCTCCTTTCGTTGTTAATGTGGCACATGGAAAAACAGTCTTGACTGTTCTGGAATAATACCTTGCTAAGATTTTATACCAGACAAAACTGATATTTGTTTCATTTAAATAATGATAAAAAAATCCTCTGTTGTGTTATAGCTGACCACAAGAGACCCCAGAACATATTTTTCTTTCGTAACATTGAAAGTAAGTGTTAGCAAGACCTGCTGATTATCTGATAAGAACACAATTAATTTGTGCCCAGACTCATTAATCTTTCTTAATACATGTCAGCCCATTACATTTGATCCATGACCTCTGTCCCCAGTCTTGCATAAAAATCTCTCAGGATCAGAATCAGATGATGATTTGGCATGGAGCCACCAGCTCCGGCAGTTGCCTGCAAAATGCTTCAAAGCCATCAGCAATGGCAGCTGCTGCATTTATGTGCACATGCCTGAATGATAAGTTCACAGCTCCTCTAAGGCAGACTGAAAGAAGTTGGCCGTTGGAAAGCCTGAATCCTGTTAGAAATACAGCTGTGTCCCTATTTAGATCAAATCATTACTCATCTTTACTCTCACTTCTGTTCCCACAGACACAAGTGTCATTTGGGGTGCTGGGACAATCCATGCAAATACTTTCCCCATGGCTTTTGCAAATAATATTTAACAGCAAAAAATGTGCAGCAGTATTGGAAACCAATTGCCCTTTTGCATATGGACATTCATGGATGGAGAATCTAGTAAAAAAATCACTCATTGCAGAAACCCTGGGGTCCTTCCTGTTTTAACAGTTACCTCAAGACACAGAGATGCAATTTTTTGGTAAAAATTCAGGCATTTAGATCAATGAAATCACCTGGCTTGCTAGTGGACACGAACACAGGCCTTTCAGTGCTTTTTGTCAGCCATCAAGTTACTTCCCCATCCATAATTAACAAGGAAAGTCTAAAGGCTCACATTATTATTGCTCCTAGAAAAGAATATGTGCCTAAGAACAAGCAGCAAGTCTGTGATGGTGCATCCACAACCTCCTCATCATTATCTATGCAATATTTTTTAATTAAAGCAAGCATTCCTAAGCTGAACTCCTCATGCAGCCCAGACCCTGCTTTGTCATCAGTCAATATTCACTGGTAGAAGAGAAGTAGGCATCTAAAAATGACAGAAGGTGAATAATGACAAAACCAATGCTAAGCAATATTTTAAATGCAATTTTTTATGCCAAATAAAAAAGTTTTAGTTAATATGAATTTAATTAAACTATTCTTTCCCAGCTATATTTTTGTCATCAATAGTTTGTGAGAAATATGTAATCATTCACTATATGACAGCGGTCCAAATTGCACCACTCAAAAGGAATAGTGTACCTTTTCCTGATTATCCTGGATAGCTGTTGATGTTAGGTTTGGTGCTTATCACGTGAAAGACACAATGCTGCCAAAACAATAACATATGCAGCCAAAGGCTTTAATGGGGGTTCTTTAAAGGGATTTTCTGTGACTCTCAGCTTTGTGCATGGCTTTTTACCTTCTCTTATCTTTCTTCAACGCATGAAAACAGATAGAAAACCTTGCAATATAACTGCCAGAGACAGTTCACAGACAAAGTATGCACTGTTTCAAATACAAGTAACATTTTCAAAAGTTTCTAACAAGCAGCTTATACTATGTATTGATTTATCTGCAACCACAGTATTTCCTGATCATGTACTAACAAGCAAATGCTTGTTTTATTCTTATTAAAATGTCAAACAGGATCTTAATCCTATCAAAGTGATTATACTGCAGCTTTGAATTACTCTGCAAAAAACCACATTCATTCATTAATCACTCACTCATGCAATGAATAAGAAGTTGAGGTTGTCAGAAACTTACCATGCCTGATGGGCTAATTGTGAAAGGACACAGCTCAGCTGCTTGCCAGCTGCCCAGAATGGTAATTCTCAAGGGGAAGGAAGGGAAGAAAAGTTCTCATCTCTGCTCTTCCCCAACAATGGCCTTTTCACATCTTCCGAAGCCATGTAATCTGTGGAGATGCAGACTAAGCTGATACCTTCCTACCTCTCTAGCATGAGGATGATCAGAGCTGCATCTCCCCCTTCCCTCTGTCTACAGACATCAGATTGTGGTCCATCATCTTTAGATGCTTGTTTCTAAGGAAAGAATAAAGCTTGAGGGAATACATGTGGTTATCTTTCCAGGCTTCACTGTAGACACTGTAGAAAAATTACCCACTCCTCTTTTGGGAGCTTTCTCCAGCTTTAAACAGATTCCTACCATACATACTGCCAGGCGAGGATCATGAGGAAATCTGGTTTTTAAAAGAGCAGGACTCATGCAGCAATTGTCACAAATGCCACAGAATAAGCAAATTTGGTCTCAACTGTCAACCTTATTGCCAGACTGTCAGAAGATCTGAATTGAGAGAATAATTTAAATGTCAAATCAAGACACTGCAAGTGCAAATTCCTGTGATTTGCCGTGTTGCTGAGAGATAACATGACCTAAGGGTAAGAGAAGAGCTGGCTGAAAAAAGTCTCTTTTTCAGGGGGTTATGAAACTTTTTGTTGTAAATTCACCAAAGAAATTGGAACATGTATGTTTTTTCTCTGGCAAAAGCACAATGGTACTAAGACAGACAGTTCTCCAAAGGGCTTTGAACATTGTCCAGATATACTTGCCTTGACAGTATTAGCTACTGTAAGAATTACTAAACTAAACCTACTTGTGGGAAGTGCTCTAAAATCCTCAGGAACAAGATCAAAATGCTGATTACTTATTGTTATTTTTAAATTAAATGTTTTACATGGAACTACAGACTTATCATAATGCTGCTGGTATTAATGTGGACCATCCCAGCATTTTTGATAAAACTTGTACTGGAAATGTAGAGACTAGAAGGTAAATATATACTTACAATGTTAAGCGTTTCGCAATGGCTATCATTGTGTTGCGATTCATGACTTCAGGGAGGATTTTGTCTGAATAAGGACTGCAGAATAATGCCCATATTGAGAAAAGCATATGAATTGAACTGGAAAGAAAAAAAAATCAGGTTACAAGATGTCATTCTGAAACTCATTTTCCCCACCATGAAGATGAACCCTTATTACCTGTGAATATGGAATTCAAATACTATTTTCAAGTTTTAAATGTAGGTAACACTTTACATTATGTGTCAGTATGGTACCAATTACAGCATAACTCTGATATTGTAAATCCATTGAGAGAGGGCTGAGCCAAGAAGTTTTGTCGTAGCCCAAACTTCAAGCAAAGTTCAAAAATACTTCAATTTTCTCTTCTTATACAAGCCCATGTTCAATATCCTGGGACCTGTAATGCCTTGGAAATAAACACATTATGTTTTTAATGTAATACACTGAAACGTCTTACACTTAACTTTTCTTCCTCATCTATTTTACAGGTAAAAATGAGATCGTCATTCTCCCACCTTAGTAGCTAATGCATAATTTACTTTATCCCTAATAAGGAAAGTCTGCACTCCCTGTGACTGTGTTCGTAGTCTGGGCAAAGGGAAGTTGAATGTTGTCCTGGATCCACATCCTAACTGTCTTCCATTGCTGTATTTGAAGTCAGCTCTTTCCCTGGCTGACCTACAGTGCTGTAGCTACAGTGACAGCTCTTCGCTAGCCCACTCCTGATTAGGCTAGTATCTAGCCCTCAAACGAGGAAAAAAACAGATATGATGGTTTCAGGGAAGCTGCCTTAAAGGAAAAAAGCAAGGCTGTACCTTAATCCTTGAGAGGAAATCTTACAGGATTTAACACAGAAGTACAACATTGCTGTAGGTATCTAACTAGTGTTTAGTGGTAAGATGTACCACTAATTTAGAAGCTGATAGAAACAAGAGCCACACCTTCCACTAAAACAGGTAGATTTTTATAGTCTTCAGAGTATCAATTAGGACATAAAACCACTCCAGTGCTCAGTGAGGGCAGTACAGAAATTCTGACACTGGACCACTGAGGTGCTGCTCCTTCCCTTACTAAAAGCCCAGGTATAGACCCTGGACCTTGCCTGTAGAGCAACAGGGTCCCATGCCTGAGCTGCTGCTTTACTCTGAAAATTCAACACACAAATAGGTTTAAGCTCTTGAACCATACAAGCTATACTGTACTTGAAGGAAGGAATCAAACAATCTACATTTAAACAATAAAATGAAGTCTATTTTACTATGTCATATTTCAGCTAGATGTGCAATCTTGGAGTCTGTTTGCTGGACTGTGCTCTCAACCAGAATACTAAATCCCAGTGTACAGGAAATACTTCTATGCAAGTGATTTGGTATTAGTTAATTAGGTGCACTAGACTATTTTCCTCCCAGTGAATGGAGCTTGTATACTGGTATCTGCCATTAACATTAAATGGGGCTTACACATGCAAAATCCCTCCGGCACTGAGAGGGAAAAAAATCCTTTCAGTTTCATAAATAATGGATCTGTAGCAAAATTAGCATTTCATGAAAAATTTGAAAAACCAGAATGAAAATATAACACAATTTCTATTTTATATGTCCCAGTTTGCCAGTGCATTGTGTGATCCAACACACAGGTCATCTCTTGTATATCTACTACATAATCACATCAAAAATTTTCTCAGTTATCTGCAAACTCACCTACTCACCTATGTCGAATGTCCTCTATGGCATTAGGAAAGTAAAAGCACCCTTCTTCTACCAGAGCACTGTGGCACTGGGTTAGTTTTTTGTTGTATGAATATTTCTGTGAATTTCTTTTTATTGAATTGAAATAAATACCATAACTTTTCTACTATGAAGTGTTTGTTTTTCTGTATATGTTATGTGACACGCTTATACACAAATAAAGAACGGTTTCTCTGCAGGTACAAATATAAGAGACTCATTCCTATTCTATTTCAATAAACATTCATATGGAATAAGTCTAGGTTATTAAGCATGCACACTGCAGACTGTGTATAGGATACTACGTAAATATACTCCTATTCATGACATCAAACATTTTTACCTGGTAGTCTGCTTTCCATGGTGACCAAGATACGCAGCAATTGCCACCCATTTTAGCTGTACTCTTACACTGAACGTGGCTGCATTTAAATCATTCAGAGTTCTGCCATGAACCTTGGTGGAACAAGGATTGCAGCTTGTTTCTTTCGGAACATGATCCTGAAGATCTCACCTAAGCCAAGACTTCCCCATGAATTTGCCCACCGCAATTAGGAATAGAGCAAAGAATAGCCCTGCAGACTCCCATGAAAATCTCCAGACGTAGCCCATGCTTGGTAGTGTGATATAAAAGGGCAAGAAATCACTCACATGTTAAGACAAGTGGGAAATGATTTTAGCAGTCCCTCCCACAAATGATAAGACATTGCATTTCCCTTCTTTTCAGGATTCAGTATCTCAATGGCTTCAAAATCTTAAAGCAAAACCTATTAATATGTGGTTTGTGTTTCCAATAGAACAGGAGTTGTAATACCAGCAGGAAAACAAATTCCAAGAGTCATATTTTGGGGTTGTTCCATATTCTGAGCCTAAATTGTGAAATAGTTTTTCCTTCTTTTCTTCCTTGGTGAGCAAATCCACATTTAGAGCAGCTGGATGCAAATTCTGCAGCCAGGCATATTTACAAAACAGTATTTTTGATCAAGAAGAAAACAAGTGACTTATCAATTCATAAGCATAAACTCATCAAACACATTGAGACAGAAGGAAAAAGTTACAAATACATTAACCCACGCTCTTATTCCATAACTCCTAACATTAGGAATTTCACTCAATTGTTCTTTTGCAGGACATATTTAAAGACATTTTTTAATTCTCCCTTTTAAATTGTACTTTATTCTATGGTTTTGGTGTTTATAAGCTACAAAGTTTGCAAAAGGGGTCAACATTATATTTTTTGATTCTTGATGCCATTATTTGGCTTCTATTTAAAATGAAAAAATTATTACTGTTTTCCCAATGGATCAAAAAAACAAGTGGGGAAGTCAAAGGAGAACAATAACATCCTCCTTGTGGCTGAGCAATGTGATTCGTGTTTCCTCCTTCCAGCTTTCTGCCTATGGGAGCACCTGCCAAGGCTGAGTCAGCACCTTCCCAGGAAAAACTCATAAACATGTTAGAAGACATTCCATTTTGTCATCTACCTAGGCACACTGGACTAGTATGCAAATAAGACAGCACAAGAACAGGACCACAGCAGCAGTGCTAATGCTCTAAGTGATCTTCCAGTGTAATTAGAATTTGTTTCATCACACTAATTTGACATGGCAAATTAGTGAAGCTAAGATAAGGGGGTTTAGTAGAGCCAGGGCGCTGGTATGTACACAGGAACTTGTCAGTAAGTCCATTTGCACATGGGAGTTGTGTAACATTGCAGAGAAGTGACAATTAGTAAAAGCTCTGGAAAATATCAGTTTGCTTTATTTTTAATCTGGGAACTTGATAGGTTATATTTTCTTCTGCTGCTATTTTATAATAGTGGTTTAGAGATCTTGGCCTCTCTGCTGTTGAGAAAATCTTTCAAGATTTAGGATAAGCTAACATGGTACTACAATTATACAAGTTTAGTCAAGTCTGGCCCAGTGGTACACAGCAACACGCTGTGTTAACACATGGGAATTCAAGGGGCAACTATGATTTCTGTTTCCCAGAATGAGCTAGCCGAAAGCCATTTCATGGTGACAGCAAAACTCAGGACAGTGGCTGGTTTCTTTTCTGCACCCTCCTGCCCTAGACTATGCAAGTTCAAGAGGGGTCTTGAACCAGAAATGAAAACTGCTCCCTATTGCTGCAAAGTAGTCCCGAAACGCAGAAAATTTTAAGGATGTCTGAAGCAGGCAAAAGTCTGACAGAGGTTTGAGGAAAGGCTTAGTTAAGGAAGACGACTTGTTCAGCTTACAGGATTAATGAATCTTTAACTTCCTGATTAAAATGAAGATTTGGGATTAGTTTTCTGAAATAATTTATCTGTAATATTAGGGTAATTAAGATACCTGACCTTTGATGCTACAGACAAATCTTTTGGACCTGTTGAGATCATCAGCCAATTGAGAGCATATGGCTAGAGATGTGATGACACTCTCAGCTGAATCATGAACCCACACACCATCCCTGAAAGATCATACAGTCATAGAATTGACCACGTCGGAAAAGACCTCCGAGATCATCAAGTCCAACCCTTGATCCAACACTGCCGTGGTTACAAGACCATTGCACTAAGCAGCTTCCTTTTGCACCTCACACTCCTCGAAAAAAAAAGGCCAAAAGGGGGCCTGCCCTGAAATGTGGTCTAAAAATCTGAGACAGAATTTATATTCTGTGCTCCATTGTGTTTTAACTGATTCAGAATAACGCCTGTGGATATAATAATGTCAATTGCATACATAATTTGCATCATATTATGAGATGCTAAGACAGGGTTTATTACTTTGGAACTTTTAAGAATAATGTAGTAGAGAAAGATGTATCTAAATAGGCATATTTAATCTTATTATTCGTTCACTGATAGGATAGTGACCTGTTCTTTCAGTTATATGCTTTGGATTGCTTCTATAATTTGACACAGTCCTGAGGATAATTTAAGTTGCCTTTAGGAAATGCTGAAGAAGCCAGTCTATTCGACAGCTAAAAGGAAAAAAAATGGTACTGAAAACCCAAGCAAGTTTCAAGACAATATAGAAATCCTCACTATGGAGCCTGAACAGAATTCAGAAGGGAAGAAGCAGAATAGCTGAAAATGTAAGCTGCCCCTCAAACGAGGAGACATGCATTGGTATCTTCAAGTTTCACACATCTCAAAGTGGTAACATCCAAAGAACCGAAACAGAACAGATGTTAGGCAAAGTCAACCAAGTCACCCCAGAGACTATGGATATCAATCTTTTCTTTCCTTTTCAGATTAGGAGTGGTATCTTTGGGAGGAATATCTGACAAGAACACCAAATCCTTACAAACCCAGGGTTTTTTTGGGCACAGTTAAAAGGTTACCGGTAAGTACACTCCCGGAAGAAGGCAAAGGAATTCCACTAGAGAGAAAACTCATTTCTTCTCTTGGAATCACCTTTTGGAACTTTTTGGGCTGAAAAATGGGTCTCATGCTCTATAAATCTGAAAATTGTAGGATGGAGAGTTCCCTAAAACCTGCACAGTAGAATTGCAGCCCTGAGGTACAGCCAAGTGGAATAGCATTGAGAAAGAAAGGTGCTTTTGTGTTCACTCACACTCAGAAAACCTTCCTTGGGCTACCTATTATTTTATATGGATTTTCAAGGCCTATTTTATTTGTTGTTTTTTTAACAGTCTCTTCCCATTATAGGAATCACTTGGTAAGGAAACAAAATAGCACAGTGATTCTTCATTCCCAGAGATGCTTGACCAAACAGGTACTCACACGCAGAAGCAGACAGAATCTTTATTATTTATGATACAAATAAGCTAACATCACCTGCTTCTGAAGGTAATCAGATATTGCTTATATTTCAAAGCTCAAAAAGTTAATACTAATGCCTGGAGATTTTTAAAGGAAATCCAATCACAACTAGAAGTTGAGGAGAGATTATGACAGAAAACAGTCATCATAACACAAGCCATAAAAATGCCTTTTTTAAAGACGGAGGAAAGGCCATACTGTAGGGAATATCTCATGGCTAGTGGGAGGGTTAAATAAACAAATGATAATAACACCAATCAGACCTCTTTGCTTAAAGCCTGCAGAGTCAATCTGCTTCTGACTGTGGAGCTACCAACCAGCAAAGGCAAACTAATTAGACACAGTCAAACACTTAGGCAATCACACCTTGTGAATGTAAGCGTCTTCCTGTCATTTGGCAAGTCTCTCAGCTGCCTCTGAGCGTGAGACAACAAATCCCCTGCAAACAAGTTCCTCACTCTCCCTGTTAGTGAGATCTAACAGAGCACAATGGCTGGAGGTGAAAGGTGGCAGTCTAGTCAGGTAATGACATCGTCTTGAACAGCCCACATTAAAATAGCGGCACTTGTTTAGACTAGCCTATTTGCACCTACCTGCAGAGGGCCTTTTTAATGTAATTATTAGCCTCTGCAGCCCTGCTTAGGATTTGAAAATATCATTCATTTTCATCTTGCTTCAACTACCGCTGCTATCTCCTATTCAATCTCAGTCACCTCATCTCCCCACAAGTAAGTGTAGAAACAGAAGCAGATGAGTTGAATTAACAAGAAACAAGTTGGCAGGTGAGCTGTGTGACACAACAATAAAAAAAAAGCTAAAAGATTTGACAATATATTCTAACCACTACCTGACTGTAGCAGAGCTGCAGGCATTGAAATAGCTTCCCAGGGAAAAAAGACAGCAGGAGAATGGTCTAAAACCCAAGGGTAGGAACCAATCCTTATGAGCCTTAGAAGAAATATGTAATTACTGTCTTTCAAAATAGCCTTATTTTTTTGAGATTTAACTACTCACTATTGACACAATATGACAAGACATACAGCCTAAGGAATCTGCTAATAACCACCACCCAGTTCCAGCCTGAGATACCCACACACACAGCTGACTGCAGAAGCCTATAGGAAGGAATTGTGCAGCCATGGGCCAAAGCCTTCATTCCATTTTCCAATGAGAATACATGTTGAACTGGAGAGGTGAAGTGAGTTATCTTACCTCTCTGTGCCCTCATTCATGAAAGGTCCAGCAGAAGCTTTCTCAGGGTATCTCAGAATGTAAACATAGCACTTGCCAGGTAAGTGGGGCAGGATGTGTTTGGGGAGTACTCCAGCAGCATGTGGCCAGTGACATAAAAGCTGGTGAAAGGAGGGACTGGTCCAAGTAGAGAGGCTGTAACATCCACTTCCTCTTGCCAGGGAAGCACAGACCTGTCAAGCATGAGATCACTGCTCTGGGGAAGTTCTACAAAAACAAAAACTGAATGAAAAATACATGGAGGAGAAAAAAAAAGAATTTCTGCTTCCTTTGTAAAGAGTGTAATTGCAACTTGTTTTAAGGTGACATCAATAAGGAATAAATTATTTAGTTCTTGCCTTATGTGGCAACAGTCTCCTCAAAGAAAGGATGTCTTGTTTACAATATCAGTGCTAATTTCTGATAAAGACAAGGCTCTCAAACAGTCTATATGGAAGGTTTGCTCAGTGTGATGTTTTGACTTTTGGTACAATTACTTTGGGTTCTACTCTTTACCTTGCAAATATATCACAAGTAGTACCAACGAAGAAAATTTCTCTATCTTTGTGTTGACAAGGTATTCATATTAATTTCTCCAGCATACAGTGGTTTCACAGAAGAGTGTTGTAGAGTAGGTTACCATCTTAATTGGTGCCACTGCCCAGCTTCCTGTGCCAAAGGAGTGCCAGAGCATCCTAGTATGTCCCAAGCATTGCTGATACCTACTTTGTTTGTTTGTAGTTTTTTCCTCCATCTGGCTATGATGGATGAGGGTCCTTTAGCTACACTTGTTCTGTAAACTGATATTATGCATCTGACCTAAAATGACAGCTGGAATCAGGGCCACACTTAGAGATAATCATGCCCAACACAAAAATATAAGCAAGTTCTGGAGGGTGCCAGCCCTGGGTCAGTCTCAGCTTATTTGTCAATCTGCCAGTTCACTGCTCCTCAGTGCTCTCTTCCCTGACTAGCAGAAGGCACTGCTTTCAGGGGTAGTAAACGCAGCATGTTGAGACAAGCAGTTGGCAGGAGTCCTTATGACAGGGGTGGGAAAAGCAAGACAGGTAGCCAGATGGATCTGGTGCAGCCCAAGGCAAGCACTGGAGCAAATGGGTGAATTCGAATCAAAGGGTAACTATACCATGATGGGAGTCTCTGATTATAGTGACACTGCATAGGCAAACTATGTATACTGCAAGCTCTTATCTCTGCTCTGATCCTACTGCAGTGTGTTGGGCAAATCTTGTTCTGCAGTGACATTCTAAGTCTTTTTATATTGCTAGTATTATTGCTGCTCATGTCAGCTTGTCTCTGATCAGTCCATCCTCCGTTTTCCACTTGGTCTCACTTTGGTACTTGGGAAGGTTATTAGTATTCACTGATCCTCTGGGCTCTGTATTAATTTGCTCTTAAACATTTATACCACTTCCATCAGAAATTAGGACCTACAGAAACTAAATTTATTGGTTAATAAAGCAGCATGTTTTGCAGACAGAAGTATAATCTCTCATCAGACTATCTGATCTAAGTAGGGAAAATGAGGAGGCTCTCCAGCCATCATACCCTTAAGCTAGTTAGGATACCCTGACATACCACAGCTACTGTTACTGCAACATGCCTATTGAAAAAAAAGAAAATTTTAAATGAACTTGAGGAATTCAGTTTGAAATTTTCAAGACTAAGATGCTGAAAATAATTCATTTGCTCTGGATAAATTATTCAGTGCTATTGCACCACTAATACTTGTTTATTTATACTTATTTATACCCACATATATGCAAACACACCCACTCCAACACTGTTACTTAGCTTAATATTTTAATTTATAAAATATTAAGTGATGAATACAGTATTATCTTGCATATAATATGACCTTATTTTTCAAGCAAAGGTGACAGGGTATTGAAACATCAGTCTGTGTGCGAATCTCTGTAATGACATGCCACATCACGAGAGGAAGCTGCCTCAGTATTGAAACAGCCTTTGCTCATACAAGCCTGTCAAAATTAGGATGTGACTCATCCCTGTACCTGTAACTATATTCCTCTTGCTACTGTATCCCATTTTTCAGCACATTTCATACTGCAACTGGAGGGTCCTCACTTGCAGGTTCAGGATTTAGAGGGCAGGTTAAAGAACACCTGCCCTTTTGGAAGGCCAATGACAAAAGCATGAAACCACTGTTATCTGTGAAATGGAAGAGACACTGTTCATCGCTTTGGCCACAGGCCTGAAGCAGGGGTACTGGAGAAAATCACGGAACCAGGATTTTGTCACATCTGCTCATCCATGCTCTTTCCACACGTCCCTTCAGCCATCAGACCTGAATAAAAACAGAAGGGACGCTCACAGAGCAACTAACTTCCTCAGATGACAGACATCTCCTGGACCTGGTACCAGCTGTAAGGATGCCCAAACAACAACATTTGTTCTCTTTCCTTTTCTTTCAAATAGTATTTTAAAGAAAACCACTTTCAAAGAAGAAAACATTTCCACAGAAAGAAGCAACCAAGGAGATGGCTCAAAAGAGACCTGAGGCAAATTAAAGCCCAATTTAACTTTTGTTCAATAACTTCACTTTATTTGGATGAATCATTTATGTGGTAAAAAACTTCAGCTTACTGCACTAGGAAACTCAATTAATAGCCAAAGTGCTGAGAGAATAGGGAAGGGGAAGCATGGAGGTAGAACTCCAGCTACCAAGTTAAGAAGCAGAAATAAAAGCCTTTTTACACAGAGCATTAGAAACATTGAAGAGGAAATGGGAACAGTTCCTCTCCGCCAGTCCACAGCAGGAATAATGCTTGCACAGGGGATTTGATGAATCGTAAGAGAAAATAAATCCAGGTGCAGGACTCAGGAATTACTTGTATCACACTATGCCATTGCAGGTGGGCCCCAAATGACCAGCCAAAGGCCACAGGGGAAGCCTGAAGTGGAGCAGGGATAGGACTGTCAGTGCCCCAGCTGCCTCACTAGCACTGTCATGACCTTCACTGCCTCCAGTGACAGGTCAGAAAGAGGGTTTCCCTGACTGCTCCTTGGATTAGGAAAAGGTATTTTATTTTGGCTTGGAGACACACTTTCCCAGTTGCTCAGTCCCTTGTGACTGGACATGGTTCTTAGGGGCTGCTCTGCCTCTGCTCTCTAGTCAGAAGATATCAAGAGAACTGAGAACAAAGGGAAATCACAGCTTTGCCCTTATCACCAAGAGATGAGAAGACAGAAACAATCTCAAGCCTTTTTCACATCACCCACTGTTTTTCATTTGGATCTGTAACAACACAAATAGTTCTTAAATACACAGGAAAGTATTTAAGCACAGTATCAGACAACTTTTTCTCAGTCATGAAGAATCCATTCCATCGAAGTGTGAGAAGCCAGTTGTGGGCAGGGCAGTTTGTGAATTACAGCTTTTTTTCAAAAAGGAACGGAGGGAATGAACACTTTTGTTCCCCAGCAAACTTAAACTTAGCAGCAGAAAACAAGTTCTTAACTAAATTTTTCTGCTGGCTCCCTTTTTTCCTTCTTAAATGTAGAGGAAGGAATATTCTGTTCAAGTAGTAGACACAGAAAAGGGAAAATTTAGTAGCTGAAACTCAATGATAGCTTGATTGCTGTGGTCTCTCAGGTTTTACCACATTAGAATATGTTTAACCCTTCAAAATGTGGTCATTTCTCATCTATGGCAGGAAAACTGCTTTGTTAGAAGAGAAAGAAAAAAACGCACTGGTACATATGGTATACCATTAGTAAGTCTCACACCCCATAATAGGAACATTTGTACATAAATGTGTTTTTTGGGATCTAGCCAAGGGCAGAGCACCCAAGTGAATCATAATGCACAGCTAATGAGCTATTTTTGGTAAATTTGGCACTCAGAGTTAATAGAACCAATTTGTCCCCAAAAAGCTAAATCACTTATCGCTTCTTTGGAGGTGCTAAGTGGATCTAGAACTTCAGGATGCTGTCAACAAAAACGACAGAAACGCAAAGCTGCCTGTTAATTTGTGCTCCTCTCTACTTCTATTTAGAACAAAGGTAAGATGTGTGAGATCCTCTGACAGGCAGGTAAGTTCGTTACAGGAAGCAACAGTGCAATTTAACTGTGCTCCAGGGCTGAGCTTGTTGTCTGAGGTGGGTGACCACAAAGAAAATAGACTATTATTTTTGGGAAATATCCAATTAAGACAGCTAGACCCAAAGTGCAAAGCCCTGAAAAGATGTTGAATTGCCCATATCCTAGGTATTTGGAGATGTGGAGTTCTGGTTCAACCTGCTACAGACTGCTTATAAATTCAGATCTGGAATTATATTTCACATCCTTATGAAACAGAAAGGTATTCAATTCAAATTGAAATTGAAGGGGAGGCTGGGAGGTTAATATGAGGTTTTTGTTTGGGAATGTCTCTGGTGGCAGAAAAAAGTCTAATTATTTTCCATTTAGAGAGTACATCTCCAACTCAGAAAGTCATTGTCACAGCTGTATTTCCTATGGGAAATTCCCCTTAACTCCTCCCTTTCAGGTGTAAGTTGCCATTAATGCCCTTCCTATGTTGAGCAAAGGAGCTGCATATGGATGTGCAAAAGATATCCACTGAAGTTTCCACTTTAATATCCAATGAAAAATGTATTTGGGTAGGGAACTCTAGTTTTGAGTGTATAGCAATTGTCTGCATTAACCAACCAGCCTAAGTGGAGTGCACTGAATAGGAAATGAGAGTAAAGCAAAAGTTAGAGCTATGCCAAACTACCTGAGTGTAATGTGGATAGCAGTGAACTGTGACTCATGTCATGTTGTGTTATGTAGCGTCAAATCATTGTACAGTGTGACACAACGTAAGCAACATGAGTGGCGTGAATGTGACACAGCACAGCCTTTTTTCCTCTCTCCTTCTCTTTTCTTTTTTTTTTTTTAAGAGCATTTTACTTTTAATCAGATAGCTGCTGTCAATTCAGATAACAGCTGCCTGACCCAAATTTTCAGCTGACTGAAGTGGACGAATATTGAAGTATGGACTTCCTATTACGAAAAGTTAACATTCCAGACTAACATCTCTCCACTAAAAACACTCCTGTCTCATTCTCTTCCTCCCTTCCTACTTTTTTCTCCCCTAACACTAGTTATGTTTTCTTACTGATACTGAATCAATAATTTCATTTCTATATTACAAATCTTAAAACAATACTGGCAAAAAAAGTATACTGGAATTTTACTTACTGATGTTTAATTATTAATGTAGGCTTCTTTAAACATATTTGGCTCTCTGAAACAGCTCTTTAGAGCTGTGTTCCATTTCTTATTGCTTACCTATTCTGTTTGTTCTCTGCCTCCCTGATCCTTTTCGATTTTCTGCAGGTTAGCAAGTGCTGCATTGTCTGCTTTTGAAATGTGTCTTTAGGCATGCTTTTGTTTGACAAGGAATGCCAAGGCTGAGCTGACAAAGTCTGTTTGAAAATCTTTTTCCAGGTATACAAGATCAGTAAGTCTGTTCAATGTATTCTGTGATTAGTATTTTTCTTCAGATATTTATATCAACATTTCAGGTTTAGTGAAAGATGTTTTCTGAGCATACCTGTCAGTGAGAAACCTACTAAAGGTAAGTAACAGTATCATTTATATATTCAAATGTATAAATATATTTATGGTAAATAGTTGACATCTCTCTCCATATAACTTAAAAGAAAATATACCTTTAACAAGCAGTCAGCCACTGTTCTTTTCACAGGTTGAAACAAATATCAACTCACGAAAGCTGTCTTTAGGTATTTTGGCTCTAGCTCTTTACAACCAGGATCATTTTAAACATAATATTTAGATTTCTGCACCCTTTCCCCTGCAGGGGCAGGGGCACTGGGGATAATGTTTGTCCTATAAGGCAAACTTTCAGGTGAAAAAAGTCTTTGTCTTTATATAGTCAGACATTGCACACTCATGAATTCCAAATAGGATTTGTTGTTGATTGTTTCTGGGGCTTTTTTTAACTCAAGACACGTCTTTTGCCTTTTACCTCCCTAGTTGCAACAGAGATCACATCCTTGACAACACAATTTGGTGAAAGCTGTACCCAAAGCCTGCCTAAAAGAGGCAAATTGAACAAAGGTAGCACAATTAAAACATGTAGATCCCTCTTTTAGCAACACATCTCCTATTTGCTATGGGATAAAATGGCCCCAAGAGGCAGCATTCCATGCTAGTGACCACAGAGAATTTTGTGAATCCTTGGGAAAAAAGTACAACAGCCCCAAAATCTTCACCATTTATTCCTATCCTCCATAGAGCTGCCATCATGTAATTCTATTGTCACTGACTGTCCTCTGATTAAGGCTGGAGCCTGATACACTCTGCCTTTTCATGGGGACATGGGACTCCCATATATCAGGCAGTGCTGAGATTTACCAGTGGTGCTGGGATTCCAGGAATTTCCCTCTGATCTGAAAATGAAAGTCTATGTAGAGGATTTGACACTATATGTCAATCAGTTAGCACGGATATGAACTGTAAGGCAGAACATGGACCTAGCTGAGGAACAGAAATTTTAATGTAGAGCTGAATTTTCCTTCTGATGACCATAACAAATGTTTGCTGGAAAGCAGAAGGCAAATAAGGGATTTGTGAATCTCTCCTATGGTGAAATTAGGTCCACTCTCATCTAAAAGGCTGATGAAATACTCCAACAAGAAAGAATTCTCATTTTATTGTGACCAAAACTCCAGGTACTGGAAGTGTCAAATCCTTATTTGTAAAATAAGCTACACTTTTTATTTAGGTTCATTCTTTTTTTGTTTTGTTTTGTATCTTTGTTTTTCATAAAGGACTAAACCAAATACCTAAATTTTAACAAGACAGAACCAAAATCAAGACTCCAATTTTGTCACTTGAACCTAAAACTGCTTCACTGTAATTGAATTTTAAGATTCCCTTCTCCATTAATGAAGTTCATACTTTCATGCCTGTATCTCCATTAGGTGTTGTCCTTTATTAGGAAACATGGAGCCATCTCTGGTCAGCAATAAGCAAAGAGATTCCTACATCAACTGGGTTTATTAAAACTCCACTGTCCCCCTCTTTTTTTCCACATACCACTAAATTTTAAAACAACATCAAGATAATAATAGGCAGTCCAATCCTACCAAGGCATGACCTTGTCAAATCATGATCAAAAGAGATGAGCATGCACACTCCATATTTTTTCCCAAAGGGCACGGTACAGAGCTGAGAAAGACCATCGGAGCTAAGATTGGAAACTATAAAATATGTGTCACTTCAAAAATATATTTTACTTTCTCTTCATTTCAATTATATTAACATTAATCTCAAAAAAAATCCATGCATGTAAGAATCCAGTGCACATTCCTTGCTCAAAGAAAGAAATAATAGAAAATGTTTGGGTTTATGTAAAAATAAAAACCATAAATATTCTAACAGTTTTCTGATACAGCAAAAATACTAATCTAATGCATTTGAAACTGGAAAAGGAGAACAATTGATCTTAACTTTGAAACATGCAAAAGTAATTTCCTTATGATCTTTTGCCATAGAAAACGAAACCAGTCAATTCAAATGTACAGAAGTTGATCTTGTTTAAAAGGTGCTTGGCTCTCTAATTACATGAGAAGTACCTTTCTTTAATAATTCATTAGAAATATGGGGGGGGCAAGATAAAGACAAAGTCTAAAAATACGCACCATGTAAACTACTGTTGAACTGCTCTCTTAAAATTAAAAGCTGAAATTCTTTGACTGTCTCATTTTCTAGCAGAACACAAGAAAGGAATATTTTAGTTGGTTCTCACCCTCCAGGCAAAGTAGTATAAAACCTCTGGCCTGATTCCAACCCCATTATCAAAGGACCACTCACCTAATCTAAAAAAGCAGCTCTTCATCAATTTATCATTAACAAGAGCATTACAATATAATGTAGGAAAACGGCTTTTCACCAGGGATTCAGTTAATGGGAGTCTAGAGCCACATAACAAGCATGGCAGAAGATATGCCACAGTAGGTGAAGATAATATACATATATTCTACACAAAGAATACTGCAAATAACTCCTCTGTTGTTGATGAGCTCTCTCAAACACTTTTTTTTAATTTTAAAAGTTGAAGTTTCTTTTAATTCTACAGCAACATACATGAATGTAAAGTAATTAGCTGCTGATTCTCTATGAAAATATTTTATAAAATATAGTTGGCATCAGTGAAAGTGTGATTCTGGTAGGTTATGTGGAATTTTGCTAGTGTTTATTCCTGCTCTCTCGCTATCCCACTACTTCTAAACTCAGGAATTCAAAAATCACAAGCCAAGCATCCAAAATTCAGGTTAGTTATGATATCACAAAAAACTATGCAAGAGACCTTTGACTTTTTATCCTCCTTCTGAGGATTACAAATTTTCTTCTCAATCTAAATCCATAGTCCATGGGGTCAACAGGCTATTTTATAATGTTTAAGCAGAAGCTGAATTTGGACATACTTCTATGAATTCTGCAGCTGAAACTTTAAGGAAAATGCCACAAACTCACAACCGATGAATCTCACACCCGTACGTAGGCTGTTGTGCCACCCTTGGTCATTAATGTCATGTCATTGCTCTATCACATCCCCCAGTAGGAAAAATTCAAGCCAGACTAGGGAAGGTAAGTAACTTTCTTATGCAGCTCACCAAAGCCTGCAATACAGAGTTGGTAACACATTTTTGAGCTGAGATCAGCTTGGAGACAAAAGATGGTATCTGTTCTAGCCTAAAACTTGCCAATGTAAAGTTAACCCACCAATGACGCTTGAAGGAAGTGGAACAGCAGAATGAGCTTGTATCAGATCAGCACTTTGCATCATGAGGCTGCTGCTTTTTGGGGACCTTTGCAGGAGTCATGAAGCTAACTGTATCACATGGCCTCATCTGAACTCAAAAGAATAAAGAATACTTTATGGATAGAGCATGATGGAGTTTCACAACAAAACCAAAAAGAGAGTCTCACACCATTCGTATTTCTAAAATAATTTCATTTTAAGAGAGACAGACATTGGTATACTCCTAATATGATGTTTCTTTAGCATACAGGTTTTCTAAACTGTAATACTCTAAGATACTTAAAAACAGTATTTTGGACTTATCTGGTGTTAATGAACTATTTTCCAACAGCTCTAAGAAATTAATCCATTACAGGCCATACAAAAAATTCTTGTGCCTAAGTGAAGATAAAATAAATTAGGGGGGAAAAAAAGCCACAAAATTCGTTTACCTTCAGTAAATGAATAGATCTGATGAAATAGTGACCTGCGTGGCATTTACATCACTTCAACTCAGATCTAGGAGTGAAGTATGTATCCTGAAAAAAATACCAAGTGTTGCTATACGTAACAGTTCATCTGATCAGCAATGCAGGTCACAGCAAACACTTCACCCCAGTGCTCAGCTTACTGTGCAGGCTCCCTGCAGAGCGGAGATGAGTTCAAGGTTACTACCCTGAAATTTGAAGTGCACTGCAGGACTGGCTCCAGCTACCTGTGAGACCTCCTTCCCCTTCTCTGATCACAACCTCCCATGACAGCTGGGTTCCTTCAAACAGTGAATCCGCCAGCCAAACAGGCAAGAGGCTCCTGAGAGGACAAGATGACTTTTGGAGGAGCTGGATGTGGACTATGGACCTTCTTCCCTGAGGAGAGAAAAATAAACTCACTTGCAAACTTCACTGTAAACCTCGTTTTTCCCGCTGAACATCCCTCAATAATTTCTTCAAACAAAGCAAAATTCTATAAAATAATCAAACTCTTTTCCTGACAGGCTGAGAAGAGACAGAGGGGAGTGCTTCATACACAAAGATGCATTCACACACACACACAAACACACACTGCTCTTAGTAACAAAGTGTTTTGATATTACACCGCATGAGGGTACACAAGAGCATACTGAGACCAAACAACACAGCTACAGTGATATTTCAGAAATAGGATTAGGAGATGTACTACACTGAATCAAATATGTAATTAAGTACACACACAGATATTTGATGTTCTTGCTGTTGGCCTCTGTGTTGCCAAAAGGAACGGGTATCCTGATACACAGCTTAAACACAAAAGCAACATTCATTCTTAAAATACTTTGAGCATCATTGGACTGGGGATACTCACTTCCTTCCAAAGTGGCTGGTGGTCTCTGCTTACAAGTTTTGTTTGA
Organism: Neopelma chrysocephalum; assembly: GCF_003984885.1. NCBI lineage: Eukaryota > Metazoa > Chordata > Aves > Passeriformes > Pipridae > Neopelma > Neopelma chrysocephalum. The sequence goes on along the minus strand of NW_020897760.1, from coordinate 5,075,145 downwards.
CAATAGCTTCATATAACATGGCAGATCTTTTGCTTTTGACTATTTCCCTTCAAATGAGGAAGAACAAGACCAGAATGGGGACGTGTCCCCAAAGCCATGTCCTGTCAATATTTTCAGGATTTCCCCGTTCCTTTGTACGACCTGACACAAAGAGGCAAAACTGAAAAAAAGGGCACAAGACTCAGGCACACCAAAATGAATTATGTCAGTAGAAACTCTCCACTTTGATAATTTCAAAATATTCCATTTTTATTTCAATTTTTAAAAGGCATTTTGTAGTCCTATTCATGAGATATTTCAAACTAGACAAGTGATTGTGTCCTGTTTCAGACTCATCAAATCAGTATGCTTAAACCCCAGGAAGCATCTTCCAAGAATTTACTGGCATTTATTTATTCCTATTAACTGCTTTAGTTTCAAGGAACTGACATCTTCCAGGGAAAAAAAAACTTTCCCAGAAAATTCCTAGCCAAACCCAACAAAGAGCATCCTTCTGCAAGGTCACAAGAAAAAGTTTGGAGTGCTTTTCCCTGAGGGATTGTGCTGTTAATGGTGGACATTAATTTCCACGTGTGACAAAGTCAGGTCAAACCCATCAAGAAAATACACAGTTGACTTCCCTCCACATGCCACCACCATGGAACCCCCGGACTGCATCCCACCCCAGGAAGGTGTGAGGAAACACACAGATTGCAACACGTTCACAGGAAAAGCCCGATTTCAGAAAACACAGCACCACTTAGATATCTGACCAGGAAAACCACAACAGCAGCAGTGAAGGAGTAGAACCAGGCTGAGAAGCTGTAGGAGCAGCAGTAGGAGATAGGGATAAAGGTTACTGAAGGTCAAGTACAGTTGGCGCATTGCTGCTGGCACGAAATTGCTGCTGCATTCCAGGAAATCATTCCCTCTCATCTTCCTGAGCCTGTCACATCCTATTTCACTTACTGGTTCCTTTTCAAGGTGTTCGTCTTATTTGTCTCCTTGGGTTTGCTGTTTATCTCCATTTATTCTCAGCATAATTTGAGGCTCGTTGTTTGAATTCTGTGACTGGTGGGCAGGTGGGGGAGAGTTAACCTGTGTAATGATTTGGAGAATCTATGTGGGAAGGAAAGAGAACAAGATTAGTAGAAGGGATTACAGCGGGAGTTGTGATGGGAATATCATTTCACCAGAGTGAGCAGTGGGGGACCAGCTGGCCTGCGTCTTGTCATTTTTGCAGAGAAAACCGAACAAGCCACGTTACTCTGTGTGAGCCGTGTCCGGGAGCTATAAAATTACCTACTGATGAATAAGCTGGAAAGTTGTCTGAAATAAAGTTCAGGAAGCACTAACATACCTCACACAATTCCAGCTATATGGTAATGTATGTTAGATAATTAGCACCAATGGGTAAGAGGCATGAATACTCATACATCGAAAGTAAAGCATTAGCATATATTTAGGAGGTTACAGTTAAATTTATCATGAGCTACCTGCCTCTGCTGGAACAGTTCTTACAGCAGGAATCTTGGTCTTCTTTGGAAAAAGGTATTAGGACTTTACATTTGGCTTGCAGGGGGTTCTTCTGAAGAAACCAAAGCTCGCTAGTCACAAATGAACTGCCCCCCATAACCAGCCTGGACCTGCAGAGCTGGTGGAGCTTTGGCGTGGCCAGGGGGAGGAATGGCTAGGGCTGCCCCATGCCAGGCACAGATGGTCCCAGCCAGCACCAACCAACCTGCTGCAGGGCACGGCTGAGCCCCCCAGACATGCATGGGGCACCTCTGGGAAAACATATCAAAAGGAAGGGCAGAAAACACCAGGTGGAGAAAAGAGGAAGGAACAACAAGGTCAGAGGAAGAGGTGCTCCACAGCAAGATAGCCACCTACTGCAGCCCATGGCGGACCCCACACTAGCGCAGACACTCCTGACAGGAATGCAGCTCCTAGAGCCTGCTCTGAAGCAGAGGAAAGGTGCATGGAAGAAGGAGAAGCAGAGAACTGTGATGGACTGATAGCAACCCCCAGCCCTGCTGCACCATTCAGGGTGGGTGTAGAGGAACCTGGAGTGAAGCTGAACTTGGGTAAGGGGGAAGGAAAGGTGTTTTAACATTTGGTTTTCTGTTTCTCAATACCCAAGTTAATATTTAAATGTTTATTTTAACTAGCGATAAATTAAACTAATTTTTCCCCAAGTTGAGTTAAATATTTGAGGGAGACTGGCTCCTAGCTCCTTCTGAGCTTAGAAATAAAAGTCTACATTTTCACTTTAGGACAAGTGCAGATGGATTTGGAGCAACCTGCTTTCTCCAGAGGCAAGACACAAAGTCAGCTCATCAGCTGTGCCTTGCAGCTGCAACAGGACCTAAACTTCTTTTGAATTACAATCAGCCATGTCTTGAATTCATGACACAGCTTCTGCCTCCTCTTGACATCCAGCCCGGGATGAAGAATTATCTTCTCTGGCCCTAGTCGTGATTATAATATATTTTAATTTTAGCACTGCAGTATGTTGATATTTGCACTGTGCAGGTTTTTAATCCTGTTGCTAATAGTTTACCAGTTAACTGAGTAAAAGATATTTTGTACTCTGAATCTCCTGGGTAAACAACAGTTACATTAAACTTGTTTCCTGGATGTCTCATCCACTATTATGTTTGTAAAGCAATTCACATTAAGAATGCTCTGTTTTTACATTCTTGCCCAGGCATGATTTTTTTTCATCTGTTTCTTTTGGGAAGTTTAAGAAAATACCTATAAGTTACTGTTGAATTAAGGAGAAAATAATCCTCTACTTGTTCAAAGGAGAAAAGCCCAGAACCTCAAACCACACTTTTTCATCTACACAGTCCTAGAAATAATGCTGAGGTTTTATCATTTCATGTATATTGCAAAGCCTAAGTAAAAACCACTTGCATCTTCTGAGAACAAAAATGAGAAGGAATAAGATGAATAAGAAATGCTACCAGGAAAAGACAGAAAACTAAGTGTAAATGGAGGTAAGCTACAGCTAAAGTGGCTGTAACGTTACTCACGGATGGAATACTTGCACATACTCTGATATATAAAATCTGCAATTAAATTTTAAAAGAAATTCCTAAACCAAGGAATTGGTTCATTAAAGAAGGATAAAAATGTTGAGATTTGAGGGCTCTACTGTTGTCTCTGAATTCTTTTTTTCTTCAGGAGTCATTGAAATTTCTGTCTTTGATAAAGGCAGAGCTGCTTCATATACTGACCTAATGGTGCTCATGCAAGACTATTTGCAGATAGTATTTTAAAAAGGACATATAAAGAAAAGCATTTTTGAGGGACAAATCGTGTTTCTGTTCGCATACCCAGACTCAGACTAAGCAGTTCTCTTATTCAGAGTGCAGAAGTGGAAACCTAAATTTAAAACAAGAAGTCAATATTTCTCTGTGACATAATTGGGATACACCACCAGAAGTTAGGAAATTGAAGAGGTCAAGTATCTGACACTCAGAAGCACATCTGCACCTGCTTAAAACTTACACACTGGTCATAACAGGATCTTGCAGAAATAAACTAATCAGGATCAGAGGCAAAAAAGGAGGTTCTGGATAAATCCAGGCAGAACAGCCATCTGAGAATGCCCTCTTTCCAAGTTGCTCAGAAAGCACAAGAATAAAGTTGAAGTTTGTGTTTTCATATAGATTTAACCACATGAAGCCAAGCAACCCAGTGATGAAGACTGGCAGAGAGATTCATTCCAGAGTAACCAACAGACTGGAGATTAAAAAACTAACATGAGACATGAAGAGGCCCTGGTGTTGATCTGGCAAAATAGCTTTTTTCCTCCTCTTCATTTTTTAAGGCTCTGGGACATCTGAAGGGAGACCGGGAAATGCATTTGCCATTCAGCTCTTCACACTACCAGGATTAAGAGAGCAAGAGATGTAGAAACACCTAACAGTGGTGCCTTGGAGAGAAGGAAAAGGCTGCAGACAGGGAGTATGGTTGGAGAAAAAAAAGAGAAAAAAAAATTTTACAGTTTTCACCCCCCACCCTCAGAAACAGGGAAATACAAGCAAAGCAACATAAAGAGGAACAACATGTTTTCTGTGTTATTTAAAATACTCTGAATACAGAAATTGAAATATTCTTTTCTTTCTTTGATTTATCCAGTTGCAACTGTTTAGATAGAGAGTAAATTCAAACCAAACATGAGCATTCACTCTTATTTGCATGACTGTCAGTGTGAGCTGAGAAAATTCAGCTCTTTTGAGAGGACATCCACCCCTTGCTTTTCCTGATCACTCTGCATTACTGTGCATAACCATTGTTACGCTCAGAACTGCTGAGGACACCGCTGAAACAACATTAGCTTCTTTCCAGAGCAGAGAGGTTTGCCTGAGGTCCATGTATATTGACTTTCTGAACACTAGAGTGATATACATAATTTTGGTGTTCCTATAAGTATGTCCTATTTTGTTTGTTTTCATAATTTTTATCATAATAGAAAAATACTACATATTTACAGAATGTTTTTTTCAAACATTTTCAGTACCTACATGAACTGAATTTTTTTACTTAGAAACAAGAACACTAGATATTCTTTAGGAGCTACAACAAACACATACAATTACAAGTAACTGTATATGCAGGAAGTCCTGGGGACAGTGGTTAGGCAAGGTTTGAGCATGAGATATGTCACCAAACAGAAATGGGATTCAAATACAGGCTTGGTACCAGGAAAATCCAAGTAAGCACAACTTTGCAAAAGAATAGAAACTTGCTTGCTTCAGAATAAATGGTCTCTACATGAAGCTTCTGGAGAACAGTAACCATGGAAAAGCTAAGCCTAGTTTACTTCAGATTTAAAGAGACTTTTATAGAATCATTCCTGACATCTGTTTAGTTATGTTTCAGGTTTGGCTGTGGAAGTTTTGCAGAACCTTAAAAAAACCCAACCAAACAAACCACATCACCCTCTCTCCAATCTACATTTTATAATAGAACACAGCCTTTACAGATTCAATAAATTATTCATGGAGAAGGCAATATTACTATTAGACCCTGGGGTCTTGGGCTCCCTGCATGTAAAAGATCTAACTCTACACAATCAATCCAGCAGGATAACTGTTATACTCTACTTAACCCAGATTGCCTAACAGGGTTTGAAAATGGATTAGTGGATGATGAGCTTGTTTTAAAAGCAATATTATCTCCCTGAAAAGCAGAGGATAATTCCTACTAGCTGTTTTAAGAAATAAAATGATCCTAGGTTGGAAAGAAACTTTTCACGTGTTCTCTTAACTACCTAGACATTGACACATACAATGACTGGAGACATGGGAGGAGAAGCTAAGCATCAAAACAGGCATTAATCAAAAACATGACCACTTCGCAATATTCATCTTAGACTCTTGGAAAGAATCTAGACTGACAAGAAGGTATCGAAACTGGCTTACAATTGCAAATTCTCTGAACATCCTCTGTGAAGGGGCAAGCAAGATTTCTGGAATGGTTACAACTCTTCATCATTACAGCAACTCCCACAAGTAATACTGATATACAGAGGATACTCTAACATGTTTGTAATTAGAGAGAGAGGCATAAAGGTGAAAGCATTCTAGAGATCAAATGGTTTATTGCTCTCTATTTTTAGTGACTAACTGAACATCCAAAATAAACCAGCAGAACTTACTGTCTATAATGACAGTGTAATTTTTATTTTTCACAGAAATGTCTGCTTGCTATCAAAGCACTATGCTATAGTCATTTTTTATTTTGCACTTGTCAAGATAGCTCTGTTTTTCTTGCATGCATGCATTTTGTTTGTTCATAATATTCCCTTGAAACAGAGAAAATGGCTAAAAATAGCTCCAGGTTGGAGTGGACATGGAAAAGGAAAAGCATGGGGAGACTTACCTCTACATGAAGACACGTTGGGAGTCCATCAAGTAGATCTGAGATGTGCTCTTCTGGAAGGTCTATGGGGAAGCCCTGTTCTCATTAACATGCTAGCAGCCATCAAGCCTCAACAATGCCAAAGTTGGAGTCAAGAGTATTCTGCAGAAGACAACTTCCTGCTTAAACTGAAAAATATACTGAGAAACTATTATTTATTATTATATTAAGAAATATTCTAGACCTGTATTATGACAGTATCTCACCAAAGGGTAGTGTTGAAAGAATACAGTAGAACATCCATTGAACAGGAGTTTTAATTTTAGAACTGAGAGTGTGTCTCAATATCCAATGCCAACATTTACAAGATTCCAGACAGAGAATAGAGACATATTATGAACTACCTGCAGAATCATAACATTGTTTAGGTTGGAAAAGACCTTCAAGAACATTGAGTCCAACCGTTAACCCAGCACTGTCAAGTTCACCACTAAAACATGTCCCTAAGTTCACATCCTTTAAATACCTTCCAGGATGGTGACTCCACCACTTCCCTGGGCAGCCTGTTTCAAAGCTCGACAGCCTTTCTTTGAAGAAATTTTTCCTAATATGCATCTACTGGAAACAGTTCATATTTTGAATATCAAATCTTCACAGCAAACTGTTCATAGGCAAGCCCTAGGCTGAAAGATGTTCGCATAAAACATTAGTTGAATAAATTCAAACTAACATATTTCTGGATCCAGTAGAGCAATTTGTAAGAACACTATCTACCACTGGCATACATGGTCACTCCAGGATTCTGTGAAAGCAGACAGAACTCCAGAACCCACAATATTTTACACTGTTGTAAATATATCTCTCTTGTTAACAAAATGGCAGCATGACAAATATAACACAGGAGCACTGCTAGACCCCCTTTGCTTAGCACATTTTCTCTCCTTTTATTCTTCAGAACTTTTTCTCCCAACATGTTTTTTGTTTTCTGTGCTGCTACCTGGCTCTTCCTTTTCAGACAGGCTCTTCTTGACAGTTATCAGGGTTTAACATACTGTACTAGGAGGCTCGTGAATATTGCTCTTTGATTTTTAGTGCTTTATGATGAATGGCTAGAAATCATTCCTGTAGAAAAAAAAAAAGGGAAAGAAAAATAGTTTCTAAAAACCTTTGTGCTATTGAATTCTGTCTGCAAATTCTCCAGCATTGATTTCCTTTGCTACAGGACTATCACTTTGCATGCTAGATGTCATACACCTTTCCCCCCTACACCCCAAGACAGCAAGATATAAAGCAGGAAAAATAAGAATATGAACCCTAAGTTTAATTAGGATGAGTCCTTTCTTACATTTTTCCTTCTTGATTTTTTATTCCTTTGTTTTTAAAGTCTTTCCAGATTTGTTTAAATTTGAGGTTACTTTGTGTTTTGAAGCCTTTGTCACCTCATAACAGACCCCACGTTTTTTTTCATTACCTAAATAAAATCAGGGAAGCAAGAATTAAAGTGGTGGGAGGCCCAAGATGGAGCAGGGTCCTGCCAGAGACCTGCAGCCCATGGAGAGGGAAGCCCACGCTGGAGCAGCTCATTCGTGAAGGACTGCACCCCATGGAGGAGTGACCCACAGGACAGCAGTTTGGGAAGAACTGCTGCCCGAGGGACAGACTCACGCCCGAGAAGGAGAACATGGAAGGAAGGAAGGGTGAGGGGAAGGTGTTTTTAAGATTGCTTTATTTCTCACTCTTTGGATCTTATCCTGTTAGTAATAAATTTAAGTAATATCCCCACTTTGAGTCTGTTTTGCCCATGAAGGTAATCAGTAAGTGACCTCTCTCAGCTCTTAACTCATGAATCCTTAGTTGTTTGGGGTTTTTTTCTCCTCTGTCCAGTTGCAGAGGGAGAGTGAGAGAGTGGCTTTGGTGGGTACCTGGTATCCGGCTAAGGTCAACCCACTACAGTCTTTTTGGTGGCCTGTATGGGGAACTCATGAGGATTTTGAGATAAGGATAGTAATTGGGAGAGGTAATGGGCAAAACAAGTACTGAACAATGCTAGAGAATTAAATGATGGTGGGAAATTTTTGCTGTAATTGTGGTAAAGGTCCTTGTTTTCCTCCAGAAAAACAAGCTTCCTCTTCTCATTGCTTAGTGAGAAAATAGTCCAAAGTTGTGAACACAAATATATACAGCAAAGTTTATGTTCTGTATTTTTAATTCTTTTTAAGACAGTAAGTCAAAGTATATACCAAGCCAGGACATACTGCTAGTTCAAATACAAAAGCAATTTCCTAAGAACACATATACCCAAGGTCTGTCAAGCACTGCTGATGTCAGGGAAGCAACTAAACTAATTTCCATCATCTGAAGTCTATGTTCTTGGAATTGGATCTCAGTCTTCTCTATCGTTCCCATGAACTTAAAAATACATTTTTGGCTTTGATCTTTCTCCTTTTGTTTCTAAGTGCCACAATTTCCCAGTCTGGATTAATGAAACACACAGAGGCTGGTGGTCCCTGCCACAGAGGGCCAACAGCCTACAAGCAGTAACAAAGAGCACAGTGGAACTATCAACAAGGAAAGGAAAAGATACATTTCTCGGTGAACTCACATCCGGACTAAAAAGTTCAAATTTATCACTTTCACTTTGCTATCCTTGTGTGAATTATAAGCTTCAATTGCAGAATAGTTGAGCAGAATTTTCAGAATTCATGTGCTTAAAGCACACACAACAGTGACATTACAACATTCAACTTTACCAAACTTCTTCAGCATGATGGAAAAAACACAGAAGAACACATTTCATAGTATGGCACAAGTGGCATCTTGCAATTTTTGGTCTGTGACTCCAACATGTTTCTATACCTTTCTTACTAATCGGTTGCAATATGGAAGAACTCATGTATGAGTTCATGCATGTCAGGAACAAGGAAAGGCTATGACTTAATCTTGAAGATATACATGCTAAAAAAATTTAAAAACAGAATAAAAAAGAACCAAACACTTTCTTACTTTAATAACCATAGCTAATACTGCCAAGAGGACCTAGGTATGGATCAAATGCCTACACACAAGAGGGAAGAGGAAGGTAATATGGGAGACATAATCAGCTTGTTTGAACACCACACTATAGTTATGCGATGTGGTTGTGACCGCGTCTGTGCCTATCTACATTCAGACCAGAGGTTGCACAAGAAGATGAGTATCACTTCCCAAATTGAAACTCAGCAATTTCCCAGGGAGGCTTGTAGGAAGCAGACCCGTGGGCCTTGCAAATCACGCTGCTTGTCCCCATGGCCTTACACAGCCGAGGCTTTCATGAGGTTGGGTAGAGAACCAACTGCACCCATGTCAGCCCACGTTCCTCACTGCTATTTATTGCTCTATGAAATGCATCAAACTCTTCAATGAAGAGGTTCTTTGCATTTCACCTGTACCTTCTAACATTACACAGGTAGCCAAATCCTGTCCTCCCATCTGCTGGCTAACAAGTGGAGAAAACTCTCAAAATTAAACAGAAAAACAGCATTCTGTCTTGCACGACCACAGAGTGGGCACTCAGAACACACATCAGTATAGTACTAGGATCATGTGTGTAATTGTGCTTTCACCAGAGCTAACTGATAAAGAACAAAAGTTAGCTAGAAGACACATCAGTACTCTCTAGTCCTCAGTAACTGGTGTGTTAAAAGGTTCCACATGACATGTGTCATTTCACTAAGCAGCCATTTTGCCCTGTGAAATTAGAGTGCCAGGGTCTCAGATGAATATGTGGCTCTTGGCTTTGAGGTCACAATTTCTTCCTTGCTAAGCCTAACTTCTTTTCTCTGTTGCGCCAGATCAGTCTGATGGATTTAACGGGATTCATGGGATTTTCCTTTTCCTGATAGTCTACTATATTTAAAGGCAAGAAATACTGTTTTGCTTTTTTTTTCCCCAACAGTTCCATAAAATAGCTCCACCTTCTAGGGGTCTACATTAAATTTTTTAATACTACAGAGAATCCTTGATTTGCAAAGGAATATTCAGAGTAGAAGAGGCTTCCTTTGCAACAACCCCTCCATCCTTCAACTTTTGTAAAGTTCTCTTCACAAAGTTCCAAAACACTCTTTTAGAGGCAGAGCACCAAGAAAGCGTAACATTAAGTTAAACTTTTTTTCTTTTGTTCTGGAGTGTGCATTTTGGGGCAGGGTTGTTAAGCAAGGAAAATAACAAAAGTTCCTCTCCTGAAAAGGTCATTTTCTGGCAGGAGTTTCAGTACATACTTACTAAATGCTCACATGGAGCTGAGTTTATCGTTTGTTTATGTTAAAACTAGAAACAAGATTCAGTTCCAAATTCAGAATTTGCATGTCGTGTTTCAGCCTGGAGCATATTTTTACCGTTAAGATATAAACCCTTAAATTAAGAATTTATCATAAAAATACACAACTCTTTCGCAACACACAGTGCAAACATCACCACTGTGATGATAAAAATGATTAAATGCTATCATTCTGTTCAAGACATTGCCAACAGATTTTGTGTTAACTGCCTGCAATTAAAGGTCTGTCTCTTAATAACATATTAATATGAATTCTGCCAGTACTTTTATAGCTTCCAAAATATTATTAAAATAAATAAGTTCAGGATGAGAAATAGTAACACAAACAGGAAAACAGACTGTTTCAGAATTACAAAAACACTAGGTAATAGAGAGTTCAGTTTTAATATAAACCTGAATTTCCTAATACAGGTTACCCAGAGTAGGAGACAAGTTCTGTACTAATCTGATTTAACATGCCTGCCTGAGAGTACTGAGCACTCAAAACATTGTACTCTGTAACCTCCTGGAGCATCCTAATGAACTGGGGGAGCAAGATTAAACTGAAATAAATACATTTTTGTTTTTTAAAAAGTATGGCAGAAGGGCAGCAAGAAGATTTGTACTGGCAGTACATTGCATATTTTTTTCAGTCTCTTTATTAATCATTACAAATAAGTTAGCTAATTGCTAAATAACAACAACAACAAAAAAGACCTAATTAGAGTAGTGGCTTTGACAACTGTGTGTATTCAAAGTTAAAACTTAATTAGAAGTTAAAACTACGTTGTTTTATTGATGTGTACTTAGCATTTTTAGCCTTTTAAACATTAAATGGAGGTTCACTTAGGAAGGGACATTACAATTAAACATTTAAATACATTGCTAATTTTCTACTCCAGTTAGTGATACTTGCCTTTCTCCTGACACAGTCACTAGCAAAAAAAGAGCAAAATGAGGAACCCGCCAAACACGAGCAAATATTTTCACCTTTTTCCTAGAGTAAATGATTGCCTCTGAATTGCCACTCTTCTTATTCCAGTTTTATTCTTTTCATTTGTCGGCAAGGGAATTCATACGCTTCAGCTCCCCTCCTTCCTCCCAACAATGATACTCTGCTAATAAACTCTTACTGCTTTTTTCTATCTATCAAAACCACTGCATAAATCGCTGCCTCACCACTCAGCCACACATACTGCTGACCCCCCTTGGGAACAGTGAGCAGAACCCTGTGCCAATCAGCAATTATAAGATAATGGTACTAAAAAGCCTGAACCTGGGAGTTATTCAGTTGCTCTGCCAACCCTTGCAAGACTCTTTTATGTGCCTGGGAATTAAGTAATTAACAGCCTAATTTATTGTTCACTATAAAGGACTTCTCTCTCTAGTCAGGTTTGACATCATCAAAATTCACCACCACATCAGAACGTGCCAATTCTTCATCCTCATTTCCAGAAGACAAAGAAATCTATGAAAACATTGCTTCATAGCTCAAGTTTGCTTTGAAAAAAGAAATCAACCCAAACCATAAAAAAATCACTGTCACAATTTGAGTATTGTCCTCCAATACAAACTGGCTTAAATAAACACATGGCTTAAATAAAGGAAGTCCTAAACTGACAAGACCTGGAGAAGCCAAAGATATAATTCAAGTAGATTGTGGATACATTGATATTCCTCACTCTGCAAAGTAAAGGATGACTCTGTTTTGAACCATTGTGTGGACTGCATGGCATGGCCTAGAACATTTTGCCTACAGAAGCAAGTCATTGATATAAAGGACAACCTTTAACTACTGATGGCAAGGAATGTTTCTGCTTTAGCTTACAGTGAAAGCCATAGCCAATAGATGAGTGTTTAAGCACAGTATTACAATCTGTTTTCTAGCTGATACACACTATTAAGGCTTCACCTGCATTACAAATACATGTTGTGTTTAAACATAAGCAGTAGAGGTTACATTAGTGGAACTGATGTAGTCATCATGGTCAAGGGGAAATTGTGTTCAACTTCATGGCTTAAACACTAGTGGAGAACAACTTTCTGTTGTTCTCTTCTGTGCTCTAGGTCTTTTCTTCCAGCACAGAGGAAGTCTTTGCAGAATCTGAAGGAAGGAATCAGCCAGATTTGCAATGCAGAAAAGAAAAAAAATCCAACTAAGATTAGGAAATAAAGAATGTGCATTAGAGATGTCAAATCTCCTTTACTGAAGGTTTTTTAAGAATAAATACCTGTTGGAAATAATCAAGGTATTGCAATTCCTGTCTCAGTTCAGGGTTACTAACCAACTGTTCTCTCAAGACTGCTCCAGCTAGGATATTTTCAGGATTTTAATACTTGCAAAGTTGTTCCTGCATCCCTTCTGATCCAGTCACATCACTCAAACCAGTCTCATTGGCCAAAGTATAAAACATTATAAAATGATCCCATGACTCCAGGTTAATACAGAGCAGAAGAAACAGCCAAAAGAAAACTGTTGGGACTGAGAGGGCTGAGCAGCCTGCAGGGTGGCAAGGAAGGTGTATTTACCAAAAATTAATCACAGAATTCTGGTAGTACTGGAAGAGACCACAATGGGTCATCTGGTCCATCTTCCCTGCTCAGGCAGAGTCATCCTAGAACATATTCCAGAGGATTTTGTTCAGACAGTTCTGGAATATCTCCAGGGAGGGAAACTCCACAACCTCTCTGGGCAATCTGTTCTAGTGCAAAGTCACTCACACAGTAAAGAAGTTCTGCCTCGTGTTCAGGTGGAACTTCCTGTGCATCAGTTTCTGCCAGTTGCCTCTTGTCTTATTGCTTGAAACCACCAAGAAGAGCCTGATCCATGCTCCTGACACCCTTCCTCCAGATACTTATAGACATTGATGGGGTCCCCTCTCAATTGTCTCTTCTCAACACTGACCAGGTCCAACTCTCTCATCCTCTCCCCATAAGAGGATCTCATCATCTTTGTTGCCCTCCACCTGACCTGCTCCAGGAGCTCCATGTCTCTCGTCCTGAAAAGCCCAGACCTCGACACAGCACTCCAGATGCAACCTCAGTAGGGATGAGTAGAGGGGCAGGATCACCTCCCTCATCCTGTTGGCAATGCTCTTCTTAATGCACCCCAGGATACTATTGGCCTTCTTGGTCACAAGGACACCCTGCTGGCTCATGAAAAGCTTTTTGCACACCAAGACCCCCAGGTCCTTCTCCGCAGAGCTGCTTTCCAGCAGGTCACCCCCAGCCTGTCCTGGTGCAGGAGGTTATTCTTCCCCAGGTGCAGGACCCTGAATTTGCCTTTTTTTCAGACAGTTCTTCTCTGCGCATGTCTCCAACACGTCAAGGTCCTTCCAAAGGGCTGCAGGGCCCTCTGGGGTACCGGCCACTCCTCCAGCTTTGTGTCATCAGTGAACTTGCTAAGGAGGCTTCTGCCCCTTCATCCAAGTAATTCATGAATCAGTTCAACAATACTGGGCCCAGTTTTGAACCCTGGGGGACACCACTAGTGACAGGCCTTCAATTTTGCACTGTAGAAGCAATTGCAGAACCTTGCCAAGAGAGTCTCTGAAGACTAAGCCATGCTTTCCTGGCTTGGACGGAAGAAAACTTCCTTAATACTTCTTGGTAAAGGAGGCAAAAAGGAGCCTAAAGAATGGTGAGTTTTTTAAATCTAAAAAGAAAAGTTATTAAAGGAAAAGTGAAAATGCAGAACATCTTATCACTAATAAAAACCTAGCTGAAAAGTTGTATTGAAGGATAGCACAATGAAAAATCATGATATCAACTCATAATACATCATGCAAGTATTTTTAATGAACTTTTTTTAGTCCATAGCTCAAATCCTGACATTTATTATTTCACTGCTTTCAGATGCTCTTTCCAGGATTTCTGTGAGAAAAAGAAGCCATTTTCAAACCTTGAAACAAATTGGCTCCTATATGTAAGTTTAAATTATCCATCACCCGCAGGAGGATTCAAGCAAAATCGAAGGCCATCTTGATGAATAATCAAGGTAAATTTGTCACATTTTTTACCATGCTGCATACTTTCAGAGTTTCATAAAAAGATCCACATAATTAGTTTAGCTTACCAGGAAAAAAAAGTTGAATGACAAGGTCAGGCTCTTGCCCTTTCAGTAAATTAGAGAAGATTGCCATAAATTGCATAATATAATGAAACACCAATTTGCATATTTGCTGCTATATTAAAAGGGATCAGTTTTAGCTCGCAAAGCAGAACAAATAAAAACATGCATTTTAATAACTCAAATTACTCCCAGGAAGTGACCCTCAGCAGAAAGCCTGATTATCACTACTTAATTAGAAGCCTTGGAAATCTAAATCCTCCTTTAAATCCTATTCTGTGTACAGTGAAAGATGAAGCCGTGAGTTTTGTCTTAGATTCAATATTTACTCTTTACTAATATGTTTGCAGGGGAGACTTTCCAAGCATTATGAAGACATGCAAAAAAATTAATATTCAAAGAAAGAGTGCATAAAACCTGTGTTGGCTTGCAGGTGCAAAGCAATTAACAAGCTGGCATTTGCAGTACTTTTAATTAATTAATTAAAAATTCAAAGCTGACTTTCATTTCTTTAAATGTTTGAACATTTTATCCATCAATAATGAACCACTACTTACTGCTGTGCTACAACAGCTGGTAAATGAAAAACTTAGTCCAACACTGTAAGAAAGTACACAGGAATTTCACATTTTGCTTTCTCCTTGCAATCTAAAAATGCACTAGATTTTGAAACTCTGTATGATGTGGAGGTGAATCTTGTGTGTCTGCTTGGCTGTAAAAATAAACTGCATTCTGTATTACAGTTCAATCTAGAACAGGAATGAAAATCAAAATTTCAGCATATAATGTATTTGGGTTTAATTTTTAATTTAACTTGAAAAATTTAATTCTGTCTGCTTTGGGAAGTCAAAGGATTTTTCTTAAGAATAAAGTGTTCTGCCCTAATCTTTAAAGATTAAAATTATACTATAAAATAAGATTTGGAGTAATTTCTAAACAGTTGCAAATAATAAATAGTCAGAGAAAGGTGCTGCAATTAAATTTACAAGTTGGTATCACTTGAATGATAAATGTATTGTTTTCAGCAGAAAGAATTTGGTCAGTATGTATTTAAAAGACACTATCATTAATATACTTTAATTAAAACATAAATACTACATTGCTACCTCACTAGGCATTCAGTCAGCTGGAACTAACTGTATTTGCTTAATCTACAATTTTAGATGTATTAGCAAAAATAAATGTTGGTGAATGTAAGAGCCTGATTACATATCTTGGGTAAATTGGTGATAATGAGTCAAGAGACTTTGTGTTCATTCACATATATTAGAATAAGAATCATTATGAAATTAAAGCTAAGATTAATCCTGCTAATGACACCATGGAGCATCTGGGAATAAGATAACCCAGATGTCAAATTCACTGTGATACTGTGCTGCTATTTGATAGAGTAACCCCTTGAAGTGTTCTTCTAAGGCAGCTAGCTGGTACCCCACAGTCCCAGCACTTGAAATGCAAATGAGTGACAAGATAGACTAATAATGAGAGCAGATTCTAGCAGTAAGGAAAATGAATTAATTAAAAAAAAAATCTGAACCACTGATAAGAACAAGCAGCAGGCAACCCAATGTCCTCAATTAGGGTGGATGACATCTGCAGTGTATTTCTCTCTAATAAAGCCCTCACTCTGTATTCCAAAGCACACGATTCTAACACTGTTAACATTTTAATGTCTTGGGCGTGCATGGTAACATTAATTACAAGATGATTTGGATGACTTCTGAATCTCTTTTATGTCTTCCACTGAGTAAAAATCTGAGTTGCAGCTTTGATATCATAAATAAAATGTAGAGACCTGCCAAGCATTAAAGCTCTCCTGAAGTAACTCAGATCTGCTAAGTTACATTAAACCTTTATAGCTAAGTAAAGAGCATTCCCTGTGAATTTAAAGAGGGTCAGTGTCTATACATTTTAATGGCAAAGCTTTACAGATCTCCAGCATTTTTCTTTAGACTGCAGCTGTTGTTGTTTTTAATTACTAATGAATTTAATCTAATGTTTTGTTGAGCTCAATTTACCTTCTCCATAGCATTTGTTTAGAAACTCACACCAGCATTAAGAGACTTGCTTCTTAGTATCCCCAGCCCTCAGTCTTCTCTTCCTGCTAACTGCTCTGCTCCTTCCCTGGGAAGAGTAATTGTTAGCAAAAACACTCCCAAACCAAGACAAAGATTATTGCCAACTGAAAAAAAGCCACACTTCAATTGTGGCACAAGCCTCAATGAGCAAACCAAGAGCAATCCAGGATCCCTGTGGGCTCTTCTGATTCACACTGAAACACAGTGGCACTCCATCTTCATTGCAGTTGTTAGGCACGCCAACCACCCACTGCACTGCCATCATCATGTGTAGACACACCCAGTGCAGTGGGGAAAAAAAATTAACAAGAAACAGTTTTTGTGGAGGGACACACAGCATCCCTGGTTCTGTACTGTCCTGAATCTTCTCTAAGTCAGTACAGTAAAAGTAAGGAGAAAGCTCTTCACATGGTTTCATAGCCCACTTCATGTTAGTGTAAATGCAAGGACCAAAGGCATGCAGAATCAAGCTTTTATTTTCTAAATGAATGCCTGAAGCAGACAACGAACTTTCACTAGTGTTTGGAACAGGACAAGGATCTAACCTGCTTTCTTGGCACTGCTGCCAGTGGTGTTAGAAAACAGTCTTATTTTTCAAACTCTCCCTGGGGGTGGCTGAGGCAAGACACTCAAGCTTCTTGCAACTTCACTTGCAAAACTTCCTATAAAAACTTCACTCCTCCACAGGTTATGACACACAGTTCAGTAAGAGCTTTATGAGAAACATCAGTATAAGAAAGGCTTATATACATTGAAAACTACCATTTCTTTGGGGCAAATGAGCAAATGTAAATATCCTGATCTCTTCTTTGACACTATCTTTGACACTATCACAAGACCAGAGTCTTTGTGCCAAAGGTGTAAGACCAAAACTGAGTCATTTCCACGCATCATTTACAAGAAAAAATATAGTAATGATCCACAGTTAAGATTTGTGGTAATGAGATTTGTGATGAGAAGCCACTCAAGCCATTTCACATTGTTATAAACCTCTTTCCTCAGAATCTCACATCTGTGCCCTTTTCTGAGGACATTTCTGGGACACCACCACTATTCTGTCTGCTTTTCTGGGGTTCCACAGCACATACACTCCTCTCTTTTTCTTGTTCTGTCCCTCTCTGCCCCAAATATATTGATAAGAGACATTTAGTGGTCCAACTCAATTTTTCACAAGTCTGAGACAAAATAACTGAAGAGAAATTAAGAGGAAAGCAAACTGGCCTTGGGATTTATGCCTTCAACTACATATTTGGTGCATTTTAGAAGGCAATTTATACAAGCTCTCATTTAATGCGGATGTTCTTTCATTTTTCAACTTTCACAGCCTCAAAAATTAATGAAGCACTGAGAAATTTCAGAGAATATCTCAATGTTAATAATTTTAAACCCTTCCTCTGAGAAGCAAGGGCAATTATTTCCACTGTTATTTTGTTGCAGTAGATCTTGTCATCCAGGTAGAGCCAACCGCTGGCACAGTTGTGCTCCCTCTTTATGCCAGACATTGGGGGGGGTGGGATGTACTATTCAAAATTTAAAATATTTTTGTTGATATAATACAAAAGTGTACTCTTTTAGATACATCAATCCATGATTTGCTCAGTCAGGAAAGTAATTCATATAAAGTTTCATAAAAGGCAAAGTCTCTTTCGCCTGAACAAAGATTTGACAGCACTCACTTCTTCAGTCTTTTATTGACATCCACAGCCCTGGTTTTTAGTTTATATTGCTTGTTCTCCTCTCAGGTCCTTTAGATCATCCGTACATAAAAAGGACTTGTCAAGATGGAACAATATCCTCAGCCATTCACAGAACTGAAAATTTTGCTCAAGTACCCTCAAAATTAAATTCAAACAAGGAGTTCAGCATGTCTGAAAGTAAATCCGTACAATCAGCTCTAGCTATTGGAATGTATGTGCAACTAGAAGCATGGCTTGTTCAAAAAATATCTTATTTTACTGTAGGTTCACAAGGTGAAGGCATAAGCTGCAAATCATCCTCATCTGCTGTCCTTGATATACATGTCATCTCTTTGTCGGTGGTCTTTGCCAAGACATAAAAACTGACCTTCTCCCAGGCTACATCACTTATCCTGTTAATCAGCATCTTAATGACCATTCCAAGTGGCTTTTGAGCAAAAGTGACCACTGTCTAGGGTGCCTTCCCATTTTCTGGAGAAGCTGGTCTCTTCCTAAGAATGGCTTTGCACCGCCCTCTGCCTTACTGCTTCACTCTGCTCACCACTGCAATCACCTGGCAGCGAGCTGGAGGCACAAAGCTCTCCTTCGTTTTCATTCCTTGGAGTTGGCTTGCTAGGGTGCCTTCCCAGAGCCCTGCATGCCTGCAGTGGTTTCACCTTAATCTGCCCTAAATCCAAAACTTCAGCAGTTTTAAAATCCCATAGCCTGTATCTCTTCTCTGAAAATACTAGCAGATTTGTTACTTTGATTTTTTTTCTATTAGGAGATAGCATGATGCACCTCCTTGTAAGAACATGGAGTAATTGTATAACCACTGAAGCTTTTTAAAATTTATAATAGAAGCTTCATTATAGAGAAAAAAAACAAACCTGAATAAAATGTGGCTTTTTTAATAGCTGAAATGCTTGTAATGTAACTACAGTACAAACCAGAGACTCAGAGGGGAAAGACCATAGAAGAGGTAATAAAACTACCCCTTAAAAAGGTAACTGTATCATGTACGCACCACCATTTTCACCAGGTAGGTTTAGCTAATTGCAAGCCAGCAGGTTCCAAGAACAGCTATACAGGGAATTTTCAAGACAAAAGTTTAAGTCACAGTTACACAGGTCTTGTCTTTCCTTGTGCTTGGGCAAAATTGCCATTAATATTAATGGCAGACAGGCATGCATGTAAAGGAGAGAAACCCCTAATTAGTGTCGTAGCACATGCAACATTCCTAACAGGGAAACCATTTTGTATGCCCTAATTGCACAAAATTGGCAACAAGTTACCGTATGCATCTGTATCAAAGGCTACAGAAGCTCATGAATTCTCCAGTGGTAAGAAAACGTGCCCATACTGCAGAGTTTGGGTGACAAAAGAAGTCTGTATATGTGTTATTCTTACAACCTCTGCTACCTAGCAAAGGTAGCCCTCCAGGGGTTCTTCACAGACCACTGTTCCTGCTGCACCCCTCATGTCTCAGAGGGTAAGCACAAGCACCTGTGTTTTCTAATAAGGTAGAGATATTTTTCAGCATTTTTTACTTAAACAGATCTGACTGATCAATCTCTGCTGATATCGCAAAAATGCACTAAAACCACATTGTAGCATTTCAAAAATATCAGAACTACACTGATCATGTTAGAGAGTACAGTCTTCTCCTCCTCATTTACAGGAAATTTCTTTATATATTGCACTGCTACAAAACACAAGAAAGTCCATTTGGCTGCAGAAAGATGTTCAAGGTCCCAGTCATGCACACCATGATTTCCACTAAATAGACAGCATTACAATTTCTCCAAAAATATTTCAGAACTCTTCTCACTTTTAAGTCAAAGTCAGTATTTTTTTCTGAAGTAAAACAATAAACCAATTTTATCAGCAAGTAAAGGTAAGCGGTTAAGTGGAATTATATGAGGAGCAATTGTGATAGTATGTTTTCACAGAGCAAATCCCTGCATTCTTGTAACATCTACCTTTTTAGATTTTTAAATCTTTAAATATACATTACTTATACATCCATGTTTTCCTCTCCTAAAAACATCAACACAAACAGTTCCTCAAGTAACTCAGTTGACTTCTCACTGATGCAACAGACCACATTTTTGCTCCAGAGATTCAGAGACAGAAAAATATCTTATTCAACATTTTTTAATTTTTAAACTGGAGAAAGGAAATACTGTGCAAAACATTTTCACCTAAATACTTAATTGGAAGTCAACATAAATAGAAGACTGGCATCAACCTACTTAACAAGGAACATGACTGGCTTACTCAATATTTTCTTCACTAAACATAGAAGCTTCTTTCAAAAAAACAAATTCTTTCCTAGATGTCGTTTTCTTTTTAAGCAGTAGTCTTCATTATTCTAAAACCAAAATATGGAACTGACCAAAGCAAAGTCTAAGAACAAAAACATTGAACCATTTAGGAGCTCAGGTAGCAAGAGCATATCCATTTCACCAGTTACAGCAAGACAAATCTGCCCATGTTGTATTTGTGGATAGACTATTTGGCCACTAATACTCAACTTGGATGATTTTAATGTTTCCCTGACTGGTCTACTGTCATGCCCATCTGTCAGAGTGGCATACAGCCCATTCACAAGGTAGAATGCCAGTTTTAACCAGAGTATGGATACTAACCAAAGACCAGTTTAGGAGGAAAGCCTATTGGATGCAGCTAATGACACCTTATTTACAGAGATCCTCCTGGTGTCAAGCAGTGCCAAATTAAGAACACATGCTACATTACAAGGATCACATCTGTTAACAAATATTGGCACTTTGTCACTGGCATCTGCCTCTCTTGTTAATCCGCTTTGGTAGTGAAAAGGCTGCCTCAGAAGAGGTGGTGTTCAGGCCTTGTCATACCAGTATAATCACGGATTTACTCACCAAGAATTTCCCAGTAACAGGCCAAAGTTTGACAGCATTACTTCCGTACACATCTCTTCCCAGCAGTCGGTTATGTGCTGTAAAACACTGTGAAATTATAGAATTACAATATCTATCTAAATGAGCTTTTTCATGTGTTTGAGGGTTTATTAAACCTATTGTCATCTTGTCAGCAACAAGAACATGATTGCAGAAAACAGAGTGACAAGCAATAAAAAGTAGAGAAATGACTGTTGTATATTCTTAGCACAGCTGAGCTTGCAATCTAAGTAAAAGACTGAATACCTCAGCCCAAAAACTAAAAAACAAAACCAGACACCCTCAAACATGATGTTCAACTTGATGTTTTGGGGGACTCCTCTGCACTCGTATTTAAGAGTTTGGTGGGTTCAGGTTTTTTTTCGTTTTTTGGGTTTTTTAACTGAACAGTATGGATGTATTAAGGTATAGACAGTACGGGCCACTACAAAAAGACCTCTGTGCTGAAGGCATGTGACTACTGCAATTTCCATTTTAAGGTCATCTCCAGTTTCCACCATAACAATAGTGAGCAGTTTGCCATGAGTCATGCCACGGATAGTAAGTCCAGAAGTTGCCAGTCCTTGCCAGCAGTGTCAGCAGTGCTCTGTGTGGGAGGGGACGTAGATTGGCTCTCCAATCCAAGCAAGTGGGAATATCAGCAGTAGGGACTTCTACTGCACACATCCGGTTTTGCTGGTTAGAAGTCAAGGGGATCTGCCCTCCAAGCCTCTCATTTCCCCTTAGTTCAGGAGAGCAAAAGAAAGGCATAAAGGATGCCACATGAGGCTGAGACTGAGGGAATGCTACTGCTTCCTGCCTTCTAGTGTAGAGAGGTAATCAGTTACAGGGATCACCACTAATCAAGGCTGGTGTAAAGGGACAATGGTAGATATAGCAGAAGCAGGACACTTGTACTCACCTCCTTTCAGGTATCTCACCTTGGTGAATAGACCAGGACTCTATTCTCTTTGCTTCGTTGATGAGATACAATTGCCTGGCTGACCATATTGCAGCACTGTGCATCACTGTGGGCAATTTACAATAGGATGGGAAGTTCTTGGACTGAATTAATTGATAACAAGCTACTTTCACTAGAGGCACCTTAAAGGACTAGCTGAATTTTCTTTAACAGACAAGAACATCAGTCCTGGAGAATCTCTTTTCTGTTGGCTCTGGAAAGAAGAAACTACATTTAGACCCTTCTAGGATACCAAAGGTCTGGGAACAGGATGATGCTATTGGGAATAAAATGAAGTGTTTTCTCTCCTTAGTCAGATGCAGCTATTGTACAATAGATCTCTGCCCAAGAAGGAACACTAAGTATTACTATATAGTTCACATGATCTTTGGTACCAAGAAATCTGGCTCTGGCTCTTTTCTCTGTGAAGAGTTCTCTTTGGCTACCCCTTTCAGTTACACCAACCAACCATGCTGGTTGTATTTTAGTACAGTACTGTGAGCTGGTTGTATTTTAGTACAGTTCACAGAGTAAGCACAGTATTCTTCAGGAAGCAGTGATGATAAGATGGCATAAAACTTCAGTCTTCCTTTACTAGTAGAACAGCTCTGCCCCATACCTCATCAGTAAGCAATGACCTTTCTGAAGGTTAAACTGCAGGCTTCAGAGTGAGCTGGCTAGATGAACTATTTAAAACAAAATGAAGACACAGGGCTGGGTGCCTGCACCTTTGGTGTATATCCAGAAACTACTCTGTCCTAGCACCATGAGACAGACACCTCTTGTATGCTCTTACCATGACTAAAACGTAAAGCAAATTGTTTTCTCTCTACTACTGGATGAAGACCACTCAAGCATCAGTTGACACGACTCTCCAGCAGCAGGCAGTGTTTCACTTGCCAGACAGCAACAGTTTAACCAGTCAAGACATACAAAAGTAGACTGAAGATTCTGTTGAATGGTCTCAGGAAGTTACAGTTATCAGGGCTGTTGGATGGTTCTTTCCTCTTCCTTTATTGTGGCATGTCTTGAGCAGAGACATCACTTAACCAAACAGATCCATGCAATGAGGACCGAAGAAGCAGATATCTTACACTACACGTAAATAAGTTCTCCAAACATCTCTAAACCAGTTGTCAGCCCACACACCTGCAAAGCATCAAGACAAACAGGTACACAATGAGAGGTATTTAACAACAGTTAAAAAACCTCCAAAAAAACCCAACCAAACAAAAAAACTTCCAAAACATACTGATTGGCTTGTCTTGGAGGGCTGAATAAAGTCTAGCTTTTGACAATCTATTCCAGTAAAAAATAACATATATATGATGAAACAAACATCATCGTCCAGTTTGGCTGGTGGATTTATTTTGCTCAAATAGTCTTGAAGCATCAAATGACATTTGTGATAATGTCATAGGGGAAAAATGTTTAACTGCCTCTTGGATTTACCTGTCATGTGAAAGACATAATTCTAAAGATAACGATAATGATATTCCATTTATACATCTCCTGTCATTCAAATTAATTCTTCTGTTTTGCTAACTACAGTGGAATATCTATAATGATAAAGTTACAGTCAGTACTGGAGACTAACGGCTTAAAATAGGAAATAAGAATCTCACCCACTTGGCAGCCAGTGTCTGAACCACAAGAGGTGCAATGTGATTAACCACAGCTCAGCTTCTGAGCCAGGAGTGTCCTTGGCACATTTGTTGCAGGCTGCATACATGTAACCTCAGGATCAGGTTTCCACCTTGGCCATGCAGACAGAATCCCAGCAAAGATGTCATTTACAAAGAGTTCACCTAAGTCAAGGCCACTTAACCTGGTAAGAAAGGGAAGTCTCAAACCACCAGAGCTTTTGCCAGCACACATAATGGTCCCAGTACAAACTCTGGTCATAAATGCTTCTTGCTCACCAGGGAAAAGCATTGGCATCACATATGTGGCTGTGGAGTCCAGGTTACACTACTGCATTTTAGACACATACAAATTAGATGTCTCATCACTCAATTTTTTCTCTAGAGGATGCACATCTCCAGAAGGCATTTCAAGTCTTAGGTCAGTTAAACTGCCCTTTTTAACAATCTCTCCCTCCCCCACAACTAGAAAGCCAAGGGTGATGTAGTCTCCTCAAACAGATCCCTAATGCTTGGTGGCAGAAGTCACTTTTCATTTGATGCCCCTAGTTCAGAGAAGGAAAATGGCATTTCTTGGCTAGTGATGAATCAGAAAATACCTGTTTATCTAACCTTAAATGCCAAATCACACCTCTTCAAGGGTTCCTGTCTGATCAGTCAGTCCAGGTAGGCTGCCTCCTGGCCATCGGCATCCCTGGCCCCAAGGAGGCTGCATGGAGCTGTTACCCTGCTCAAGATGGCTGGAAGCCCTGGCAAAGCCTTGCAAACTGCCTGCCATTGAGGAATCAACACTAGCACAAGAAAAGGTTTTGCCTCTAGTACCATGATGGGACTCCACAGGTGCCCAACCACGCAGGTCTGCTGAGACTCTGCAGCAACAAGAGATTTTTGCCAAATAAAGTAATAATGCTGAGATGACTGCTTAAAAATCCGTAGTAATAAAAAAAAAAATAATAAAAGGGAAGCGCTAATAGACAAGTGAACCTATTCATGTCTTATTCTTTTGCAATAATATAGAATTTAAAATATTAATTTATGTACATTTAAAAGGCTAAGGATAGAAGATAGAAGATGCAGAGTGCAATTTCTGCAAAACTGCAATAATATAACCATCTAAAACCAATTCATATTTGTTAGTGGAATAAATCCTTAAATTTCTTTCAAAAATTCTCATCGAGCCAAACATTGTTCCAGGTTCCAGCCCAACAAAGAGATCTGAAAACTTATGTCAGAGAACACTATTAAAAGTGTTATTAAAGTGATCTGCATGTATTTTCCTCACTTCTGTGGAAAAAAGCCTGCTTTTAAACATTTTATCAAATGCTGCCCTCTAGTGAACAGATGGCTTCGAGAATGAACACACACAGACTGAAACACTTGTATGGTCTAAATGAGAAACTCAATAACCGAAGTGCACATCAATCGAGACAAAGGAGTCAAATGAGATGCCTGAATCATTAGAAGAAATTCTTACATTGTTATATTATTGCTAGCCATTTTTTTCCACTACTATTTTATAAGCATCTGAATTCAGTGCATTTAGCCATTACCATGTATTCTGAATCCTCCGCATCTCCAGCATCTTTCTGTCAGACATTTGTATTTTGCATGTCAAGTTTTAAAGATATGTTTCACCACTCCTGAGACTCTCCATCATCATACAAGTAGCCTGTTTGGAATTAAATTCTGAACCTTAAATTAGCCTGCAAGATAATAGAGTTCAGTGGCATTGTATCAGAACCCCAAAGTGTGCAAGGGAAGAAAAATAACAGTGAAAAATGTCTACCACCATGTTTGATTCATATTATTCTTTCTCATGAAAGGGCTCTCTCCCGTGCTTCACTGCCCTACACAAAATTTAAGTTTCTGCTTCTTACCAATCAATGAAAAGAACTGCACTGACAAAGAGACTCAGAAAAAAAGAATGGAAATTCTCATAAACCATAATTAAAAAAACCCACCAACACAAATTGAACCTCTCTAGCTCCCACAATAACACACATTTAATAGATTCCAACCTGTTAACATTTGCACTAGCTCAATATTTTAATAGTATTGGTTTTATTTCTCCATCAAGTAGTAATTTCACCCATTAAGGTAGAATTAGTTGCCTTATAGTTTATGAGGAGCATTTAAGTAGAGGGGTTTGTTTTTCATGGGATAATTTTCTTGTAAGTGCACACTGGTAATACGCTCTAACGCTCAGCTTTTCTCCTTTTGCATATTGCATATGCTTAATAAGTTCTTTCGGCAATAAAAGAATAACCCACCACTTATCACTGCAGTCCAAAACACTGTGTGTAACAGGGTCATAAGGAAACATTTCTTTAAGGCTGTGCCTCCCAGTGTTTTCCTGAAAAATAAAACACTTGTATTTTATTGAAGGTACATGAAATAAAACATGTAACATTAAAAACTACTTTTACAGTCACAGCTACCAAATAGATACTCTGCCCACTACAGCGGATAGGCAGTCATATGAATTAGCTTGAAGCCTCATCCTTCAATCCATCTTAGGAACATATTGATTCATAAGATGGGAGGTATCAGCATTCTATGCATGGGAAATAGCCAGATCTTGGCAGCTGCTTGAATTTTTTTTCTTCCACAATACCAACATGCTGAGGATTTTCACTGCAAAGGAAAACAATGCCAAAGAATGGCAAGTCTTCAGAAAAGCTGGCAAATCTAAGGGCATCCTGTTCTGAGTGGTTACCTCATACAGCTTTGAGAGGTCTGCCTTTTAGAAGATGCTTGGCACTTAACTCCTGAAAAATAGTCTTCTTTCAAGCTTCTCAAATGAAATACTAGCCAATAGAGATGCATGAAGGCAGGGCATATTTTTGAAACTACTGGTGTGACACCTTTGATTTTATCCTTCTATCTGCATCTGAAAAAAGCCATAAATGGTGAAAAAAAGCAACCAACAACAAAATCAACAAACTAGGAGAAATAGGGAGAAAATTTTATGTAAGAAAATGGAAAATTTAAGTTTCTGTTCAGATTATTTCCTGCAGAATATAAATCACTATCATGTAAAATAATCTGCTAGGTGCAGATCCAGGCTTTGTATCACGCAAATAACTGTTGAAGGTGAGGCACAGAACACTGCATTGACAATGACTGTTCATTCACAACCTCCACGGGCCACTCAGTCCTTAGACCTCTGACATGACTCTGTTGAAGGGATTTTTCGCGAGGGTATGCAAGAACACAGCCGCATGACTGGAATTAAAGCTAGCAGGAGACAAAAGCCAAAAGACAGACCAAAATACTATTTAAATACATGAAGTTTCAATAACCTATTTTATGTTTCTGTAGGAGTGCAAAGCAAGTATGGGAATCACTTTCAGTTTTGACAGAAGACTGCATTTTCCTTTCTTTCATCCTGCCTTGTAGGCAACAAAAGAGTTCTCAGTAATGCTCCTTCCCCAAAACGACAGTTTGTTCGCTCTCCAGTGAATGTGTATATGACCAGGTTTCAGGGACAAAGATGGCTGGCTGGATCATTAGCTGTGCTTGGTAAAGACCTAGTACTGGCAGAGAAAGGAAGGTAAAAAATGTTCCCTTGCTCCCCCAACACCCACTAAAAGAAATCCATAGACTGCACTGTAGACTTAAACAGACTTCATTATGGCATATGGAGATTAATGAACTCCATAATTTGTGTAATGTGGAAAGTACTGGCATCCTGCACAATGAAGCAAACCTGAATAAACAGAATCTTGCTCTTGCAGAAAGACTCCCAACACTGTGGGATAGAATGCAACAAGCCTTGGCTGCATCTTACCCACCTGAGTGGCTGGGTACAACTTGAGCAACACAATATGCAAGGCAACTAATCCCTAGTGCCAGTCCTTGTGATTTTATTCCAAATTACATCAGTTTTAGATAATTTCTAGCCTGTAGTTCTCTGTCAGCACAGAGAGGTCTTATGGAGACTGAGTCCGTGCCGAAATGAGGGCTGTGCTGGAAATGATTCTGCCCAGATTGTGAAGCAGCTCGTTAAAATCTGCCTCCAGCGAGCTACAGCCCCCTACCACTGCTCTCTTGATAACCAAGCTGTGTCACTTACACGTAACTTCTGCTATTCCCCCCTGCCCAGTCAGGCATGGATCTGCCCCTGCCCATGAAACTTAGTGTCATCAGTTTGACAGGGGGGCCCTGGGCAGAACCATGCACCCAATTCCAATGCTCATCCTCCTCCCGGAGTGTGGGGAACTGCAGAAAGAGCTGGAGAACAAGGGCTCCTAATTCCTCTGCTATTTTCTACACACTTTCTTATCTGACCAGCACAAAAGTTAACAACCCAGTTTGTGCTGGGCTTCTGTGCTAGCCAGACACCTGCTGATTCTATAAGTTCCCCATCCATGGAAACTTCACTGCAATTAGATTGTTCTTTCCTGAATGACACCAATTACAAGTTATGTCACTGCTCACAGAAACACTGATTAGAGTTCCTATCCCACCACCAAGCATTCAGATGCTTTTCACATTTCAAAGGAGGATATCACAACAGCGCTGGATGCAATTTAACTAATCTGGGCTAGATTCACACCAGCAGCCATAAAGTAGATTAATTTTTCTAAATATTTCCTTGAGAATAGTGTCAATGGAACATTTCTCCACCTATACAAAGACAGCTTCCATCCTGACAGCTCTGGAGCATGACCCAAATGAGGTTGAGAGAACTGTCTTCCTCCAAGACCAACTGTGTACTGAAATTGCACATCCCAGGCCTTTCTTTTCAAGTTTTACATTTACTCAAGACTCCTTAACTAATCTGTTTATCCCTGTAAACACTGGAGATAGAACTTCCTAATCCATACAAATCTGAGAAAAGAGAAGCCAATTCAGAGGTTAAATTTTATCTCCCGAATGTTTTGGTCAGAGATCCAAAGTACACCAAAAGTTACTTTTTGTATACCATTTCGAAAGTTTATCTGTAAAAATCCTCTAACATCATGCCATTAGCTAGTCAAAAAACTTCATCATCCCTCCTCATATAAGGTGGATTTTCAGTAATGGGGGATGCAGTCAGGCACCTTAAACAATTAATTGCTGACCTTACGCTTTCACATGTGCTCAGCTGCTGTCTGTTGCCTACTGTTTACAATGAAAATCCATGGTACACCTTACAACTGGCAGGATTCTAGCAGGCATGATACATACTTGGCATACTTAGGAGCAAAGTTCCTCCCATGAGTTAGGGTCATATGCTTTTCTTCTTCTTAAGTTATATAAGTAGCTGGTTTAACTCTATTCAGACACAGTTTTAGGTTGCAAAGATGAAATGTATTTGTATGTATGGACGCACGTGCATGTTTATAATACACAACTATTAAAATCATATAAAAATTCTACAGGAAGTCTTTTTCTCCTGCAAAATGATATCTAAATAATAGTCATGCAAATATCTATTTAGATAAAGACTAAGATAGTAAAATCATCACTGTAAAATAGCTACCAAATAGAGTATTGTATCCTACTTCCCCTCCAAAGAGTGACAGAACTCCCTTTGACTTCAGCAGAAGAAACTCCGACATCTAAAGAGCCACTACCTGCCAAATATGTTGTTAATATCCTGCAAATAAAAAAAAATAATACAAAAGTAGCAATTAAATCTTATTACAGACTCTTCTTGGCTTTGCTTATTGGTCTCCATTGTCTTCTGAGACCTGTCATGAAAATGACATATAGTCATATGTTGACTGTTGTCCCACTTTTATCAAAGACAAATACAGATTTGTTTGAAAATTTACTTAAGAAAATGCTCCCAGGTTAAGACCTTGTATGCCAAGCTTCAGCCCAGAGTGAATTTTTATGGCCGAGTTATAAACCCTTGAAAATAAGAAACTAATACTGCAAGGATTTAAAATAATAGAAAATGTTTCACATAATATAAATCTATAAGCAGAGTATTATATTTAAGTCTTAATATCTACATAGTTGGATTATCTTATATCTTGACAATCATACTAAGTAATCTTGCCTCCTTTCCCCTTCTTCTGATTCAGTGTTTCATTCTTATGCATTAACAATGCTCTGGGCCATAAAATACTGTATTAATATTAGTTTGTCACAGTAGACTAAATTTAGAACAACTCATTAATATGGGAGAGTAAAAGGCATTCTGCCAGGAGTGTGAGTGACTCTACAAGCTCTTAAGGCTATAAGTTATGCAGATATGCCACTTGAACTAGAGAGCTAGCAATTCCTTTTGTTATTAATAAGAGATTCTATTAGCAGAAGCTGTTTCTATTTCTAATTAAGAAATGTGGAAAAAGGCAATTTTACCATTGGATGTATCTCTGATGTGTAGCCAGAATAAGCCATACGCCATTTTTCTCTGCTTTCTGGTCGAATAGGATTAGTGGCACATGCACAGAATGAATTTTCCCCTGCAGTACACAAGAAAAAATAAATCTACTACAGTATTTTCTTTGGTACAATCATAATCTGTGCATCAGGAAGAAAGTCCAACAACCAGAGCTGTTTTGAAACAGATCTCATAATGTTTAGAACTGCACCAGTGAAGAAAGTTACCATTTTTCACAAATACAGTCTTTCATTCGTATGGTTTCATGCCAGTAATGCCTTCTCAAAGGTTGTCAAATATTAATTTTTTTAAATTTAGTCCCTTGCTAAGCTACAAATATTCATGTTTAACACCAAGTAGCAGTTCAGGGGCTGACAACAGTATGTACCTTTTGAATGATGCATAGAAAGCAGCAGTTAGCACAAAGACAAAGCCACCAGATTGGTCTCAGGGAAACCCAGTGTCTGAATTTTTCATGATTCCTCCAGCACTTAAAGAATAAGAAACTGGCTACTACTGTTGGGAGATCAGTGCTGTGAAGGTCAGAGCCCAAAAACATGCAAGTGAATCAGGTTTTGCCTGGGGAAAGTGAAAAGGGATTTAAGCTGCTTAAGAGAATTATAAAGATTTTTTTAATGCATTTTACAAACACTGTAGTAGCTAAACAATAGCTATAAAAATGAGGAGAATCATATCCACCTACCATTCATTGCCTTTAAGTCTCAAAAGACAGAGAAAAGACCTTTTCTTTATGTCCAAATGCTTAAAACTTCCAGACATCATTCTTTTTCTTACAGCCTTCCCCTTACCCTTCTTTTGCCTTTTAAGAACTGCAACTACTTCAGAAGAAAACTGATAAATACGAAGAGCAAAATAAATTCAGTAATTTCTCTATGCCTAAAAAAATGCAACTGCAGTAAAGTGATGTCTTCATTACTCCACAGCCCAGTGTCTTGTGTATGTGTTTATTTTCCATAGCAGACAAACTTTACTTGATCTCATAATTATTTCTAGAAAGTATAAATTGATTCCAGAGGGGAAAAAAAAATAAAAATAACAGAAACTGCTTAGAAAAACATTACACTGTTTAAGCAACTGATGGCTTCACCTGTCATCATCTAGTTAAGCTCTTAATGAGTTATTTTCTATTCTTGGTCACATCTGATTTTTTTTTTTTTAATACAAGTCCCTTTGAACAGCTGGGAGTTACAGCATCCTTTGATCACAGTATTCTGAATTTTCAGTCAAAATGAGGACATTTTTGTCCTTACTTGGACTATTTTTACAAGTGTATTTCTTCAAGTACGTTTTTGGACATTACATTGCAGGCATACAAGGAAGCAGAACAATTAATGTATACATTTTTACATAAATGTTTATAAATTTAGTAAAGGGAAAAAGCTTTGCCACAAGAAACCTCAGCTGTTTTGAAGGCAGTTTTCTAATGATGACCCTTGGCATGCTAGCCCACATGGGATTCCTCTGAGAAGAGTCTGATGAAAATTAGTCTATTCTCATTTCAAACAGAATTTTGCTGAAGTCCTGATCAGAGCATCAGCATGGAGTCCAGGGAGACAACACACGCTACTTGATTCACTCCGCAGCCTCCCTCTCCTGGTAATTGTTGCAGGAACACATAGTGACAAGACTATAGGATGTGAGGGGTCTGGATGTACTCAGGCTGTTACTCTCTGTTTAAAGATTTAAACCATCAGGGTATGATAAGGCTTTTTGATGTTCATTGAACATGGAGCTTGGGTACAGAAGAAGGGGAAAGGGCTTCACCGGAAGGCAATCATCTTTCAGAGCCACAGTAAGACTGAGAGAGGTGGGAAAATCTCAGTCTCAGCATAGACATGGAACAAAGGGAGATGAAAGGGCTAGGGTGAAGAAGGGGCCAGATCTGGCTGTGAGGCAGAACTTGCACTAAAAGATAGTTCGATGCCTTAAAAAGCAGAAAAAACATTTAGTGTTCTTGCTCCATTAACATACACTTTTGGCTAAAATTTAACTATTCTGCACATTTTTTACAGTTTACGTTGACACTACGTTTAAACAATGCCTCTGGCTTATTTTGAAATTATTTAATGAATGTACTTTGTCAGATGAACATCATTTCCTAATTATACAGAAAAGCATTAAATGATGAGCTATTTTAAAGAGTGGATACAATCTTTTCTTTCCTAAGGGACAAACCAAAACCAGGCTGGTGCCATACATTGCTGTATAACGTGTATGACTGGGGCGGGGGGGTGCAGACACATAAATTTTCCTTCTCTTGACAAAGCCAGGTGTCTTAAGACAAACGTGAAGGGGCATTACCATCACCAGGTAAGGTCGAAACACCACCATTTCATCATCCAGAAGAGAATGACTATTTCCAAGGATAATGAAGGGCCTAATCCTGCACCATGAATGATGATGAGCACTTTTGACTCTCATTAGCTTTAAAGGGAGATGAGAGGAATCAGTGGGTCACAGGATCAGGCTCTAAAATGAAAGAGAGATTTGAAGGAGTCATCTACACAATTTCATAGACTAGGAGGAGGAGAAAGACAGTTTGATCTGAGCATCACTTGTATGCTCTGGGAGTTCCACAGCACCTCTGCTGTACAGCACTGTAATTTTGTAGGTCCAACAGGCATTTGCCAGCATTAGCTGCTCTGAAATAAGAGAGAAGGTAAAGGATTCACACAGAAAGCTGAGTGTTAAGCTGATCAAAGTTAGAGATACAGGGATTTATATGCACCTTTCTAGCTAAGAAACACTATCTGCTTTTTTATACCAATCTCAGTGGGCCAAATTTATCCTGATGCAACTCAAAGCATATCAGAAGAATTACAGCAGAGATAAAGCAGACCTAGTCTCCCTGTGATGTTATTTATAATCTGTATATTTTGCTCTAAAAGAGCATACATACTTAGAGGGTTGCCTGACTGCAGTCACTTACAAGGGTGCAAAAGTCTATTGACTTCAGCAAAGTTAATTCTGAGTTTGATGAAGGAGATTCACATCAAAGTAGTAACAAGGGCTATTCCTAAAAATCATTCCTATATATGCACTGATGTTCTTAACTTGGCATTAAGAGCTCCATTAATACTTACATTAGGGTGTGCAGTCCCCTTCAAATCTGAAGTCTGACACCCTTTTTCTAACAGCTAAATGCCTTCTATGCATCTGTTGTGAAACTTGGTCCTGCAGAGTGTATTGTGACCGGTCTGCTTCTGTGCAAGTGCTTAGCACACGTGTTTGGTTGGCTTTCAAATCCAAGGCTGGCATTTTCAGAAGCATTTAAGAGACTTAGGCATGTAAGTCCTACTGAAAGTCAATGAGATTTGTCTTCCTAAGTCAGTTAGGTTTCCTGAACATTAGATCCTATGGCATTTCAGTGAGAGCTGGCTGCCTCCCAGCTAAGGCTTTGAAAAATCTAGGCAAAGTAACACTGCCACAAAATCAACACAAACAATAGACACAAGTTGTGTAAATTGAGTCTTTCCATGATCAGCGTACTTAGAAAATGGTAAGATACCTCAAACGCTCTTACTTTGTATCCAGGACCCTCTCTAGATTTCATATGAGAAAAGGGATGCACTAGTTAATGCACAGATGCTCCGTGTGACTGTCCAGACAAGACCCACTGTACTGGCCACCATCCTGGCCAACTTCCACTCAGAAAGGAATGAGACATTCTTTGCTGCCATTATCCAAAATGGCATATGTCCAAATTTGTCCATTATCTTCCGTGAGGATTTGGTATGAAAATTTTGGTTCATTCTGAAAAAGAAAGGACATGTGTTCATCTTCTGTCATTATTTTGAGCAGTGTGAAATGGACAGCAAACCTAAAAACCTTGCAGAAAGCTACATATAAGACCAGAAGATGTGCCATTCAAGTCTCTGTAGGCATATTTGATGTGGTGTTTACATAATAGCAGTTGCAGGAAACAGAAGTTGAAGAACACTTTTTTTGGTGGGCTTGTTTCTAAAAGGAAAATGTATTCCCTTTCTTTCATTTCCTTTAGTTGCTGCCATACAACATATTCATCTGCAGCCATCAAAGAAATTATGCACAGTGCGGTAGCTCACCCAACCCCCTGTGGCTTCAGCCGACACTTTAGAAGCTGGGATTTGAAGCGCAGTCCTAGACCATGGATATCCTAGTTCTGCCATACAGTATTCCTTCCTCAGACAAGTTAAAAATGCAACTTTGTGTGAACTGACAACCAACAGCGCTGAAAAGGGCCAAAGTTTGCATGATTCATTGCAGTCACCACAAGTACAAAATTTATAGGAACCAAAAAAAGCCACAGTGAGATTCACAACTTCAGCTCAGGCTAAAAGAAGAAATTTCTGGAAATACAAATTTAACCTGAATTTTTGTGACACAGTCAATTGTTGAATAAATGGTATAACAGACACCTACTGCAACAAGAACAAAAATTGCACCAGCTGCTTTTATGTTGTTAATATTTCTGGGTGCTCTCACAAAAACTTTCCCCAGGAAAGTCACTAAAGCAGATTGTGCCCAGCAGTCACCCATTACAGAATTAAATCCATACCCCAACACAAAACAATGAAGAAAACAAAACTAACAAGGGATCCATTTGGCTTTGTTTGACTTTGCCTGCCAGAGAATGAGAATGCAAGGCTGGGTGTAATTTAATGCAAACCTTGGCCTATCCTGGTCATGCATATGACTGACCCTCAGTGCAAGACCATCAATTTTCTATTAAAGATCAGAGAGTTGACATATCAAAGTCAACATCTAGCTGCATAACTGCAGTAACTTGATAATAATTCTTTTGTGGATTTCAGAGTGGCTTTTCGGTAAAGTATCAGAAAGGTAGCAGTTTTCAATCCTGACCCAACAAGATCTGAATATGAAATAAAGGATTTGAGCTTGATCTCCCCATGATGTGAGGATGAATGTTCTGGTAAATGTTAACTTAGTGCTCTGAATAGCTCAGTAATAGATGGGTTTAGGCAGTAATAGGTTTAAAATGTCAACTTATTGAATAATAATTTCATGTTGTACAAATACTACGTGTAAGAAGGGATTTGTTTTGCAAATTTTGAAATAAAGGAATGGATTTCTGATGTCCTTCACTGTTCTGTTCAAAATGTTATACAAGAACAAAAATTAGTTTTGCTTCAAGAATATCCCTCATTGTTTCCCTGCATTATTCTGAGTATGTGTCATAACTCACAAGTGTTGTTTACTCCTTACCTTTAAGTAGCTTGATGTGTGTTTTGGCCCCCTAACAAGAATCATAATTATTTGTTGTACAAATAAATAATAATATGCAAAAGAGAAACCTTAACAGATTTTTCTTAAAATTCTGCTATCCAAACCAAGGACAGTGTTAAAACATCTTTACATCACTTACATCTGAACAATTCCTACTGAACTCTTACTGAAGAAAGTTCCAACACAACCATCAAATTCGAAACAATCCAACACTGCCTGACTGCCAGCACATGGATGGAAGCATTCAAGCTGCTCCCTTTTTCACATCATGCTATTTCAGCCATTGCCTCCTGTCTGGGCACTGATGTTAAGCAACCTGTAGAGTACTGCTAGCATACTTGGGAAGATGATGCCAAGCAATTGACCATATGGCATTTTGGAACAGAATAGCATTCTGGGGGCTTTTTTAATTTTTAATTATGTTTTTCTTTACTTATTCTCAGCTTGCTTCCATCTATGTACACTTTCACACTTACGTAAGTGATTCTCATTTTAGCTTACGTAAGCTTTAATCCACTATACTTAAACTGATACCAAATTACCTGTGGTTGAATCCTAGCAGTTCCATTTTTCTGACTGACTCTGAAACCGTTAGTTGATATTTAACTTATTAATCAAGAAGCAAAGATATAAACTGAGCCAAAACTGTTCAGAAACTCATTCTTTATAAATCAGGAAGACATGGGATAATGAGGAGGGTTAGCTAAGCTTAGTTATTCCTTCTACTTTCTTTTGATAAGTGCCAATACAAAGAACCCATGCAGCTCGAAGCCCTGTCTTCCAGACCTGCTGGAAAACTGGCAATTGTACCTGCTGTACTCAATTATTCCATGGCCTATTTTGCACAAATAGCTTCATGCATTCAGATTTATTTAAATCTTCCAAAGAAGCACAGGACTTTACATCACTGGCAAATAACACTGTCCTAATTTCAGGTAGTGAACCAGACTTCAGATAGTCAAGAGATCAGTGCAAAACTCAGTTAATCATGATACTGTTCTTTGCCTCTTGATCCTAAACTGTTGAGTAGTGTGGCCACAAGGATAAATAAGTTTTGTGGTGTAGCCCAGAATAAGTGGTAGTTTGGGCAAAGTGATTCTATCTAAACTGTCCTATGCTGAAAGGACTAAGAGCCTAAATTTCTGAGGAGAGATGCCCCAAGCATTCATTTGTGAAAGTGGCAGCTTAAAAGGTAGACCCTGCTGGGAGTTGTAAAACTTGGGAGCATCCAGCCATTTCTATGGAACTGGCTGTGATACCATAAAACAAAAGGTGATGACTGCTGTACAAGATCAGACATAAAGAAGAGAGGAGAGGCTGAGCTATGGAAAGCAATTCTTCACTCTCATACAAATATCCTAAAGAACAATATAGGGATTACAGGAAATCATAAGCCAAGTAAACTGCTTTTTGGATAAGTATTTTCCGCTTACAAGGCTGCCCCAAGGCAAAAGTTGCTCTTTAAACAGAATTTGATTTTAAGGGCAAATTTACAATTATAATTAGCTGCAACAAGCAGACAAACCCAGAGGGAGGGCTGCATTCAGGTCCTAAGTACAGTTCCTCATGGTCTGGCAGCGTGATCAAGAGCCCCCTGCCTTGTCGCGTGCCCCCAAGTAACGCCCTCCAGACAGCTTGTGGGCCATGCTGACAGAGGGACTCCTGCCCTCCTAGAAAGAAAAGAGATGAGCTGGGGACACTGGTTGGAAATAAGTACATAAATAAATTAAGCATTTTAAAGCTGATCACAGAGGGAACTTAAGCTCTTGAAGGAACTAGCAGCACAGGGTAACTTGAAAAGTTATCAGGCTGAATCCCCAACTCTTGCTCCAGCTTTGCCTAAAGTGTCCTTAAGTCAATGCATATGTATAGCACTTCAAACTCAGGAAAAGAAGGAAGCAGGCAGCAGAACATAACCAAAAACCCAAACAGTAAAATATAATAAAGCAGCCCTGAGAGACCCACAGAGGGGTTAGTTCTGAGAAGACAACTCAATTTTAGTCCAACACATGAAAAGCTATACCTTCAATTATGATCTTGCAGAGAACATCAAGATAGTAACAAAGCCCCATAAGTATCTCCAGCACAAATCAAAGAGTGGAAAGAAGCTTGAATAATTGATGCCACTGGTTCCAGGAACTTCAGCACCAGGATAACTCAAGGGAGATATAGTCATCTCAGTGAGCAAATTTTTACTTCGTTATTATTCTGGTATCACCCACTTCCCAAAATATTGCACCTTGTTTCTGCTTCTTGGTGACATTAAATGCTAAAATGAAGATGGTAAAAAAAAAAAAAGTCTCCTCCTGTAAGCTATATATTGGAGACTTATTCAGGACTGTGGCAAGATAACATGGGTAAACTGAACAGTTTGAGCCCATCCCATTAATGGGCTGACAGCTAGGAGAGCTCAAATGGCAAGCACATATTCCACCCACACAACAGTTTACATTGCACAGACAGCATATTATATGTAGGTTAGGAGACACTATATATGAATCCAGTCACCATAACAGCCAAAACCACTAATGGCGTATGGCAAACTGGAAAGACAGACAAGCAAGTAAAAATTCTTTGTGCTAGTGGTTCTGAGAACTTTGGTCAACCCTGGCTGCCCACTGACTTTATTAACCACTGTGAGCACAAATAAGCTTAAATTTTATCCAAAATTATTGCATATACAGTAGAAGTTCCAAAAAAGGAAAATTCAGAATACAGAAGCAAAAAGACCTCAAAATCTATACCTCCCTAATTTGATAAAAACTGTGATGGTTATATATTTCTTTGGAGTTTACAGCTGGAAATACAGAGATCTCTCCTAACAGTACCATCAGTGAAACCTCTTCTCCAGACTGCCTGTTTTAAGGGAGAAGTTTGGTCAGGGATCATAATTTGGCTTCCAGAAGCCATCACCATCCTTCACGTAAAAACATAACTTGTAAGAGCACACAGTTTCCCTCAGGTCACTGGCTTGCAGGTAATGCTGTTCCTGCCTACATGTTCAGATGAACACTTCCTCCCCCACTCTACAAAAGAAAATACGAAGGTTCAGATCTTCCACAGAAAGAGAGTCAAGCTGGTATTACTGGTGGAAATAAAGTAAAAGTTTCTCCTTCTTTCCTTAAATGTATGAAAGTCAAGCTGCTAGACAGAGAATATCACTGAAGAATCAGGCTAGTGGAAATACTATGCCACAAGAAGCTAAATAGCTGAACTTGGAGCAGCTGGTGGGTGAACCTTGGGGCAGGGGTGGCAAACAAACATGACTGTGACACTATCTGGAGTGGTCACATTAACTTCTCAAAAAGCCCTAACAGGCTTTGAATTTGGAAGGAACTTGTGCTCTAGCCAGTGCTTTCCGAGAGTCCAAGCAAAAGGCTTGTATTTAATTCAAGTACAAAGACTAAATGACCTGAAGCTTTCTCTATCAGGATGAAAGTAGGCATGAAGGAGGTATGTGGGTGCTAACAGTACATCCCGAGTGCTTTGCAGGAATATGCTCCCTGAAGTCAAAGACTGCTCTTGGAACTAACACTAGAGCTTGCACTATCTACAGAAAAGGTGATCTTAAGGCACAACGCAGTGTCACTTCCCAAAGATCAATACTGCTCAAACAATTTTCAGCCAAACTTAGGAAAGCCTACCCGCTCCCACTGACAAAAACATCTGGATAGTAGGATGTGCTTGGAATAGAATCTTTTACATGGCAGTTCAGCTAGTGTACAAAAAAATATACACCCTAGAAAGAGGAAGAAAATCAAATTCACATCATCATCATCATCAAGTCACAGCATCAACTCTTGTATAGAATAGTTTTATTTTTTCCCCAGGGTTCTGACTTTATTTTTTCATGTCAAAATGTGATTTTTATCCTGCTGGCAAACACTTAATTTTCCAAAGACTAGAAATGACTCTCATCATACTAGAAAGTATTCAAAACAAAGCCTTTTTAAAAAGTAGAGAAAAGACTGTCTATGTAAGAGAGCCAGCCCCAACAGCTCTGTGAGGCAGACAACATTCTCTGAGAATGCAAAATTTGGACCATGCAACCTTCCCTGGCCACATCCTACAACCTCCACAAACATGCCTGTTTTGTTACAGAGCAGCCTGCCACTGGAAGGTTAGTTGGTATCCAGAGGCCTCCCTATATTGTTCATATTGCATATGCAAGTCCCCTCCTTTGGCAGAATCTAACCTTTATTTTTTTCTACTCTTTAAAATAAAGCTTATGTCAAGAGGGCAAGGCCTGCAGTGTCATTTTCCTCCTCTCTGCCTACCATATGCAGAGCCTAGGGGAGCATTGGGAAGAGTCAA
The DNA here is from genome assembly GCF_003984885.1 of Neopelma chrysocephalum. Lineage (NCBI taxonomy): Eukaryota > Metazoa > Chordata > Aves > Passeriformes > Pipridae > Neopelma > Neopelma chrysocephalum. Next base: position 5,035,770 of record NW_020897760.1, on the reverse strand, counting down.
GGATTTGCCCTTACAATGAGAAGCACCATAAAAGCTACAAGGGCAGCCCCTAGGAAGCGCATGTGTTGTTACAAGTGCAAGTTTGGGTACATCTGCCTCAGCTCTTGCTCAGTGAAGCTACAAGGCTAGCATTTAGTCTGTTTCTTTAAACAATCCATAGACATTAAACAGCAGCCTTGATGGCATATGAAAAGCAGGTACCAAGTAAAGCAGAATTTATATAGGATGCCACACAGCTACCAAAAGAGCATTCAAAATACAGAGGAACATAAATTGCACAGCTGAAATCATCAAGCCATATTTTCAGCTGCAAACTTGTTAAACCCACATTCATATGCCTCCACCAAAATATTTCATTCTCTTTGATTAACAAATCTTTCTTAAATGAGGTTCAGTCCTACACAAATGTAAAATGGATGTGTGTTTTTTAAAGCACTGAAACTGATTTGCATTTCAGCACATCGATGTATCTATAGAACAACTTTAATAAAAAGGCTCAGCTCTTTCAGATTATTTGGTCTACATGTTTGTTTTGCTGGTGCATATAAAATTATCTTTAAAAATGAAGGCAAACCAGGGATCCATAGGTAATCTAAGGAGCACAACATTCATGCTTGTTTATATCTGTATTTTCAGCTAGTACATATCCATGATTTATTTGCAAACAAATTAATTAATGTTTCAGCAGCTGTTTGCAGCCAGTCTGTGATCTAGTTTAAACAGAGATGACACTTTTTTTTATTCCACAGGGGCAATTTCAAGTACTCGTAGATTATATTCTTACTATCAGTCCAAATGATGAAAGAGTAGTGAATCCTGAAACAGCATAGCTGACTTTATAAGATCACTGTGCTTCCACATATCCAGTTATTCCCTAATGCCATCTTTCCTGTGTTATCTTTTAATTAAGGCTGCATAATGCCAGTTTATAAACAAATCTCTAAGTAAGATCAAAAACTGACATATTTTAAATGTTTTTCATTCTCTAGTTTGTGGTCTCCTGGGGGTGTTATTCTAAAATGTACATCCCTGTATGAAATTACTTTTTTATCACATTGTGTATAATGAAATGTTTGAATATTGTTCTGTAACCTGACAATGAACAAACAAATGAAAGAACAAATGCTGGGTAGCGTAAAAGATAAGCATACTATACAGTGGGTAGATAACTGCAGAAAACATTACTATACTTTGTGATTTTATTTCTCTTGTTAAAAAAAAAAGAAAATTACAAGACAAAATCCCCAAAGCCTCACTAGGCTAAATTTCCTCCTTCTTCTTTGAACAGACTACACAGATTTTGTTGACTAATTGAGATCAATCCCAGTTGTAAATCGCCTTGCTATCCTACAGCTTTAATTAAGCTACCAGAGGGAGTTGTTTATCAATTAACACTTGTTACAAATTATTAGTAATTATATGGACTTTGCTTACACACTTCAGCCAGTAAAGACTAAGCCATACTTCCCAGTGATAGAAATTAATTCAGATATAGTGTATAATATTTTTCTTATAAAAAATCCCAATCAGCACAAAACCATATGGAAATTAGACTGGCGTAGGAAGACTTAAAGAATCCACAACTACTTTTAACTAAATGCAACAAATTTTAACATATCTTGTGCATAAATGTGGGCAATTACACTAAGTAAATTAAGTTAGTCAAACTTTTTAAACAATGACAGTGTTCTTTAATGGGTTGCATGAGTTTCCATTTTGAGTAACAAACATCTTAAATAAGGAACATTAGGTAAAAGTTGATAATATATTCAAACATTAAAGCTACCTATTGCTCTGTGCACTACATTCTGTGATAATTTTAATTGGCTTAATTGAGATGCACAAGTCTGATTAATGTTTAATTCCTTTATATTAAAAAAAGAAAGAGTCAAGTAGTTAGACATTTCTTCAATTATGTTAGATCTTTCTCGACTTCAAAGGAATGTTACAGTAGACAGACAGATACTGGATGAACTGATTAAAGAATAAAGACTGCTCATTATAATCTAAGAGTACAAAATTGGTTTGTGTAGCCTTTGAAAGTTGAAATTAAGAGCTGTTGAGCTAAAACTCAAGCTACAGTAATTAACCCAATTTATAGCCATCTTCACTTACCTGGTTGACTAAGATTAGTCATTTGAAACGATCCACTAGATTCTCTGGTTCATTTATTATTCATTCCATGACCAGTGAGATACAATTTCATCCTGATGAAACCTTCATTTATGAGACAAAGATTTAGTGCCTCTACTTAATTTGTTTTTAATTACTTAGGAGAGAACCTTCCTCATTCACATTAGAGACTAATAACCTCTTCAAACCCTGCTGCGGTGGTTTTTGATTAATTTTTTTTTTCATTTTTTTTACTATGTAAGAAGTAAAAGATTACAAAATCTTTCAGAATAATACAAGTATTGCATTATAAAAATAAGTACATTACAGTAAATTTTATATCAGTGCCACAGTTGCTCTTTGGTAGTACAGTTTACTGCCAAGCAGAAAGGGCTAGTCTCTTCCTGTAGGAGGTGTGTGGGTAATGCAAAACTATCGGGCATGAAAGGCATAACTGAGCTTCTACTGTAATATTAGAGATGGAAGCATTGAAGTTTCTTTAAAACTAGCCTGTGTTGGCAGGAGTTTTAGAGTTTGTCTCTATTGGCAATAAACACCGAATCAATTGATTCTAAAAAGTCTTTGTCTTTTGACCAAAATAACAACCTGAGATGCAACCGCACTGCACTTGACTGAAGAGAGATTCACATAGGTCTCACTTACTACCTTCAAATCTTCATAAAGAGAAGAAAACAATCAAACAACTTTTATAATAATAAATGGGCTTATGAATAGAACTACACTGCTAAATTATTTACAGAATGGAGTCAAAAAAGCAAGCGGGTAGCCTGTTTCGCCAAATGAAATCAGCTGTGTTACAGAGCATATCTGATCATCACAGTAATGATTTGACCAAGACTGTTCTACAGCTGGGCTTACATGGGAGCCCTACATCCAGCAACAAGTATATGAACTAAATGAAAACACTCCCCTAAAGGAGTGTAAAGGACTTAAAGGTCTGCAAAACCAAAAATGATAGTCGAGGAAAAGAAGCTTTTCAAATGGAAGCAATACAGTGGCCAAGGGCATGCTGCAATGCAATGCCAGAAACCTTTGAATATAGTATTTTTTCAAAATACCTATTAACTGTAACTTTTGACAATACTTACTGACTGTAACTGAACATAAAAAGAGAAATTACCAGATGTTGCTATCATCTGATGAAAACTCTCTGAGTTCTAGTGATGCTAGGTGGGGCAAAAATAATTTTTGCATTCTTAGAAGATATGCCCAGCAGTTTGTAGCTTCGTACTAGTACTTAGTTACATTTCAGTTTTAATTGTAGAGAAGTGTTGCCTTGCAATTATCTATTCACCACAGACAACAGGGATTTTGCCTATTCCCCTTTTCCATACTAAACCAGAAGCTATTGTTCATAGACTGAAGTGGCCTCTTTCTGTACCATAATAAGGTCCCTTTCTCTGCACTATCAGATTTATAGCTGATTAAGAAAAGTAAATGCAAAAAATTACAGCATCAAACCTGTAACCATCTATCCTGCATTACAAATACTTACTTAATTTTGTACAGAAATGCAAAAGCCAGGTAATATAACTCTTAAAAAGAAGGCTACCTTCATTTCTGAAGGAAAATGAATCAGTACTGAGGTAGACTGACAGCCTCAAATCTCAACTATTGAATAAAAATGCTACAGGACATGATTACTTAAACCAAATGATGTCTACAACAGAGCAAGAAGGAAATATTTTTGACAGACAAATTATTTCAGGTAAAGTTTCTCCAATCTCTGGAAAAAATCAGACTGAAAATTACTAGAAAATTACTGGAACCTCATCTTGCCTGCAGCAATCTGTGGCAGCACTGAACAAGGAAACCAGCACGAGAAAGTAGCTGTTTTTGCTGGAACAGTGTTCACCATACAACCGCACACCATTTGAATCTTTGCCTGCAAAGTCCCACAGCCACCCATTCAAGTTTCTGCTGCCTCTCACAGCAACAGCAGATACCACCTAAGATACAATTCCACAGTGCAATGTTATGATAGCACCCACTTTTTCTGCTATCAGAGAAAACGTGCTCATTTTCTCCCTAGTTAGAGCTCTTCTCACACATTAGGATAACCTGAGATTTCCTGCCCTCTTCAATAACACCGCTATTTCAGCCCCTCACTCGGGAGACTATCCCCGAGCTCCCTGTATCGACTGATACTTTACGGATATAAAAGTAATGGTCAGGTGGTAACCTGGAACAGAAAGACTTCTCTTAGACAGTTATGCTTTAACCCTGCACTGTGTAGTTCTACAAATGGAATCCAGGAAGGCTCTGAAAACCTTTTTCCCTGATGCTCTTCCTACATATGCAATAAAAACATTTTTATATACATTTTAATGACATGTTCCTATAGCATTAATAGTATCTTATTAAATTACACCATAATGGCAGGGTTTACATTTTTCAATAATAATCTTCTTTCTCGCATGAAAGATACCACCATTTATCCTAGAGGCAGCTACATTTTATTGAGGGGTAATACCAAATGCAGTAATTTTCAAAGCACTGGGTATCCCTTGGCAAGTAAGATACTATTTGATAAGTTCATCAGCATCCACCCTTATTTTGTCACTGCCTGATCTGCCAAATTACATGCTGCAGCAATGAAAGGAGCAGACAAACTCACACCACCTTCCCACCTATCTTGTATGTTCAGCAGATAATGGAAAGCTCTTATAGCCTTAGGAATGCTCACCTAAATATACGGCAGAGAACAAGCAGCCCAGGTTACGGGTCCTGCTCTCATCCACCTGCGGCAGAGAGCTCTAGCAGATTTCACATCTAATTGTGAAGTTTCTTTATCTGCTCAAAAATGTTCCTGAATACAGAGTACCTTTGAATTTTCATTGTTGGCTGAATCTGACAAAACTCTTGGTATCATATCTTTCTCTCACTCATCTTGAGCAGATCTTGTTAGTGCAGATTAGAACTTGTTAAAGATTAATTCTTAAAGCATCCTCAAGCTTTCTTTTCCAACAAAGGAAACATCAATTATAGGCTCACACATAAACTTTGCCCCTATCTTGAATACTTGCTGCCCTTTATAAATCTTAGATTTCTTCCCCTTGTGTGTGTTCAAAGGAGAGATTTTATTGCCTCCAGGGGTTGTTAAACTGATTGCAATACCACGTATTTAGAGCAGTTCAGTGGGAATTAAGCTGGTTCAATGCTGTCAGACCTAGAATATAGCTGTCAAATAGCATTACAAGTAAAAAACCCTTGATAAGAAATAATGACCAAATGTCAATCTGTTTTTTACCAGCAGTACTACAGACATAGCCTTGCCAATGAAAAATGCAATATTTTGCACATTATAGTAGCTACTCTTTTGTGATGCTACATAGTAAAGGTTGTTTCACTCTTTCAATTTACCTTATTTTTAGATTATATGATTTGATCAAAAAAATATGTGTCTTGGACCTACCCTGTCTTCAAAGCAGCAATTCTTGAAGTCTGGCTTTTACCCTCTTCACACTTTTCTTGTATAAAAAATTGCACAAAACAAAACAACAATAACAGCAAAAAAATATCACGCATTAAAAATTCATTAATCATATTTCCTAAACATTAGCCATGCAGAAATTAAAACAGCTTAGAGCTGCTTGCTGTTACAGCATAAAAGTTCATTTTTCAAATATCTGTAGCTTCACATTACAATGCAACCCATTAGCTAATGTTATTTTTCTGATTTATGGATTGTTGGTTTTTAATGACTGCATTATGTACAAAATTACTACATTTCTTATGGGTTTTTTTGCAGATCCAAATATTCGTCACTTATATGAAGAATTAACATGCAATAAATATTTTAATACTTAAATAATCACTGTTCCCAATCCAATACTCAAATACTTCCTATTGCAATACAGTATTTACAAACATGTATTCATTTTTGATAATGCTAAAGACTTATATGAAATTGCTACCAAAAATAAACAATGAGACTTTAAAACCTAAAATAAAACCATTGCCGAGACACAACTTAAGACTCATTTATCCCGACATGATAGAGTTCAAAGCAACACATTTGAAAATTTGGTTTAGATAAAGGAGGAGATATTTCAAAATACCTGCAATAATTTGGGATCACAGTTTCAGCCAGAATAAACACTTCAAGATTTTGTCTGGGAGAGATACAAAAGGACAAGGAAAATCTAATGTGACGTCCTTCAAAAAGACATTTTAAAACTAAGTACAGTATAGATTTCCCCAGGAGTCACTGATGAATGAACAAACAGAGGGAAAACAAAACATGATGCAAACTCTAAAGCACAACAAGATTAAGAATATAAAAGCCAAATTGTGCTTTCTATGGCATTCAAAGAGGGCACCTGTTGACAGCAGTGAAAGTCCCAGTAAATGAGATAAAATTAATGCAAAATGTTTAAAACAATACTAGTACTTCATCAGAAACCTCCCAAAAATAATAATTAAGAAAAAAAAAATCAAGAGTAGTATTAATACTGTCTCACAATTAAAACCTGAAAAATACTTTCCATCTCTTAAATATGCAGTCAAAGTAGAAACAGCATCTTTGGGTTTACAGTCTTCAAACTAAGAATTCTTCCATTTTGTAAAGACTGAGGAACCACCCCTAATCTGACAGTTTCAATCAGACTGTACAAAATCTGAACATTTCAGACCTGGTGAGCCACTACAAGTCCTTACATACTTGCCGTCAATCTACATGATATGAAAGTTAACTCTGAAATGACCCAGAACATTTGAACAGAGATTCAGGGTTTTGTTTTGGGGTTTTTTTGCAGATATATTTCAGAACAGGAAGCAAGTCACAGTAAAGTGTGACTGTTGCCAGCTTTTGACCCTGATCTTGCTTATCAGTCCAGGGCTTTGAGCTCAAACTCACTACATACTCATTGTTCAGTAACAAGCAATACTAGTACCATGCAACAGGACCAGCTAAGCAGTAAAACAGCATAATCACTCTAAAAGATAATATATATGTTCCAATTATTTAACGAAGTAAATTCTACTTTCTGCATTAATGATCAACATTCATTATTAATGGCTAAAGTACTGCATGGGGTATTCCTTTTCGGTGAATTCATGAGCATTCACTTCCACTTGCAGTTTAATGTTTTTCCTGTTCCTCTTGTGAAATGTTTACAGCTCACACAGTGATGCTAGAGGAGTAACTGATTTCAAACTCAGTGCCATTGTTTCATAACTGCACTGAAGGAATCACAGGGGAATAGAGTGTCACCGCTGAGGAATATGAATAATTTCACATTGTGAGATAAATGAGGCAAACATGGGGCATTTATCCAAAAATCAATCCAGAGCCACACGCAAGATTCCCTTTCATTTATTCTTCTTAAGTGAAGTGGGAGATATCTGTGGGTGATGTAATTTGGCTTCCAATTATACAATTCAGCAGTCTGTAATTACAGATATTGGCACAAACCAGCACAAGTTTCTCACTATGATTTTAAAAAGCTGTCCTTTAATTGGTCTTGCAAATTATTTTTTCCTTTATTGCAGCTATTTCACAACCAGTTAAGTTGTACTGCAGGCAACAGTTTTACATTTATTTGTATTTTAGTAAACACTTCAATTGAAAACTTTATATTTATTTTGAATCAGAAAAGCATCAAACAATGCATCAAACTGACAATCATTATTTATTTGATAAAAACCACTTCAATAAAAAAATGGTTTGAACTTTACTTAAAAAATAGAACTTTGCTGCCCTCTACCTGTGAATTCCCAGACTGTGGGAGAAGACAGAAAAATAAGAACTAGGTCCAAAGTTCCAGACTTTTCACAGAATTCTAAAAAGACTTCAGAATTCAGCTACAATTACATGATCTATCTTGACCAAGCAGAAAATCAAAGTCACAATTATTGTCCCCATTTATTGAGTTTAAATGAGGGAGTAGAATCATAGCATGGTTTGTGTTGGAAGGGACCTTGAAGATCACAGAATCACACAATCACCAAATGGGTAAGGTTGGAAGGGATCACAGTGAGGTCATCTGATCCAACCTCTCCACTCAAACAGACTCTTCCTAGAGCACATTGCACAGGACTGCTTCCAGAAAATATCTCCCGTGAGGAAGACTAAGGTGCTACAGCACCCTTGCCACAGCAGGGAAACCTTCCAACAAAATAGGTTGCCCAAAGACCCATCCAGTCTAGCCTGAACACTTCCTTGGATGAGGTATCCAAAGCTTCTCTGGGCAAGCCATTCCAGTGCCTCACCACCCTCACAGTAAAGAATTGCTTCCTAATATCCAATCTAAACCTACCTTTTTTCAGTTTAAAGCCATCCCCCCTTGTCCTATCACTACCTGACTTTGTAAAAAGTCCCCCTTCAGCTCTTTTGGTGCCCCTTTAAGGTTGGAAGGTGCTCTAAGGTCTCCCCAGAGCCTTCTCTTCTCCAGGTTGAACAACTACAATTCTCTCTGCCTGTCTGCATAGGAGATGGCTCATTGCCCACAACTAGATTCATCCCAACACATCCACATCTTATGCTGGGGATCCCCGACCTGGACACAGTACTCCATGTGGAGTCCCATCACAGCAGAGTAGAGGGGGAGAGTCACGCTCCTTTTGATGCAGCCCAGGATTGGCTTTCTGGGCTGCGAGCGCACGTTGCTGGGTCGTGTTGAGCTTCCTGTCAACCAACACCTCTGAGTCCTTCTCCTCAGAGCTGCTCCAATCCATTCTCTGCCCAGCCTGTGTTAGTGCTTGGGATTGCCCTGACCCAGGTGCAGGACCTTGCACTTGCCCGTGTTGAACTTCATGAGGTTCACACAGGCCACCTCTCAAGCCTGTCCAGGTCCCTCTGGTGGCCGCCCTTCCCTCCAGCGTGTCGGCCACACCACAGAGCTCAGTGTCACCGTCAAACTGGCTGAGGTGCACTCGGTCCCACTGTCCACCCTGCTGACAAAAATGTTAAACAGCCAGTCCCAACACTGACCCCTGAGGAACACCACTTGTCACTGGTCTCCAACTGGACATCAAGCTGTTGACCACAACTCTTTGAATGTGACCACTCAGCCAATTCCTTATCTGCTGAGTAGTCCATCCATCAATTTAATGCCTCCCCAGTTTAGAGACAAGAATGTTGTGTCAAATGCTTTGCATAAGTCCAGGTAGATGACATCACTTGCTCTTCCCCCATCCACCAATACTGTAATTCTATCATAGAAGGCTCAAAATTCATCAGGTATGATTTTCCCTTAGTGGAGCCATTTTGGCTGTCACCAATCACCTAATTTTCCATCTGCCTTTGCACAGTTTCCAGGAGGATCTGCTCCAGGATCCTTCCAGGCACTGATATGAGACTGACTGGCCTGTCATGCTATAAATGCTATATGAATGCTATAAAACTATTTGGGAAATATGAAAAAAACCAACAACCAACCAGCCTATGATTAAACATAGAGTGCCATGAGAAGTACCACTGAAGGAATGATTGCTAAATGCTTTTAATTATATTCAGCTGTAAGACATATTGTCCCAAAATCACTCATTTAATCATCTATTACTGAGGCTACCAGCATGTTTCCCTCAGCCAAAGAAACTCCATTTCAGTGCGTGAAGGACAACAGCAATGTTTCTACCTCTGTTTTCTCTCACAGTCCCTTTCCTTTTTTAGGCTATATTCCTCAAAAATTCTGGGTTTGTTTTGCTTCTTTATAAAAGGCAAGACCTGCAAAAGAAAGCAGGAATCAGTCTGTTTCATCAGGTTTTCTTTCTGTTGCACTAAAAAGTGCTGAACATCTATGACTGAAACCACTGAAACAAAAGAAAACCCCTCTTCTTCATTACTCTCCTTCTTTCATGAGAAAAGCAAGTTGCATTTGTGCTGAACACTCATGACCAGAGAATTAAGACAATCATTACTGCACTCAAACACTGTTAATTTAGATGCCAACAGTTTTATTCTCCCTTTTTAAATCTGCACTTTGTTCCCTGGTTTCTCTTATTACCCACTTAATTAAAACACTAGAAAAAAAACCCCTCCTCTTCGAATCCCCAGTATCCTATCCATCCTTCTCTTGCTGAAGAGTGGTAAGACCTTCCAATAAATATTTCCCACGGCCCCAGCTGGTTCTATGAAATAGGGAGACTGATACGATGTCCTTAATAGCACAACGGTTAAAAACAAATAGAATAAATCAACATTTGCTTATATGAAATTAAAAGCTAAGGAGACACTTTCCACCCCCTGTCACCTCACCTTTTGTTAAGTGAAGCCATCAGCCAAAAGTAGGCATACATGGAATACAATGAGCATCCACTGCATTTTAATGAAATCCTAAATTAAGACAGATCACTCAGGCTACATGTATCACACACTGCAGCACACCAGGTCAAACATCCAGAGTATGTCATTAACTTTAAAACATAATGAAGTGTTTGCATCTAGGGAGTATAAACACACAGGCTAGAACCACTTTGTTAATTCTACTCTCTGAAAGCCAGTATGAAGTAAAACAAAGTGAGCATACCTTTTTAGACATGCTCTTGATTTACTCCAGAGAAAAGCCCTTCTTCACACAGGAGACCTCATCAGTCGTTGTTCCAACATGTTTTATTCCAGTAATATTAGCAATCTTTCAGATCTGACTGTTACTAAAATCAAGGAATCAGGATGGAGAGAAAAAGTTACTTTTTGTTAGGGTTAACGGCAAAACTTCTGAGACAGCGCCTGCTCTGTAAAGCTTGTAAAGATGTAAGAAGAGCATGTACCATCCAGAGAGTGAGAGGGATTGAAAAGACCTTTTCTCGGTCATGGTCTAGGTTCCACTCTCTGACAAAGCTAACAAATCAACACTGATCATCTCAGGATTACACCAGGCTCTGCTGTCTACCACCGCGGAGGATAAAAAGCCTCCAAGTTCACTTGGGATCTCATTTTATTAACCACACTGCTGCACAGAAACTACACCAGTGGGCTCTATTATAAAGTCTAAAGACAGACAGCCAGACAGACTCAGCAATTCAGACTTTGTTGGGGTTTCTTTTTAATCTTGAGTTTGTTTTAAAGAACAACAAAACAACTATTTTTTGTGAACTTCTCAGGAAAAAAAAAAGAAAAAAAAAAAGAAAAAAAAAGAAAAAAAAAAGAAAAAAACAAGGAAAAAAAAAAAGAAAAAGGGGCAAGTCTTTCAAAAGGACCTGAAAACCTGATGAGTTGCAAATGAGAAAAATACCAATTTTTTTTAATGGAAACCATGGAGAGCTACTTTGGAAATGAAAGCATCTTCTTCAAGAAAAGAACACAGAGGTCCTGGGGTTACTAAGTCGCAGTAGCAACAAAAATGTGATTCTGTGGTACACTCTCTCTCGGAATATCAAAATATTTTCAGCTGCTTTACTAACTTTTATAATTTCCTTATCCAAGTGAGAAGATTAAATATTACCAAATGAATTTCCACAAGACATCAGAAGTCTGTGTAAGAGCTAAATGCAAGCAGAGAGCTCCCAACTCTTAGTTACTTCTAAAGCAATGCTTCACTCTCATACCACCACTCATTCAAAAACATTTTTGGTGTTTAGTTTGGGGATTTCTTGTTTGGTTCAGTGGTTTGTTTGGTTTGATTTTGTTAACTACCAGCACTCCCAAATAGAAGCCAAACAAATAAGAAACTAGAACGGCCACAACAAAACCTCTTCAAAGCAATTCTTTCCCCACCCATAAAAGCTCTCGAAATTCAGAGGTCAACGTAAAGGACTATGACTTTAAGAATTCTATCCACTGATAGAATTGGAGCAACCTGAAGTCTGTTCTGTGAATGGTTTTCTGTTTTCTGACCCATTCAGAGGAAAGGAACAAATACAAGAAATTTTATGGGGACAGTTAAGGATTTTATAGTAGTACCATCACAACTGTACTCCATCATGCAAGTTCAACGAAACTAAAAGTAGAAATGTAATATTGCTATTCTTGTTCTGCATTTTGAGTGTCTTAGTCATTTAAAATCTCAGGCACTTTAGTTTTGAAATATGAAAGCTACACTGAAGTTAGATCTGTGTGAATTTAAGTGTTCAGTATCATAACTGCATCTGGATTTAAATATAGTTGCTACTATAAATATATAGTAAACAAATATACAAAAGCAGTAATCCATTTTTCAGTATGTTCTTTCAACATACAGACAGACTTGCCAGTCTGTCCATATTTACAATTCCAGCAACATTTATCATCGATTCAAAGGAAGAAATAGTGAATGAACAACTGGGGGGGAAGGGGAGAAGAAGAAATCAGTCCCCTGTGAAATATCCTTACCACTTCGATGACAAATTAGAGACCATGAGTGGAAAAACCGATGTCATAGGGGAAGGAGAAATCAAGAGACGCAGAGGGGAAAATAAGTCATTCTTGATTTACAACATTGACATCAACCTAAGAAATAACATTTGTTTAACACAGCTAATATGCAGAAAGAACAATTACCACAACTGGGTACCCTGCCACATTATGGCATCCTCCCCAGGCTTGAATCATAAAAGATTCTGAATAGAGCAAAGGACACTAAGAGAGCAGAAGAGTAAATGAAAAGATAATATACTAACAAATATGTAGGATTTAGTTGCCTCTGATTTTGACATGTTCCCTCAGCTTACTTCCACGGAAATTAAATAAATATTTATTATATGGATGAAAAGAAGTAAAGGCTACAGCATCCAGAAAAACAGCAGGCAAGATTCACATTCTGAGGCACAACTTCTGTAAAGCAGGAAGTTGGTCGCTTTTTGTTTGAAATAATGCCTTTTTGTAAGAATAAAACTTTCACCAAAAAATCCCACTGCATTTAAAACTTCCCACACTGTTATCTTCTACATTTGACATATCTCATTTTGAAATATTTTTTTACTTTCTTGAAAACCATTCTCAACCATAAAGAAAAATGTTTCAAACACTGTTGAAGTAGTTCAAGTCTTTATGAGCAATTTTTTGTAAGAAACAAAAATGAAAACCTGATTTTTTGAAAAATCTTTGAAATGGAAGCAACCTAGTTCTTTTCACTGAAGGTCTTTCCTTATTTTGGCCATATTTAATGTTCAAAAAATCATGTTGCCATGAACCTCCACATAAAATGAACCTCTTGAGAGCACAAGGATAAATCAAATACATGTTAACATTGATGCAAAGTTCATTTAGCTAACCAAGACTACATTAATTACATAATACATTTACATATATATTGTAAATCTACTAATGTCCATCTTCTCAAGCAGCACAGTGCTTGGCTCTCGTGTAAAAGTAATTAAGAAACCACAGTGCTTTTGCACAGAACTTTGAGTGCTCTTAACATGTACAAGTTTCTTGTACCTGTTCTTACATTCACAAGGATTTTGTCCCAAGTGTTGCTGCAATTAAGTAAGACTAAAGAGATAATTATTATTTTACATTTACTTTCAGAGCTTGGGATATCTTTTATTTAGATCGTCTGAAAACAGATGCTATCTCAGTTCAAATAGCCTACTGCAGTTTAATTATATTTAACTCAGTATAAATCCAAGTTTATTAGGGATGAACTTACACGCTTTGATATTTAACTTGGGAAACTGAATCCCTTGTTTAAAATAAAGGTTTAAACAGAATTTTCTCTCAGCCTTCCTGAATTCCCATCTGAGGAAGGACAGGTCAAGGGCCAGAAATGTAGAGCTATCTTTACAAAGGAGACTGAAGTACAAGTAAAATATGACTTTCATGGTTTGTCCTCTGTAAGCTGTTCTTATTCCTTCTAACAGACCAGTGGCACACTACCTTTCTGGAAGAGTTAGAGAGAAGACTAACAGTTCTTAAAAATATGCATAAGAAAGTAATAGGTCACTACAGATGAAAAATAAAATAGTAAAAGATTCCATCTTTTCTTTATGGATTAGCTTTCACAGAGCTTGTATGGAATTGTATTTCCCTAATATCAGAAGAACCACCACTTTGCTAAGAGTAGCACTGATGAGGTGTCCAACACAATCTTACTAGGACAGGCTGGGTGCTGCCCTGGCTGTGTTGCTGTCATTGGCCTTGATGCACAGGGGCCTTTGCACAGAGCATACTACTTCTATCAAACATGTGACTACTTTCCATATACTGAATATATTTTTCTGGCAAATAGCAAATCACTAAACTGAGGCAGTTTAATCTCCTTTAAAGCTGCGGCAGAAAATAAAATTAGTCTGACAATTTTGTCAGCATTAAAGCTGCTTCGATACGCCAAGTGTAATCAAAGACTGACACCATGTGCATAACACCTTGCATTTAAAAATAGCCCTTTACACTTCATTAATCTCAATGTTTAAGCAGATGATAGAGGTTTATGAAAAAATGAGTACTAGTTTTCAAGCAGATCTGTTCTAAATAATTTATAGTTAAAATACATGTCAATGCTGCTACACAGGCATGACAGTTGAAAAAATCATATAGGTGAAGTGAATACAGCTAGAGATTACAAGGAGGTTGCAACAGCTGTAAGGCAGGGATCATCTTCCGTCTCTACTCTGAAATGCCTGCCAGGCTTCTAGGTGGTGTGAAAACAGAGTATAAAGTAACATTTTCATGAGGCATATGTAGCATAAAGGTCAATCAATCACATTTTTTAAACTATGTCTCTCTTTGTTACAACATGAATGTTGCCATTTCACAAGAGTATTTAAAAACAGCTGTTATTTTAAAAACTCGGTGCTGTATTCTCATCAAACCAGTAAAATACCCCAGAAATCCCTGGAATTAGAAAACCTATACAGCTGTCCTCCTAACCTCTTATCCATGTGACATAGAAATGCAGATTGTGACTGCATTGTGCAGATCTGAGCGATGAATGCAGCCTTACAAGGTGCTTAGACTGAGTCTATTTCTTCTCACTTAAAGTTACATTATGCTAGACTTAAGGCATGCTTTATTTACATGCATTCAATCTCTAGTGGGAGTTTATATACTGTGCACTGGATAATTCTCTAAGTGAACAACAGTCCAGCATCAAGAAGAGTTTCATACAGAATACTAATAGAAAGCATTAGACAACTACCTCCCAGGGACAGTGAGTTCCCCAGGCTTACGTTGGGGATGAGGATTGGTCGATCTGTTCACCCTCCGGGGCTGTCTGGAATTATAGATCAGGGACCTTATTGTCATACCCCAGCTGCTGCACAAAGCCACTAGAAGAAAGGAGATTTACGAGTATTTCAGCAGCACTGAACAAGGGATACAGAAGCTATACAACTGGGAGTACAGTGGCTCTAAATCTGTAGGCATTATGCAAAAAGAAAATGCAGAGTTCGGCATCAAGGGAGCTCTCCCAGAGCAATAGGACATCTTTGTAAATTCTCTAAAGAATAAATTTAACAGTTATTAAAGAACAACACCCTGTTATTGCAGTCACTGAACTTTACAACACAAGGAAAGATGCAAGGGATTTTCAGAAAGACATCTGTCATTTAACAGTGACAGTGACCTCAGCACTGACAAGCAATTCAAATCCCCAGTGATGGAAACAAATTAACTCTTTGGTACACAGTGGGTTGAGAACTCCAGCATTAGGACTGCTGTGCACTGTAACAGTAACAGGCTGCACAAGGTTTTACCTTCAGATAAGCAATAGACAGAATTAGGTATATTCTTTAGATTATAATTTCTGTACATAAAAAACACTTATGACATTATTTAAAAACATGCTACTGACAGTCTTAGAATCACAGAATCATTTAGGTTGGAAAAGACCTTTAAGATCATTGAGTCCAACCTTTAGTCTAACACTGTCAAGTCCACCACTAAACCATGTCCCTAAGTGCCACATCTACATATCCTTTACATACCTCCAGGAATGGTGATTCAGCCAGTTCCCCAGGCAGCCTGTTCCAAAGCTTGACAAACCTTTCAGTGAAGAAATTTTTCCTAATATCCAATATAAACCTTCCCTGATGCAACTTGAGGCTGTTTCCTCTTGTCCTATTGCTTGTTACCTAGGAGAAGAGACTGATCCCCACCTCACTACTTCTTTCAGGTACTTGTAGAGAGAGTGGTAAGGTTCCCTTCAAGTCTCCTTTTCTCCACACTAAACACCACCAGCTGCCTCAGTTGCTCCCTATAAGACTTGTACTCCAGACCCTTCACCAGCTCCATTGAGCTTCTCTGGAAGTGCTGCAACATTGACCTGCAACCTGACCTGACCTCAACTCCTGGACATAGGAGGAGGAGTTTCTGAGGAAATTCAGGGAGAAATACAAAATCTGACCATATGTTCCAGGCACTCAGCAGATGTCTGCAGGGCGACAAGATGGACAGGCCATAGAGATTACTCCATCCAATGACTCTTGTAGTCCCTATGATACCTATGGAGAGTAGGACCAGATAGGAAGCTCTAACGAGTAATACCGCAAGACATTCAGCACTGCTTGACTCCAACTCTGATGTTAAGACAACTGTTAATTGTCCGCTCCCATATGAGTAGTAGCTAAGCAGCTTATCTTAGCTATGTTCTAAGAAATTCAAACAGGTTCCAATGTGTTTCAGTCACCTCAGTGTGGAAAGAGGAAGACTGATTTACAGGTACATTTGAAGGAAGCTTAATGATTGATGGTTTAATAAGACAGCAACCTTACAGACTGACAACAAAAGAAAAAAAAGGCTGTGGACTGCAGTGTTATTAGCTGGTGATGAAGGACATCTGTCTTATGACCTGTCTGAAGTGAGAAGATTGAAACGGATTGTACATTAACCAAGATGTTCTTTTTTAAATGGGGCACATCGACACTTGTGGCTCTTTTCCTAAGTCAATACAGTTGTTCAGCTCTTAAAAATCTTTGACAAATATTCACTTAAATACACAGTAGGTTGTGCTTATTCACAATATATGCATTCCTCCTGCCACCGTATTATCCATCCTCAGCTTTTTTGGTGACTCCCAAAAGCTCCCAACACTCTTGACTTACCTTCATAGCTTTGGGTATATAAAGAACTCTACAAAAACAGCAACAGTTTGGAATACGTATTACAGAGTCCACAAGAAAGATGTCCAGGGTAAACAGGAATGAAGTTGGTAAGTCTCCATAAAAAGAACAGGCACATTTGGTGTAAATACTCAAATGTTTCACCTGTAGGGGACCAAAAAGGTAAGCAGATTATTTATACCTTGTTCTCCCATAACATTTGGTAATCTTCAATCATGAAAAAAAAGATCCAAACACACCAAAAAAACCCAACCACATTTCTGCATACAGGAAGGACTTTGTTTGAAATCAGAATCACAGGATAGTAGGGGGTTGTGGGGCCTTCTTAAGAAGTCCTCTCTTTTGCTTTTGCCCCAGCAGATTTTGATGCTCAAATTTACCCTCCGGGTATTTATTCCTTCTCCTGTCAACATCAGCTTTGAAGTACCAAAGGATGGAATGAGGAAAGCTTAGATTTGGAGAATAAAATCAGAAACTCTTTTGTATTACATGTTGGACTTCAGTCTATACACAATTTTACTTATACAGAAAGCCTTATTATTATTCATGTCCTCCAAGTATAACCTATCATTTAACACACATTATACATGAGAACTATTACTATAAAGAAGTAGTAAATTACAGGTTTTCGGTATCAGTCAAATCACGAATGCTTTGAATTCAAAGATCCTGATGCCATCCCATATGGATAAAATGACTGCAGCAATGGAAATAAAAGTACTGAGATCTTAAGTAGAAGGGCTTATCTTAGCTGAGTAGAAGCAACTTAATTCTCTTCAACTAATAAAGGAGCCATAGACAAAGAGAAAAAAACTCACCACTTGCAGAAATTTGGGCAGCATCTCAATTCTCTTAACTATTGCAAACAAGTTCTCATGCTAAAGCTCTCTCCAATTTCTACAACACTGATACACTTCCTGTTAACTTGTCTGGGAAGAGATTACAAGATGCATCTTTCTCTTGTAAGGCAAGAGACCTACAAGTAGAACACAAATAGCTGAGTGACCAGCTTGTAAGGCAGAAGGGGAGTTACACCTTAAAAGTAATGCAAATATCAATCTTGAACCTAGCCTTAAGATTGAGAACAGGAGAATAAGTATTTAGAGATCTAGGGAGCCTTTCTGTTATTATAAGCTTACACAGCTAAAAGAGATACTGTTCAAACAGCTGCAGGCTTAACACATCTTTCAACCAACCCATGCAGCTTCTGGTTCCAAGCTGACACTTACAGGTACAACAGTGTAGTCTACATCATGCTGATTTTTTAAAATAGAAATAAAAAAATATAAAGCCATAAACAGGAGGTCAAGACACTAAACTCAGCTCCCTCTCTTTCCTCATGGTGTTGTATCTTCTACTCTCAAAGTTACACTAAAAGGCAACAGCTAAATGACTGCAATGCACAGCATTCTTCAGAGATGATTGCTACTAGGCTGTTAGGTGGCCTAATATCTAAGTCAAGTACTCCCCCATAACACTTGCACACTTCCCCCCATCGTAAAATTCATCACTGAAAAAGCAAATTGGTTTACAGGTAAGGTTAGAAGTATTGTAATACCACCTCTATACAGTGATGACTATTAATTAACAAAAGGGCTCTCCAACAGAAATGTGCAACATTACACGTATGATCAGATTTTTCAAAAAGAATCCCCAAAAAGACCACCAGAGATTGTACAATTACTTCTGTTACATTACCACATTTAGGGAAAAACAATGCAAGTTACCTTGCTGCACTTAAAAACCGTTAAATCAGACATTTTCAGTTCTCATTAGTCAAAAGCTAGATTAGCAGGAACTGTAGAAAAAACACAGGTGTACTTAAAAGTAATTTCTAAGATAGACAAGAGTACACCACATGTAAATATATAGAAAACACACTTCCCCAAGACACGCTATGAAAGCTCAAGTCCTTATCTCTCTTTAAGTGGAGTCTGAATACATCAAAAATCAGCAATAAATAACACAAGTCACTAAGATGCAACTACAGATTTTAAATAATTTCAACGACAATATCAATCAAGATCTAATTGGAAACCAATTTAGTAGTCAGCATAGGGTAATTCTTGAAATAGTTAACTACAGACACTTTAAACAGTAACATTTCTTAAGTGTTTTATTGCTACAAACTGGTACATCTTATCACAAAAAGCTACAAGGCATTATAAACACATACTCTATTATACAGAGTGCAATGCAGTTCCCCAAACAGCCACACTCAACAGCACAATTTTTGAAGTTACTCATTCTGTACTAAGAGGTAAATATTATAAGCTTACACCATAAAGCTTTTAATGTATTTACCCCAGAGACCCATCTTTCTTTTCAACTGATTAGACCAAAAATTATTATTATATCCAACTTTTAATACACACACCAAAAAAATAGGATGCTTAAAAAAATATACAACACAATGTTCTGATCAGCTTTAATAGTCAGTTTTCTATAAAAAGCTCAACTAAAATAGTCTTAATTTCATTTTAAACAAAATCAGAAACACAGAGGAATTATATAAACAAGTTCTCCATGGAATGGAATGCATGCAAATGGTGGGGAATCTTCAACTTCACTTGAGACTATTAAAAAGCCTCAGCCACTTTAGACCAGAAATAAAAAGTTGGCTTGTCCCCCCCAATGTATTTTTATTTTCTTGCACTTAGTTATCTTCAGTGTGGTCTAAAGTGAAGTCAGTTTGTTCTTCAGTTTCTTCCTCCTCTTCTTCCTCCTCTTCCTCACCCTCAGCTGGCTCATCAGCTTTGTCCTCTTCTTCTGTCTGCTGCTCTTGAGCCTGATCATTAATTTCAAAAGGATTTTCACCCTGAAGCAGAAGGTTGAAAACAAACACTTTGATATTTATTTCAAGCACAAAATAAAATAATACTCTTTTTCAGTGAATGAAAGGGGCAGCCACTAAGAAATGCTACAGTATTTTATATAGGTTTTTAATAGTTGGGGTTTTTAGCAAGAAATGACTTCACCAAGCGATAACTTTTTGCCTGGAGAAACAAGATAGTCTTTTTTTCCTTCTTATTATAAAGGGACTTACTACACATTCATAAACTTTTACGATGATTGTTTCAGAGTAGCCAGAAAGTGGGTCATGGTGGATTTCTCCCCTTCACAATATGGATGCAGAAGAATAAGGAGAAATGAAGATCTTTAAAAAAGCGTACAAAGAGTATATTGGATGCATAAAGGGGTACCACACAAAAACAGCACTGGGGAAACAGGGCTCTTCAAAAGGTTGTCTAAGGTAAAAAACAATCCTTTCAAGGTTCTTTGACTAAAGTATCTATGATGAAAATATCATACAAGAAATTAAAAAGTTCCTTGCACGTAAACAACAGGATGCAAACAATACGCTGTTAAACTAAGCACTGAATTGGACTTTCAAATACAGGAATTGAAAAAAATCATGTAATAGATAGTGTAAAAGATGGTCACCAGAACCAATAGGATCATAAAGATCTCATGCAAGTTTTGACTGCTGGAAACCTCAGTGTTGGTACAGTAGTTTCCTGGAAACTGAATATGTTGACAAATTTCCAACACAGCAGACACCAGCACCAAAGCAGCAGCACAGAGAACAGAAAACACAGCAGCACAGAAAACTGAGGAAGGTAAAACTTGCAAGATTGTCTTCACAAGGAGACCACTGACATTTTCAGAATGGCTAGCACTGGTATTTTCTGGGATGGGTTGAATACACTTTCATCAGGACCTGCTCAGTGAGATGTATCTGGCTTCTGGTTATGCAAATCCCTTTCATCCTTATCCAAATGTATAATCAACTGCAGACTGCAGTAGTGCAGTTTTATTATACAGCATGTGATGGAGCAGAGCACACACGCATTTGGAGCCTTGGAGTAGGAAATCCTTGTTAACTGCTGAAAACAGCTTGTTTTAAGATGTAGGGCAGATTGTAGGGGGGAAACATTTCTCCCCACCCTCCAACCAAAAAAGCCCAAAACTCAAACAAAAACAAACAAACAAAAATCCCCAAACTCAACATTCTTTTGCAAAGTGTTGTCTACCCTGCATATGCAGTGTGGAGGGAGAAAATTCAGAGCAGGGAAGACCTGCAAAGCTGCCTAGTTTTGTACCAAGTGGCAAAAGCAGGTCATTAGTATCACAAATGCCTTTGACAAAAGTAGAACAAAATTTCAGGTCAGCAACTCCTGAGGTTTATGTATCCCTATTGACACATTTTAACGTAAGCAGAAAAGATAAAAGATGTTTTTTCTTTCTTATTAGAGAGCTTGGTTTCTCTGGGCATATTGGGAAGTTTGTTCTTTTAATGTGTGTCCTGGAAGAGGTGCATATCCCAAATAAAGTTGAATTAGGAAAAGTTCATCTTCTGTTGAGACTAGTACTTCCTGCTAGAACTACATCCTGCTGACACTAGTAGTCATCCAACTCTTTACCACAACTAGTATTTGAGACCCACCCTGCCCCGTTGTGGTTTCCTGTGAAAAATTCTGTTTAGGTAATTTTGATTGCCCCCTGTCGACCTGATGAATGGCAAATTTCCATTCTCCCTTTTACCAGTCTCCCACTAGGGGGCTGTATGGGACAACACATGCCAGGCACAAGGAACACCAGAAGAGGTGGCTGGAAATACTGACAAATATTCCAGGCTCTGGTATCTGGACATTTGCAACCTTCTCATAACAGATACAGAACAGTTGTCTGAAACTGATTCACATACTCATCCCTACATCATTTTGCAGCACATGGCTAATCTGACATTTTAGATCACAATTAACTTGGGCACTGGCTCATACCTTGCCATATTTCCTCAAGAAAGTATTGCTTTGTCTGAAAGAGTCTGTTGTTTGGCACAGGCAAAATCATAAATCAATTAAAAGTAATACCAGAAACAGCTAACAACAGCACTACAGAAAGAGTCATTTAGCAAAGTAAGTGGCCCAGTAGAAAAAACCCTGTATTTTGCTAAAATGAATTTACCTGTTTCTCAGGCCATGTATCTGCAACACAAGCTGCCATGCCTTTTGAATTCTCTGATCTCATCAACTACTGTTGTAAGTTTTCATTTTTCTATGCTGCCATCAACCCTAGAAATTCTACGGAATAAAAAGTAGCTGAGTCGTGTGCGTGCTATACTTCAGTACAAAGCCACATGATGGAACTCTTGCTTCTAAATGTAAAGACGGACTCAATTGTAACGTAGTTTGTGCTCTACAGTTAGCGTTATGAATAAAGACACTGCTGATGCTTTCCTAACGGTTGACTTTCCTTTCTAGGAGCATCTAATTAAAAATTAAAATATAAATACGTGGTAAATAACAACCAAAAGCTGGTAAATCTGAAGGTGGTATTTTTTGCTGCAAATAAATTTATCCAAGACAATGATTTTAGACCAGCAGAGCACATCAAAAGCATAATCAATCTGTGAGCTACCTAACAGACAGAGCACAGAGGTTAAACTCCATCAACATGGAGAAAACGGTGGCATAGCAAACATTACAAATTACTTTCTTTCCATTTGCATCTTACCTTCACATACAGCTCATATCGTGCCTTGACTATAGGATTATTCAATATACTGGTGGCAGTGAGAACACTCTCCCTTTTTATTTGTTCTCTGTAGGCCTAGGAAACAAATTTTACAGTGAATAACTATCACATATCTCTTACAATTGTCACATAAATTTGAATTCATGGTCAGTTTCTATAAGTAAAATAATGAACATATTGCAGTATGATCTGCTTGTTCTTAGCACTTAAGTCCCAATTACATAATAAGTTCAATTAAGTTTAGCAGTGTTTATAGCTTGTTGCTTTAGCTTGACCAAAATATATTCTCACATCTTGATAAATAATGAACTGCAACCAGAGTTATCTGTTCTCATCTACAGCCAACACGCAGGCTTTTCCATCACAGCCTAGCATACTATAAGATGACCCTGCTCATTTGCAACACACCCTTCCAACCCAACACATTCTATGATACTCCACAATCACAGAAGCTCATACAGGAACAAAACATTACTTTGGCAATCTTGCTTACTATGATGCTCATGCTTCTCTTTCAACCCTTCTACCAGTCTTAAAAGTATATCATTATAAATTATAACAGTGACAAATACCGCACTACTACTAGTTCTAACCTAGTCTCGCTTTTCTTCAAATTAAAAAGATAACAGACAAGAAAAAAAGAGGCACCGTGTTTGTCATCTTGCTAGAAACACATGTATTATGTTTTGCAATTTGAATAATTTTTCCAACAGTTAAGCTCAGGAAAACAAATTCCCATAAAATAAAAAAGTCATTCCTAGTAACTTTCCCATGACATGCTACTGTCAGCAATTAAGCACACCAACATTTCATTAACCGGGGGTGCCTAAGCACTGGCTACTTTGTGAGATCTCATGCTTACAAAGTGATATAAGGACATTCCAGCTTTCAAGAGGATAAGTCACATCAGCGAGAACTTAGAAATTACTTGTACCAAGAACCAAACGCTTTTCACCTACTATTAGATTATGCTAGCCCTTTTGTTCTTAATAATATGTCATATCTTACTTGTTTTCCTTTTATGTGATCAGGAGATTTTAAGTGTTGCTGAACAGAACTGTGCAATGCAGGAACATACACACTGCAAGCACTGCAGTGAACAGTCTCAACTTTCATCATATGGTCATCAGCAGTAACCCCTGCCAAAGGAGATGTAACAGATCATTAACACAAAATGCGTTACTATAGTCAAGTGGAAAAGTGGATTATTTATTTTATACTCAAAAATTATAGAGCTCTCAGTTGTTAAACACGAAACTGAACCACAGGGGCTCCCTAAGGGCAATATTGAAGGAGGAAGTTTTTCACTCAAATACTCTAACTCCACTTCTCCACAGACTATACGTGAGATCCAGGCAATGTACAAAAAGGTCATCTATTTAAAATCAACAATAGCTAATATCCTTAACAATACACATTTTGATATAACAAACAAACAAAGCTTGACCAAAGCAGTTGCATTTACTTTACCTCATATAAGAACAACTAATTTATTTCCTTGCCTCCCTTCACCATCAGGAAGAAGCACACGAACCCAATTCCTCTTGCACTTTTACATATTAGCTTGCTAATAAAACATTCTCTTCACAAAGGCAAACAGGCCCTCCAGTACTCAAGGAAAGTACACAAGAAGAATTTGTGAGATTGTTAAGATGTTGGCTATATCCATTTTAAAATAGCCTTTAGTATTTAAATTCAAATTAAAGTAGCATTCAAATAAAGTTATTGCTTAAAATAACAGTACTCAAAAGATGTCTCCTCTGGCTTTAGCACATATTTTGAAATTCCTCAAGAAAAGAACAGAGTGGGAGAATATGGCACAGCAAGATGGGCACGCATTAAATGCTCTAGAAAACTGCCTATACAGCAGCCAAGGGGAAAAATATTCAGGCTGAGACGCATCTTGGGTAGCCAAGAAAGTGCTCAAACTTTTGTCACTGTCCCTCAAAACAACAGCAACTCTCCTATTTACATTATCCAAACCCTTGCCATCATATTTGGCCATTATCACCTTACTGCTTTATTATACTCTCTCAATCTACCTGCATCTACCTGTTGCGACTCCTCTTGCCTTATATTGAATAAGACTGTGGCAAAGCCCACATAATTATTTTTGTCAAGTACCTAACAGAATGTTATCACACCTTCTGACAAGGCTACCTGGATAGCAAATATAAATAAGGTTTGCTATCTCCTGCTGTGCTTACATTCCACATTGTGTCAGAAATGAAGAAAGGTATCCCAACCAGGTACAGAAAAGGTGGGAAAACTAACTATTTTAATCCATTTTATTAAATTCGAAGATGAATGAAAGGATAAAAAGACAAGGAGAGCCCCCCAGCATGCATTTTCACATAAAGCACATCACTCACCTTCCATTATATCCTTTTCAGCAGCTTGAGCATTTTCTGTTTGGTTACTTGTCTGTTGCTTACGCATAGCTGTCTTCTTGAATTTATTCACCATACACTCCTGCAGAGGATCACGAGAAGAAACTGTAAGACATCTGATCTACAACTGTCTATATTCCAATAGGAATTCAGAAGAGCTCTGAATAAACAGTGACTAATTGCTGTCACTTCTTAAGGCACTACTTTCACTTTTTACTGTAAAAGTAACAGTATTTTATGGACTCTGAATTCACTTCAACTTTTAGTAATATGTGCTGCAACAGGAGTCATCTGCAAAAGGAGTAACAATGATAAGTTAAACATATTTTGGAAATACATGGTAAATTGTAACTATATTCTCATACAGAAGTATTATATAGATCAAAAACAGCTGTCTTACGTGAAGAAATTCCATCACTACTTTGTCAAATTTGGTTTGCTTCTGGATATGATCCAATGTCTCCTGGTGAGCTGCACTCTCCAGATGTGCCTCAATTTCTTTTTCTTCAAACGTTCGAAACTTGCAAAATGAGCAAGTAAATGCCATTCTATTAAGAGAAATACATTAAATATTACTATTAAAAGTAAAACTCACCAAGACTATGTGGACTTAACGCTTTTTTCAGTGAAAAATAAAAGAAAAACTCTTGTATTTTTCCATTATAAAGGATAAGTGCTACAAGAATCAAATATAAATCAGGCCAGTGCCAGAGCAATGAATTATCTATGTAGAAGACAAAAACTGCTAAAATCAGAAGCCAGGCATTTAAAAGCCACATTATTCTGTGAGTCTGTCTATCACAGCTCTCTAGTTATGTCACCTTTTGTAATACTTCTCACAGGCAAAGAATCATAGTCCAGTCAGGCCATGGTTTCCTAATTACAAGTAGTCAGAAGAATTCATTTAAAGTTCATTTTCCATACAAAAACTATATAATCTTTATAACAAAATAAAAACTCCTCAGTACAATGAGGAAAAGACAGTAATGTTATGATATATACAGCACTGACATGGAACATTTTGTACAGTGCAGCCCACTGGGCTGAGGCAAGACTAAGAAAAGTTAAAAAACTACGTACTTATTTTTGCCACAAAACAGTTGACCATATATATATATACATATTTATACACACATATAAAACCAGAATAAAGTCAACTTCTAACAGCTTTTTAAGTCAGCATGAACATATAATTCAAAAGGAGTAGCATTCTAACCTACTTCTCAAGTGTGCACTTCTGAGGGAGAAGGGGTGAGTAACTTGTGCCTTTTCTGATACAAGAGTGGTCCCATGAAATGAATTTGGGTGCCAGGTTTTGGCTTGAGGGCTTTTTTTTCCCTATTTGGGTCAGATTTTTGGTTTTGTTGGGGAGTGGGGGAAGCTAGGGGGTGGAAGGAGGTGGGGTTTTTTTTCCTCGTTTCTTTGTTGCATTTTATTTTCCTAAATCAGTCCAAAAGGGCTTTCAGGAAAGAATATGAGGCATAAAGGAGAAGTAAAACACTGCACACGACACAGAAGTTACAGCACAAACCTGTATCCATCACCATATTTTTCACTGTTTTTTTCCCTTCTACGCCTTTGCTTCTCTCTTCTGGCCTCAATTCGCCGCTTTTCTTCTTCCTCACTTTTAACTTCTCCTCCTTTGCCATCTTAACATGCAATACAAAGATTAATAAACAAACCCAAACCAAATAAACAACAACAGTAAAAGTACCTGTCTCCCCTGTCTCCTCCACAAACACCTCAAAAAGCAGAGAAAGACTATATACTGACATGGTTCAATGGTTCACTTAAATGTCCTGAAAGTTTTGTTGTGTTTTCCTCCTCTAAAGACAATCAAGTTAAACATTTGCTTTCAGCAATGTCCACTCAGTAGCTAAGGGTTTACATTCTAGGTTACAGTCATAAAAGTAAGGAAATTCAGAGTTAGAACAAACCCTTCCTTGTTGTGCGTAGTTATTAGAGGCCTCTTCAAGTGACTAGGAAAGGGTGACTGCTGGAACATGGGGAGAAACACATCGTTTAAAACTCTCCCGTGTTTTGAGAGAACCATTGCTACAATCCCCTTACATAAAAAGAAACTATATAACAGACTCTTCTGCTGAGAAGGCAGTTTCCAAAACCAAAAGCAAAAGTTCTCATAAAGCAGAAAAGACAGTGTATCTCCAACATCCGGTACTGAAAATGAACTCCACCAACTTTATTATTTTTCCCCACTAGACTTCACTTATTTCACAGAAAAACATGCCAAAGATTTTCAGCTAAAGAAAAAAATCAGTTAATGAGGCAGGGCAGGATGGATAAGGACAGACAGACTCACCACACAACAAAAAACCCAATCAAACCTTTAGAGAACCTGATTAAATTACCACCTGGTATGTAAGTGTGAACAAATAAATGAACAGAAATTAGTTTTGCAGCATTAAAGACTTCCAAGGACACTGACTTTCTGCATAAGTGCACTTATGTTTGCCTTTCCTATGTCTGCTTTAAAAGTCCACGGACAAATGGAAACAGTATTATTCGGTGAGTAGGTTTAGAGCAAGAAAAAGAGGAACACTTTGCTCTCTTTTGCAGTTCAACCTTAGAACAGAGGTCAGCCTCCAGGAAATCTACCTCCATCCAACCAGCAACCGAAAGGAATATACAGCAGCATAATGCAGAAAACACCAAGACTTGCAAAACACACTGTGGCTCTACAAGTGTCACTGAGTACTGAAAACATTTTCACTGACTAACAGCTTACACTTCACTCCTGATTATCCCAAGGTTTTTCATTCTGTAGCAAAGAGTTTCAAAATGTACTGTGATCCAGAGAGGGCAAAAACTCCATCCACAAAATTAAAAATTCAAATTGAAAACAACAAACAACCACCTACTCACAGAGGCAATTCCCATACTGATCTCAGGATTTAAGTTTCACTTAGTGCCCTACCACCAATCCCGGAAATGTGTAAATGGTCACTTGTTTTATTGCTGTAAAAATCATCTGGTATGACATTCTGTGGAGTGAAATGGCCTCTATCTTCTCCCTTAAACTTCCAAATTCAAGTGCCTGTCCTGTTAGAAGCTGGGGAATGGAAGCCTGAATCTACATATAAACTAAGATTCCCACTTTCTGTCAGTGCACTTATGCAAACTTTTAAAAAGAAAGAAAACCTGCACAATTTAAAAATAAACTAAAAAAGAATTACTATTATTTCAAGAAAAGAAACACTCATCAGCTGGCTGCAAATTTCCAGCACTGCTTACTACCAGATTAGACTGCATATGCAACAGGACAGCATACACAAGGAAAAGGAGACTAAAAAGAGTTTCAGCCTTAACACTGGATTTCTTTGTGTATGCGTCTGAAATTAGCACAGTTAATATACACTGTAACTGATTTTATGTAAACTAATAATAAACCTGTTTCATTAAGACTGTACATGAAACAGATCCCACATTCTTAACAGCAGCTCTCTGAGTTAACTGAATCCACTTTTATAAAAGTGACTCACCTAGGGTTTAAGGGTGAGGTTGATCAGCTAGTGGGATAAATAATAGGATATGGGTGAGGAACCAGTGGGATTAACAACATTCAAGCAACAGAATGGTAGTTAAGTATAAGACCATTTACATTAGTTTCACAAAAATTAAAACAAGTCAAACAACAACATACAGAGATGATCAGAGAGCATAAACAGTAAGCATGAGAAAAAACAAGTGATGGATGGATGATAGAAACAACCACCTTTTCCACAGCCTAAATTTATAAATGCTTAAAAAACAAACAAACAAAAATAGTCATGCTACTGAATAACTATTACAGATCACACATAAAGGCTTACCATATCTATTCACTCAAAGTCTTACAAATACTGTACCTACAGTACCTTACCTAACAAAGTAAACTGACTTACCTCCAAAAGTCTGATATCCAAGATCATAAGCATCTCTTGTAAAGTCTTCATATATAACAACTGCACCACTTGTATCAACTTCAATTTCCTAATAAAGTCAAATCCATAAATTAAAAAAAAACAAAACAAAAACACCCCCCAAAACAATGCCACTCTAAATCCAGAAAGGCAGCGTAAATTACTTAACAATAATCTGTTACTTGCTATTTCTATCAAACATGACAATGAAAGAAAGTGAATTGAGTATCTTCTTGGACTCGGTGTACAAAAACTTCTAGCTCTGCATTTCTCCTTAATGCCTTATAGCCTTAGTGAATTAGTTTCACAGTCAAAATTGTCTTCTACGTAAATATTCTGACTTCCAATCCAGACTTCTACTTAGTTGAGAACGTGTTAATACCTCCACTCAAAAAGAAGGAAAACACCATTCCAGTATTTCAACATTAAACCAGGAGATATATATCTGTATACACACACATACACATGCTTAGCTTACTAACAACATTCTTATACAGTGTTGCAACTGTGGAGGAGACTAACCTTTGTACCCTGTCAGAGAACAACTTTTAACACTGGTTCTTCTTTTATTTACCCTCTCCCCTTGATGTGTCTTATGCCTTATCCATTCCTCCTCACTTCTTTTTAGCAATCTCCTTTGCATTTAATTTCTCAACCCACCCAGGCAGGTCATAGGTGTATGAGTTCAAGCTGTCTACCTGTGCCAACATGAGAAGCATTCACATGAGAGCTTCTCTGTGCATTATGAAAATAGGGAGGGTCTAAAAATGCACCTTAAAATTCATTTTCCAGGCTATCTGCACTAGTTGTATCTTGTCACTCAAAAATAAGACAATTTTAGACAAAGTGAAAAAAAATATATGTTTAGAAAAGCTTATGTAATTTAATGTTCAACTTCATAACTCTAGCTTAGCAATTATTTGCCTTAAGGCATACTATGCAAAGTTCTCAAAGAATCACAAACATTTTTCAATTCTGAGAATCTTTACCTCTATAGTAGAATCCTGGAAGGACGTCTTCATGTCTATTAACATAAAATGAGAAAGAATTCAGCACTGTCACTGTCAATTCATTTTAAGACAATAAGATATTTAGGAAAAAAACCATAAACCTTGTTATGCAGGTAGGATGGTCTACATTTACAATATATCATGGTTTAACAATACTACTAAATGTAAAATCAATTATCCTTAGAAATATAAATTAAACACTTTTAGAAGCAGTCACCTATATTTAACTCCAAAAAAGAAATTCAAGACTGAAATTGCATATCAATTGCATCATATCTTCTGTTAGTTGTCACCTACTTCTAGTTTTCAACTACATGATACTGCTTAGGGCATCTTTCAGTTCAAGTTTCAGAAACTGTGTTAAACCACTTAACAGTTTCTTACCCCTAATCTCAGAGGCTGCACTCTAGCAGGTGCTATCTGTTCTACTTAAAGTAACTTCAATATTATGTAGTATATTGGTCCTTGGATTGTGGAAATCAGTGAAGGGGATCAGATAGTAAACTAGAATTGTTCTGTCCGAACACATCTTAGAAAAGGAGAATGTACAAAAGTACTGGAAGAACTCAGATGCATATTCTACAGACCCTTTTAATCATAACAAAACTAGTAAGACCACCAATAACATTACCTATACAAAAGGCAGAGGAATGTGTTCTATACACCCAGTGCCTGAAATCCGTACAGTAATAAAGAGTAATATATCCAGAACTACAAAATCAAAAATGAAATTTACACATGAAAGTTTCTGCCAAGTCTGTGCATTTACCTTGCCAGCTGTGAGCTATAGTAACTTTAAGCTATTTTCAGATGTGATTTGAAACCAAGCTATATAAAACACTGCAGATCCAAATTACCAGGAAATTACAAGCACAAAAAACTAAAATCTGACTGCTGTACATACTGATCATAACATTTAATACTCGAGTTTACATTCCCTCAAAGCAAGTAATTTATTCAAACCTCATTAGTGACTTTTTTCTCCAACTCTGTCTCCAATATCAAAGTTATTAGAGTTGTAGGACATCTTTATGGAAGTTAAAGAAACCAAGCATCACTAATACAATTTGAAATTTATATTTAGAGTTTATCTATCACATTTAAGAGTTCTTCTTGTCATTACAGCATTTCATTTGCAAGTGGGAGCAATCTCTTTCTGCCTTTCATAAATTATTCTATAACAATGTTCAGTGTTTTCTCAGTTTGCCTCCCTTTCCCCCTCTTCTTGACCCACACCTTACATCTTTACTGCAGCTGATGCACTACTTTTAATATCCAAAGAATTTGGACAGTGGTGCCCAGGCTCATGCAAGAGCACATTTTAATATCTGTCAGGCATTGTCACTTAAGACAACCTGAAATTTCAGAGACCTGAAATTATTTGCAGTGGTGAAAATTTGCCTCCAGGAAGTATCATTATGAAATCTCAATGAGACAGTCTTCAACAGTACATATTTGAACACATCAAAATATTCAATGTCATTCAGCAAATTACAGTTGCAGTAGAAAAGTTAAATGAGTATATTCATAGAATCTGTTGTGGACTACTTTAAAGGTGGAAAATAAATAACTACAAAATAGCACATATAGCCCTCTTTCTGAATATTAAAACTAAGTCATTTCTAATGAATAAAAAAATTAGTAATCTAAATTTAAGAATTTTGGCACTTATTACTTACTAGGCGATTTTTTCTGGCTCAGCTTCAAAATAGGTTTTGTCATTTTGGGTTTCTTGATGAAAGTCCCACCAGGTTTGTTATACGGTTGGGGTATCATTTTTCTTTTTATTCCTCTTGCAGCAACTGCTGCAGGACTGGGTTTGTTATGATAGTCAACGACAATCCCAGGTCTGTGCATTCCTCCAAAGTCTCCCATATGCTGAAAATTTGCAAAATCAAGAGGAAGGTATTAGTATATGAAATCAATGTAAATAAAACAACTACTTGGTACAACACAACTGTGAACGTAAGTAAAATTTGTGTTCTACAGCAAAATGCAGGAGAAACTTAAGCTCCTGGTCTGATGTTCTGTTGTGCAATGGCTTTGTGGGTGTTTGTCCGGTAGAACGAATATGTCTGTATAAACTGCGTTTCTGCTTATTCAGAACCATTGTCCAGGCAATGAACATATCTATTGAAGTTCATATCTCAGCCTAGTATCTTGGCTACTCTCTTCAGATTCTCTAGATGATGAAAGACATCTCCCTGTGGAAAAAAACAGAGCTAAACAACTCAGTTTTCAACACTAAAAAGGAAAAAAAAGCTTCTTTGCTCTGCATCTTATGCCAAATGATATATCAGTGATTTGAAAACTGAGTAAAGAAGGTTGTACAGTGTGGAAAAGAGATTAACTGAAAGAAGATCATTCTTTCTTTTACTTATCTTTCCACCAAATTCAATAAAATCAAAATTTTTAAGTTGGGCCTGGAGAGAGTGATACAAAAACATGGCACCAATAGGACTGAAAATTCAGCTGAAAGACTAAACCTTTCTACTATTTCTAAAATTATGTAGTCATTTGTGGACACTTGTATATGAAAGTTACCTCTCTGAAGACATGGAATAAATGAGTCATCTGAAGAGGGAAATTTTAAAAAGTGCTAACATACTTCTTAATATTAACTCAATTATTTGATTAATAAAGGACAGAAGAAAGCCCACTGACTGGATGGATGACTTGGATAAGCAGAAATATTTGTATTTCCATGAGAAGACAATTAATATTACACTGTCAAAAGAACACTAAAAATAACTTCAAAATACTTGTGAAAAGTATGACTTTTTTAAAGCAAATTTTAAATGACAGACAGAATGCACCAAAGCCGGCACTTTTCTTTATCAGAAGTCCATGCACAAGATCTCCATGTTAACTTATTTAGTTGAGATAGCTATAAACTACCTAGCATGTACATTTACACTGGACACATCAATTTGACATGAAGTACGCACTTGGATCATTTCAAGTTCGGATTTTTTTTAAACAGACAATCTACCTATTAAAGGTGCAATGCATTTTACATATG
Organism: Neopelma chrysocephalum; assembly: GCF_003984885.1. Taxonomy (NCBI): domain Eukaryota; kingdom Metazoa; phylum Chordata; class Aves; order Passeriformes; family Pipridae; genus Neopelma; species Neopelma chrysocephalum. Next base: position 5,002,838 of record NW_020897760.1, on the reverse strand, counting down.
ATAAGTAGTTTAGCCCTTACATTTTCCTTTATTACATAAAAGACTAAAAGGATAAATTTCAAAAGCGAAGTAAAAAAGAACTCAGTTGTAACTGCACAAAGCTTTCAGATCTAAATGAATTCTGAAAGGATGGAACTGAGGCTTAAGAACATAACACTTAGCGTCACAAGTAGAGAAACAAAGATTAGAATCTATTTCTCATACCATGCTACATGCTACCTAACAGCCATGTGCAAATTTGAGCTAAAATTTGAATATGGCAACTACAATACTGAAGGATGCTGCAAAGTAGACTTTCTGGAACAAAACCACCACGCAAATAGGCATTTAAAAGACTCAGTAAAAAAACAATCTTCCTCTAAGCTTCAAACTACAACAAGTTGTATGGTTTAAAATTAAAGAATCACTTCCCAAAGAAATATGGCACGCTTAGGAATTTTAAAAGACAACTTACACCTACAGGCACAGGCAGAAAAGTGTTCACTGAACTCTTCGTACTTTAAAAACCAGTCAGAGTTGGTATTATAAAACCAAGACAAAGAGACACCATCAACTTAAAGTTAGTACTTCTGTCAGGTTTTTGAGTTTTTTTATTCTCTTGTGGTTTTTTGCCCCCAACTCACTTAACATCAAGCATTACTTCTTCAAACTGCGATCCACTGTTTTGCATACAGTTAATCATGCTGTTCCTTGGACACAGTTTTTACATCCTACACTGGAACAGAATCCACTGAAAAGGAGTTACAACATAAATTTTCAAATCAAATTAATACAAGTAACAGGACTAGGCACACTATGTGCAGACTGATTTCAATTCTGTGAAAGGACCTGATTTCAAATTGATGATGTCCCTTTAACCATGCTTTAATTTAAAGAAAGAATCACTGTAACTGCTAACCACTCACCTTTGCCATTTTCTCCCCATCACCCTTCCAATATACAAGTCAGAGCAAGTGTTAAGTTTAAAAGAAGACTTGATGTTTAATAAAACATGTATTCAACACGCTAAAGTATTAGCTAAACTTTGGCCTTTACAGAAAACAAAAACTACCCTAGCATTCACAACCTGGGTTTTATTTTTTGCTTATACATTGCACCTTTAACCTACTCAAAACTTCAAAAGACTTTGAATTCAACTTTTACAATATTCGAGAATTTCCCCACCAGCATCAGAGATGCTAGTGTTTACAAGGAAAAATGGAAGTCCTTTTAATCCCTTTTAGACCAAACCTACTACTTTTATCTTCACCTTTCAAGCAAAAGGAGAGATTTAACAAACCTTATCAACTAGTCTTCTAGAAAGAGGGACTGGGTTCTACTTGAAGACAGCTTCAAAGGGATAAACAACATTGTCAACCATGATAGTTTGCTTGGACAAAACCCCCACACTGTACTGAACAGTGCATTCATTTTATAGCAGTGGTCTTGAAAGGGTTTAAAAGAGTGTCTAGTGAAAAGAATCTGAAAAGATTCTGTACTTACTCCTCGGCCTCGGCCTCTGCCTGTTGATGGTCCTCCAAAAGCATCATAGTTTCTGCTTCCAAATCCACTTTCAGGATAAGCAGGCGTTCCTCTCCCCCGAGAGCCTACAGGTGCAGGCTTCATATGGGGTGAAGAAAAACTGCTGTAGGAAGAGTAACTCTCTCTTCCTCTGTCCTCCATAAACCCAGGCCTCAATTTTGAACGGGAGTAAGGTGCTTCCCAGCTAGACCCGCCCTGGTTTCTACCTCCGAAAGAGTCAAGGCTATTCCGGTAGGAGTTGTCAAATCGACCACCATAACTACCTCCGAAGCGGCTTTGTTCGGGTTCATTATAACCATAGCCAGATCTGTACAGATCTCGCCCACCCAGAGAAGACCCGGAGTCGTAAGACTCATAAGGTCCAAACCTGGAAAAGTTGCACAGTGAGGAGAAAAAAAAGTAAGCTTACTAATGTTATACATTACAAAAGACAAGTTATCAGTTGACATTTATCAACTAAAATCAATTTATTACTATACTGGTCCGTACAGTCGTGTTATTGTTTAATCTTGATTAGGGCTGGGCAATTCACACTATGACCAGACAGAAAGCTATCTGAGCCATTTTTGCTACAAACAATTCTAAAGTTCAGTATACCTGAACTTTGTTTACTTAAAATTTTCAGCAACATGTATTTACTAAAACATTATTAGAGCCCAGCCCTAGTCTCACAAAAATAATCACCTGCAGACATTCATAGGCTAGTCAAACTCTCCTTTCTTCAAAATCATACCCTCACAGTCTAACAATTAAACAGCAGTTAAAAGGCAGCTAAGTTCTGAACTGAGAAAAAAAAATCTTTTGTTTTTTTTAGTGGTACAGTTGTGAGTCTTAAGTACCCCACAGTTCTCATTTTAAAGGAAAAATACACGTGCTCTTCCATTCACATTTGTAGTTTTTGGAAATTTTCTTCCCTGTAAAATTCAGTCTCCCAATCAAAAGAGTTCACGGTCTTCAGTATATCCAGCTTTCACTTGCAGACCATTAAGTCTAGCAACTCAGGATTTTCAAAGTCTACCCAGTGCATGCACAGTGGACAACAACAGTCCTTGGAATTTTAGAGTAAAGTAACAAGGAGCTGAAACCTTTAGTTATATCTGAAGTTTGCCTGGGGTGGGGACGGTGTCAGGCTAGAAATCATCAATATTTGTAACCACTTGGAAGGGAAACACATTAGTGTCCCTGCTGGGGCACTTTCCCAGAAGGCTCTGGGAAAGACAATCCCTGGACTGATACAATGTAAACTAGGAGAGACTCAACTTATTAACTGTATCTATAGTAAACTGAATGCCTTCATTGTAAAATATGTTAGTCTCAGAAGACCCAAAGCTACACAGAAAATGACACTAGAAGACGACCATGCAAAATAGTAACATAACATGGCAAGAGACATTTTGGTGTTCAAGTAGTCATTGGACCTCAATCATATGCAGATTACTATATGGTAGGTACAACTCATTCCTGAATCTGCTCAGAATTTTAAGTCAGCCTCAATGTTCATTATTGAACAAATTATACTTAACTAAAATGTTTAACAGAACCAAGCAGCAAAACACAATACTTCTCCAGCCTCCCTATTTTAGTACTGTCCTTTTCCAGTGGCACCACAGTGACTACAGACAAGAATCATACAGTAGTCTGGCTACAGCCAGATAAAAATTCAAGGGCGTTCACAAGAAAACTATCGTATTATATAAGTTTTCTTTTCATTCTATCCCCTCCAAGATAGGATCACTACTCTGAAAACCATGCTTCTTTGAATACAATATTAAGACCTAAATCGAATCAGCTGCTCCCTACTGTTTTTATCTGAAAGAGCAACAGTAATAGAATCCTAGCATGAAATACACAACTTTAAGACCACTGCATCAGAATTTTTAGCTTTAGACCAATCCATCTTAAAAAGCAGCCCAGAACATGCACACAGTTTCGAGTGTAATCAGTACCTGCCAATGAAATAATCTGGACATGACTTTCAGATTCAATACCAAGATCATTTGAGCACTCCACATTCAAACCAAAGAACATATATCCTAAATGTTCCTTGAAAACGGAATGTTGATAGATTCAGTCTAAGGCACTAAACCAGTCAGGTATAGTCTGCTATGTCAAATATGGTATGTCAGGCCAATCAGCTACAAGTTGCCAGCCATTACTGAAAAACAGAACTTTTGCTATTTTCATTCAAAGACGCATTGTTTCACTGTCAAACTTTTCCACAAAAATGCTGATTATTACAAGAATCCAGCTCTTACAGTCTAGTATTTGCCAGTATTTATCAGACATGAAGACTCAGAACAGAAATGTTCATACAAAATCGTAACAACATGCCTCAGGAACACTTAAGTTAGAAGACAGAATGATTTTAACCTAAATTGGATTTGATCAATTCTTGGGACAACTGAAGGATTATTTTACCTGTTACCACCACCACCACCTCCTCCGCCTCCACCTCCATGACTCTCCATCCCATAGGATTGGTTAAGGTAAGAGTCCATGGATCGTGGGCCACCATAGCCTCCATGCCCATAATCACGGTCCATGTCTAAAAAAAGAGCAGAAAAATGTTTATAAAGAAAGCAAGTGACAAGTCTTATTAAGTAATCTAGTTTAAATTCTTAAGTAAAAGGTTTACTCTTTGCCATGGTGCTTACAAACAAAATACAAAATTGCCAATTGCAAAACAATTTTGACACTGTGCTTAGAGAAGCCATGTGTCTTTGTCATCATCTGAGCACCTCACAATTGGAATCAAGTTCGTATTTTTTTCCCAGTAGCAAGTAACTCAGGATTATTGTTCCATCAGCTGGAATCAATACAAGTTAAACTAAGAGAATTAAATGGAGACACCTGATGTAGAATATGACAGAAATTTGTGGAGAATTAAGACCGCTTACGACCCTTTAATAATACACACAACTCACAGGCATCTGCTTTCTCTATCCAAGGCCATAGAAAACCTTCACTCACACTGACAGAGACCTTGGGTCAAGCTTACAAGCTGTCCTGCTGCAATGCAGACTCTGTATATAGGTTACAGTCAAACAAATTAATTTTCTCCCAACTTATTCCTCAGCACCGGAAGTCCTATGTAAAAGTAAAACTCATAAATTCAAAGCACTAAAACAGCGTCACAGATCTGCATAAGTATGATCCACTGTCTTTCTGGAACATACACAATTTGCGCTTCACTGGCATTCTAGAGGCCAAAACTGTTTCCCAGTACCAACCAACACTAACTTTTGGATAATACAAAGAAAACTTGGCAAGTCAAGACTCACACAAAAAGCAACACAGAGAAGGAAAATGGAATGAACACAGAAAAGACAAAAATAAATTTACTGTGACAAGAGAGAGTATTTTATACATTTCTCCATATGTGAATCACTGACTTTTCCAGGACAATTAGCTCACTTGAAATCATCAGAAATTGTCATATTTAAAGAAACACAGTAATTCTGTGTGCATATCATTTCATGAAAGTGACTGTAGTGCTGAAAATACCTATATAAACTCTATCCCATTTGTACCTGCTTTTTATTAGCGCCACGTCACTCTAACTTACTTTCTCATGTCTGTCAACAAAAATTCTGCACGTGGTATTAAGCCCACTGTATCACTTTTACACAGATATTATTAGCATACCTGAATAAAGATTCCAACAAATAAAGACCTCCTGTTGATTCTTTTTTATTCTAATGATCATAGGTACTTTATAAAAAATTAAAAGATGATACTTCTGGAAAAAAAAAACTTTAAACATGGAAGTCACACTGCACCTTTTTATATTCTGAACGTACAATAAAGATTCAAAAATCAAAGCACAAAAAAAGCTTTTCAAAATACTAATCATATAGCACAACATATCATCAACTTAAACTGCAAAAAGAAATGGCTGAGGCTTCTAATAAAAGCAACTTATGTTCCTCTCTGGCATGACTGAATGATCTGCCACCTAATCTAGTACAATACCCTCAAGACCATAAACATAAAGATACAGACCAGCAAAAACAAGAAGGTAATCAACAAAACAAACTCAGATTCCCAGAAATTAAGGTTAGATGATCCCATGGTCAACCTCAGATTCAGGCTGTTAGGATTTTTAATACAGTATAACTAATCACCGACATTCTGAAAACTGACATACCTGACCTGAAAGCACCCAATAATTTATTTCAGCTTCACCTGCTCCCTATTATCAGCAGGCCCTAAGAGGGCACAAAACCAGTGAGGCTGAGTTGCAGAGGTGAATCTAATCACCCAACAAGGAAGAACACAACATTCTGTCAAGATCCCTGCCATTGCAACGCAATTCTACTACAGCGTAGTAAGTAGGGACCAGTGTTGTCCATATGCCAGAAGTTCTGTATTGGAAAAACACAAAAACATTCACATGCAAAGAACTCTTCCAAAAAATGGTTCGAAGCATAGTTTTGAAATAAATTTTTAGTCCAAAATGTTTCGCATCAAAGCAAATACTTAAATCCTACAATTACTTCTGACATCCACATGAGCTCAACACTCTCCTTACTCATCCACAGTTCATGTTATATAACAGCAGCAGTCTCACTGTAGAGCTATGCCAGTCCCTAAATCCTCAAATCACTGCCTTTAGGACATCACCACCTCCTCCCTAACAGCGAACAACTTTCTCATCCTTTCCAGACTCAGTGCACTGCATTTACCTACATTATAATACATTCATATTTGAAAATGGTTAATAGGGATATAAAAGGTACAAACATGTGAAGAGAAATAATCACTAGAATGATTTACTATAAGAAACTGGAGGTACCAAATGAAACTTACAAGTAACAAGCTAAAGAGTTAATTAGATCCTTTTCCACAAAACAGATATACAAGTGCTGGAACTGAGTAACAAGAAGTTACTAAAAATTTATATAGATTTAAGACAAAAATTGGATAAATCAACTGACAAGAAATTCAAAGTATGTCTAACACAAACACTGTGTCTCTGGCTCAGAAAGTCGCCAAGCTGCAAACCAGTGAAGGCATATAAACATCCTAAAGGAGTACTTGTACCACTTGTTCCACACCCCCAAACACAGTGACATATGGGATATTGGTGAGGTGGGACAGACACATCTTTGATCTGATGTAATGAAGGTGACCTTGTGATCTCCTTCCGACTATTTCATGAACTATTCCACACTGCTGAGCAGTTAACCTATCATTCCAACCAGAGGCCTCCTGGTTCAGCCATTCTGTCAGCTGCAAACTTCATCAAAGATTTCTAGATTTTATACTTCACGTCCAGAGCCTGACAAAGATACTGCATTCAAATTAACAAGTACAGTATTTCTTCAGGTATTAAACTTTTCTTTACTCTGAAAGTCTGTTCTCCAGATAAGCTTTACCCTAAAAAGGGGGAAAACATACAAGACGACCGTAAATATTCAGTTAGATGAACCAAAATTAAAAGGACTTTAATTTTTGAATGCAGTAACTAAATAATAATCAGTCACCACCAGTAGAGATATGCAAAAGTCCCCTGTCCATGCAAACTATTCAGACTAAATGTGAAATTGCTTCACATGCTAAGAGAACATGTGTTTAAGCACTAAAGAAAAAAGTTCCTTTTATTTTAAATAGTAACTGTTTATCAAAGAAATTGTTGAAGAAATATTATATCTGTGTATCTATGAATACTACAGAATAAAAAATATGAAAAAACAGCGGTCCATATTTGCTTCTAAAGTTTAAAAATAGAGTGAATCTCTGAACTGCTGAAGGCACTGTCAAAGTATCTGAAACAAAGAATTTATTAAAGGACTAAATTGGGTTTTGGTATCTGCAGCCTCTTGTATAAATACACTGCGGATGAATGAAGTGTTGAACTGAAGTACAGAAATAGAACTTGCAAGAAGAACTATCTAGTTTTTAATTTCTATATCATACTTAAAAGTCTACTGATATAGACAAGAGAGAAGAGTTATGTCAAAGGTGAAAAAATATTACCTCTAAAAAAAAATGAATGGGACACTAAAAAGACAAGTTTAATTTACAAATTAAAATGTTAATGTACAAGTATTCCTTCAGATTAATTTAAAAAAAAAGAAGCCATATCTGGTGGAGAAATCATTTAAAATATCTGCAAAATAAATCTCAATAGCCAATAAAGAAAAATCAAAATTTCCTTACGAAAAGACCTAAGAAGTTAAAGACATAGTGGATAAGACTCAGAATCTCTTGGCACAAGGACTCTATTTAAAAAAAAAGTTAAGAGCAGAGAAAATTCAAATCATATTTACAGTAAAAAGAGATCATTTTCAACAGTGTTCTCCATGTGAAACATATGAAAAGGCTAGGAAAATGAGAAAGGAGAAAGATCTTTCAGCAATAAATAATAAATTTAAAAAGCTAAATTCCACTATATTTTAAATTCATAATCCACAATGACTGCAACAAGCTTAAGGATCCACTGTGCAATAGGAAGCAGTATTTTTTCCAGGCACATTACATTTTCATAACACTATGTCTGTGTTAGGATCACAACCTTCTCATTAGGCCATTTCCCCTTCCAGATTAGAAGGACAGTAGTTGCAGTAACTAAAATATTAACATGAATAGTTAATATTTCTGTTAATAATATTTACAGAATTTATACTGCAGAGCATGTCAACCCTGTCTCAGAGTTGCCAGCAAGGGACAACGGTGAAATTACAGCAGTCATCAGACATCCAGCTAAAAGTGCTTCTCACTGGCTAAAAGTTTCCAACAGTAGGAACCTTGCCAAGAGCTCAAATGAAAACTGGACAAAGATGAGAATTCCCAACATCCATCCTATGTTGCCATCTACTGGACCCCCACAAAACAGCCTTCAGCTCCCTGTGCAGAACTGGGGTAAGACTCTTTCTGCATGCCTTGCTCATGTACACACAATGCATAAACGGTCACTGTAAAAGTCTCAAGCCACAAACATCACAATTAAAATTTTTTAATAAATACAAATAATACCTTAATTATCATAATGAAAACTCATATTACAAAGGTACATAAAAGGAACATGCTAATTGTATAACACACATTTGATTAATTACTTTCAATGATGAGCCTGGATTCACTTTAATACTACTGTCATTAGATCTCAGAAAAGCAGGTTCTGATTAATGGTTACAGTGAATATTCCAATAAGACATTTAAGCTGCCACTTAATAATAACTTTTTATACTAAAAATCAGAAGGACATTCAATTAAGAATCAATATAGAAAATTAAAAAACAGGGCCATAGATCTAATTCATTTATTTTACTATAATGAAAGATAAATGCAAAATAATATCATTGGGGGAAAAAAAGTTAAGACTCAAGAAATGTATCACAAAAATGATTATACTGCAATCAAAGATGCATCTGTAATCCGATGTGTTATTTCCATCCAACAGCCAGCAAGAGCATCAAGAGATCCAACAGCAAGCGCTTATTTGCCGGCATCTGTAAATGAAGCTTGGGTACAGTTTACAGTAAAGTTTTTATATTAACATCCCTTTAGTACTTGATTGCATGCTAGCAAGAGATGTCAAATCATTTCTTGAGTCTTACTAAACTCATAAACTTAATCATCTTACAAAAATACGTGCATTCCTTTTTGTTTTATCTGTTTGGTACTTTTGACAGTGCAAAAACAAGAGCTAGCTTTTAGTGTTTCACATTTACTTTATATGCTTCCTATATTCCTTCCCAAACTGTTAGTTAAGATAAACTTAATTGAAAAAAGTAAATAAATAAAACCCAAGCAGTTACAGGTTCTGGGTTTTTTCCCATGTTTGTATAAAATAAGGGGAATATCCTTTCTTTTCAACAGAAGTAGTAAGAACCAAATACAGTACTTTGTAAGAAAACAGTTATGCAAAAAAAAGCATCATCATAAGAAAAGTCTGTATTTCCCCCCCACCCCCATCCCCACTCCTTGATCTCATAATTTTGATTTGGAACGTGCAGGAGTTCATGTTGACATGCCCAAGATGAAAATCGAGTCTCACTCCCAGACAGTTATAACTCCTCCAGAAAACAACATGTGCACTTAAACCAACGTTATGCACTTTTAACAACCCGTTTGCTTTTCGTTTTTGTCAACACTGACTGTTCAGCCCCAACTCTTTTTACAGGTTAGACGTATTTATAGCTCATACCTGAGACTGACCCACTGGGCATGTTCACACCACAATGCATGGGGGTATCTGGGAATCTCCAATCTCTGTCTTCAGCTGGAGAGGATGGGTCAGTGAGAATGACTTAGTGCTTAGCAAGAGCTGGAGGGGAGAGACAGGGAGCCGCAACAAGAGGCGGCTCTCTCTCCTGTCGGATCTCCAGGCTCCTGACACGACCCCCTCACAGAGCTCGCCCCGAGCTCCCCCGGCTCTGCCCGCGCCCCCCGCCCGCCGCCGCCCCCTCGCCCCCCGCTCTCCCCGCGCCCCAGGGCGCCTCGCCCCGCGGGGCACCGCCCCCGCCCGCGCCCCCCGCCGCCCGCGCCCCTCCCCGGGAGGGCCCTCCTCCCGCGCAGCCCTCCCGCCGCCGGCCGCCGCCGCAGCTTCCCCCAGCCCGGCAGTGGCGGCGCGGAGGAGGACGAGGAGGTGGGTGAGGGGAGCTCCGTCCTGCGCGTAACAAAGCGGCCGCTGCCATTCTGAGCCGCGGCCGGGCCCCGCAGCGGCAGCAGCGGCGGCGGCGGCCAGGCCCTGCCCTTGCAGCGGGGGCGCGCCCTCACCTTCCCCGTAGTCCATGGCGGCGGCGGCGAGCGCTGCTCCCGCGGCTCCGGCGGCTCCAATGGCGCCTTCCACCACAACGCGGCGAGGCGGGCCCGGCGCGCGGCACGCACGGCCACGGCGCGCGCCGATTGGCCCGGCTGCGCGTCACGTGAGCAGGGGCCCGGGACGGCCGCGCACAGCGCTGCGCGCGGCTCCTGGACCAGCTGGGTCACGAGGGAGGCTCCGCGGCGGCCATTTTGAGCCCTGGCAGCCGCCATTTTGTGTTCTGGCGAAGGGCTCTGTCTCGCTTGAGGCCGCTGCAGGACGAGGAGTGGCAGAACATCCACACCTTCAGCCTCCCACACACATGCCCGCGGGCCCTGTTGAAGTGGCCGCTGCAAAAAACGCTCCCTTGAGGTCAGGCAGTGCCTGGCCGGAGCGAGCCCTCGGTGGCATCCCTGCAGCTGCACAGCCTCAGGCATGAGGTGCCCTGCCAGCTCCCAGTGTGGGCTGCTGCGGTGTTGTGCAAACCAAGTGGCTTTGCAAAATAAACCGTTTATTTAAGCAATGACTCTCCCATGATGCTTCCCCTTCGATGAACATAACAATGTCAGTTTAAGGAAGAAAGTCTTTACAGTGAGGGTGGTGAGGCACTGGAACAAGTTGCCCATGGAGGTTGTGGATGTCCCATCCCTGGCAGTGCTCAAGGCCAGAACATGTAAGGCCTTGAGCAACCTTGTCTAGTGGAAGATGTCCATGCCCATGGCAGGGGGAGCTAGGACAGGATGAACTTTAAGGTCCCTTTTGTAAGAAATATCTCTAATTAAAATTTAGAAGACGGTCAAATAAAGTGACACGAACTTTATTAACAGTGCGCTGGCTGCACCGCACTCAGGACCAGGTTCAAGCACGCCTGACTGGGAGGGATGAGCCCTTTTAAGACCCTTCGATTTGCATAACCACTCCCTCACTCCTCCTATGCTAGGTCTCGCTCTTTTCTTTCTTAACAGGCAATCTTTGCTTTCTGGTGCAGTCCATTGGTTGTCTTCATCCACCTATGAGGTTGTTTCCCTGCCCCTGGCCGCATGGTTCCCTGGCAGTGAGCCCAGGCTGGTCTCACCACCTTATGTTCTTCCCGGCTCGCCTTTGCACTATAAGCAAACAAAACAATAAGTAACAATAAGTAGCAGTAAGCAGGCAGAACTATAAGCAGAGCAATAGGCAACCCCAAGCAGAACTGTATGGAGCAGCAAGTAGGCAGCAGCAATAAGCAACTTCAAGTGGAACCACAAGCAGTCCACTAGTCCCTGACCACAAAATAGTTCCCCAGTCCTTTAAACAAAATGGCTCCCAAGTGCCCCGGCACGAGGCAGCCATGGAAAACCCTGCTTGTAATAAAACCGTCCTATTTATTTCCTACACTTTCAATCCCTTAACATTCAATGATTCCATGATTCTATGATCCGTCAATCCTGAGATAAAGTATCTTGGCGTCTGTAACAGGCTACACTGAAAGAAACGGGATAACATTAAACATAGACTTTCATTTTAGGTTAGTAGTAAGGTAACATTTTATTCCTCTATGCAGCCAAAGATTTGGAGAAGAAACAAACTTTGCCCAGATACATGATCATGCAAAAAAACCCCAATGACGTATGTGAAGATCACATGCGGAGAAGTATTTCATTCCTTATTGTTTCTTAATGTTTTATAAAACCCTGACAAAAAGAAACAAAAAGAGAGAGGAAAAAAAATTATATGGCAATGAGCAGATCTGGTGCAGAAAACCTGGGAATATGACTGTGAGGACAGGCTGTGGGTGAACTTTCAGGCTGCACGAGTAGGCAAAGCCACTATCTCCTGGGGTTTGATTTTGCCAGGGAAATAGGGCTTCCTTGGGTTTCGGGTGGCTGGCAGGACGGCATCAAAAAAATTACAGTTTCTCCCCATCCAAAAAGTAATAAAAACCCCATTGCAGGAAAGCAAAAAAAAAACCCAATTCACTGAGGTCAAGAGTCCAAGTTTTGCAATAGACTCAACCCTGAGCCTGGCAGAGCAGTTTCGCTCCCCGAGCTCTGGATGGCAGTAGTTGCGAACGAATGTGAACGGCAGAGCGCGGCACCGGGAGCGCTCAGCGGGCATCTCCCGGCTCCCTTCTCACCCCAGCATCGGAGGAGACATACATGCGGAGACAGTGGTTATTCCCTGCCAAAGGGAACCTTTCCTTCGGCTTTACCACCAACTTGTTATCCAATGATACGTTATGCTTGGGCAGAACAATGATTTCAATGTTCAAAAACCAAATACCCCTCACACAGACCTGTTTGTGTACCCATCCCTCTACACCCGCACCCTCACGCAGACCAGACAAGCTTCTTGCACTGAACATGAGATTCATGCAGTAGACATTTTCCTGAATGTCCAAGGCTGTGCGTCTCGTGTTTGCAACATAGCAGCCTCTTTTCTGCAGCCTTTTGTGCAGTAGTTGTTAGGCACTGCACAGCCTGATCTGCAGACTTGTGCTTGTGAACAGGCACAAGGACCAGCATCCCACTGCCCTGCAGATGGGCACAGACCTGTATGGAGCAGCATCCCGCTGCCCTGGAGACAGGCACAGGCCCACCTGTGAGCTGTACAGCTGGAGGGGCTCCTGCTGGGCATCTGTCTGGGCCAGCCTGTGAGGGCCTAGCCGCCACTCCACCACAACCTACACAGATGTTGTCACTTCTCGAGAAAAAAATGAAGAAAAAAACACAACATACTTGAAGATTTTTCCCAGGCAAGAAAACACACAGGCACAGCTCTATATGAAATAAAAAACCTGATGGATTAAACCATAGCATATACCTGTACAGAATCCGAAGGCTATCCTCAGTAGCAAGTCAGTACCAAGCTTGTGTTCCCAGATGCCCTAAAACAGCAGTCAAAACTGTAAAGTATAATCTCTGCTTGAGGACTCAGTGCATGCTGCAGGATGGGTTGCTGTGGAATGCACTATTCCAATTCATCTGGTTGGGCCAAATGAGATTTTTAATGAAAATGGTATTGAATAAGCAGCTCTGAAGGGACTAAATAATGCAGAATAGATAGATTTGTGATCAGTGTAGCTAATGGTTATTCAAAATAAACACAAAAATCCAGAAAACTGGGTTCATCTGAGTCAATTGCCCCTAAGACTACCAAAGCTGTTTCCCTGGTGCAAAACCTACTGAGAAATTCAACAATCGAAACTCTCTGGTAGGCTGTACAACCTACTGGGACTATTGCATAAAGGAGAGCAGGATTTACACTAAAGTGTCTGAGAGGGAAACACTGTGATTGATTTGGAGACTATTACAATGATACAGGATTATTATAAGATGTTTAGGAAAAAGGCCAAAGACAAGGAAGGGAGGAACAAAAGCAGATCAGGGAAGAGCTAAAAAGATTGAGGTGTGTTGGAGCAAAGATATAAAAAAGGCCATCTGCATGTAAGCAGGCTGCTGGTCAGCATGTTTGTGTGACTGAGCCCCATGGCTAATTGCCACTGTCTGTCCTATCTTCTTTATAAATTCTGTTTTTAACTACCTTCCATGTGATTGTGTTCTCTATTCTATGTCTGTGCATCTGATCTGATAATGAACTCCAAACCAGACCAGCTGGTGAGTCAAATGAGCAGTCTGGCAGACAGGTACTGGGCGACCCTTGAAGGGCTTTTATCCTGAGCGTGCATTCTTAGGAGCTGGATGGGACTATGCCTGCATGTGTGTTGTGGGTGTCTGTAAAGACCCAGGCTGAGAGCAGACAGAAGCATGTCCAAGGCACCTAACACTCCCCATTCATAGGATAATGATTCCAAGACATATTTTTTGTGAATCTCTCCACTATTTTCCTGAAGCATATTTGTTCTATGACTAAGCATATTGACTCATTAGAGCATACTAGACTACCAAGAGCCACAGAGTTAAGCCTCTATAGTTCATCATGTTAAAAACCTGAATTCAAAAGGTCAGAAGCAGCCCCTGAAGAGATGAATGATTGTTGAAATCAGCAGAGTTTCATACAGACTTCAGGAAACTCTGAATTGGGTCCAAGCACATCACGGCAAGATTACTTAAAATTTTTATGCAACCTCCCAGTGTTACTATGAGAACTACTGCAATCCTGTGTGTCATTTCATGATCTGAGGAAGTTATTGACAACAGAGATGGTTGTTATGGGGACAGCTGTCTGTCAAAGAAAAGAGGGTACATGACAAAGACAACATCTGATTATGATAGATTTGTTCTTATACAGAAAAGGAGGTGTTTTCACATGCAGCCCTGAAAACACACGGGTTTATTTAGGCTTTTAAAGCTATTGCCCCAGAACCAGAAGCTCAGGAACAAGCAACTGAATCTGGGGGCAGACCAAGACTACAGCAGGTATAACATAAAATTTTTTGGATTCAATACAAACAGGTCAGCAAAAGAGTATTATTTTAGACTTAATTATGATCAATGGGCCACTGTTGGTCTCAGACTTTTTAAAACAAAGGCTCCTTTTTCCTCCCTGCAGGACTCCAAAAAGGAAAAAAAAATCTAAGCTAAGGAAAGTAAAACAAAACGGAGACATAAGAATAGAAAGGGAACAGACCAGTATTGTACTTCATTTGTTCTCAATGATCCAAAACATGAATGTTTCAGTTCGGTGTAGAATCTCCTTGTGCAATCACATTCTGCTCTTGAATTCACGTTCCACTGCTTCCTTGAATTTGTTTTCTTAATTTTTTTTTGTAGATTCTTCAGAGCAGTACAGGGATAAGAGAACAATAAGTGATTTTTCCAAGAACAAACAGCAGCACAGTTACTATGAAATACAGCTCTTCTGCAGTTCAGTACTGTAACTACCCACACCCTCTCCTCCTTTTTCCAAGTGCTGTGTTTTCCTCTACGCTTTCATTTAAAGCATTTTCTAAAACCTAAAATAACTATCAATTGCTGCTAACAGAGGGTAGCAACCAGGTACTGACAATTGTGAAGGCCTAACACTAACACTCTTTAATTGCAGTGGAGTTGATCTAAATTGGGAGGGGTTCGTCTGGCCTTTGATGAAAGCTGTCTGCCTCTTAACCCTGTTTAGAGCAGGTGTGATTGACATAGTATTTAAATCTCCAGGAGCACCTGTCTGCAACAGCACATCTCTCCAGTGCCATTAAAACAGTATTCACAGCAGTGGAAAAAAATATATATTTTAATTTTTAACATACATCTCTACTGACACTTGACATTTTAAGGGGTTAGCTTTCTTTGCATTTTAGGATGATGGGGAGTGAGGAAGGAACATGAAAATTACATTGATTCTTTATAAAACATGAAATCTAATTCCCTTTGTTTCTTCTTAGATATTAACATAGAAGCAGATCCTTCCATCTGAGGCTCAGAAAAGAACCATGGTAACCATCCAGAGCCACACTGATTTCAGTGGGCTCTTATGTCTGCCATCACAGCATAAATCAGAGCCATAATATGGGATTTCCAAAGGTCAAATATTATGGCCTCTGTATGTATATATTGAGAATACAAGCATAAAAGATGCCCTAAAATTCAAAAGGAGGGAGTGGAAGCATCCTAATGCAGAAACACACTAATCACGTTATCCTTTCCTACAGGGAAAAAAACCACTTAGAATATAGATCAAAAGTCAACCAAACTTAACAAACTTCTTCATATAGCTCTTTACAGAAAAGACTAGAAGCTTTCAAATATGCCATAGCACAAACCTGCTGGCGCTTGCATCCTGCTGTGGCCCTGCTGGAGCTTCGGCAACATCCCACAAGCAGCAGTGGGTACTTGCCAAAGAGAGCCACTGCCATAACTCTTGGGTCACAGCAGAACACTAAAGTACAGGTAATAGAAAACTCATTTCAGGTTTTGGTTTGGTTTTTGGCATGATTGCAAACAGCTGGTTGGTTGGGTATAGAGAGAGGATATCAGCTTCATTATGACACAGAAATGATCTTTGCAGAGCAACTTTCTAGTAATTGTCAAATTATCAGTGAAGTGCTTTACTTTTCTTGCATTGCTCTTTCCCTTTAAAATAAAAGCCACCATTAACTTAGGATACTGTTACTCTGACTGAAGACAAGAAAGCCAAATGAGAGATGTGAAAAAGCACCTTCTAGGGAAAAAATACAGCTCAAGTGGCTGAAGACTTCACAAGAAGTTCCACCTCAACATTAAGAACTTCTTTATTTTGAGGGTGGCAGAGGGCTGGAACAGGCTGCCCAGGGAGGTCATGGAGTCTCCCTCTCTGGAGACATTCCAAACCCACGTGGACACATTCCTGTATAACCTGCTCGCTTTAAAGGTTTTTCCAGGCTCTAATTCCCACACTAGGCGAGCAGGGGGTTGGACTAGATGATCTCCAGAGGTCCCTTTCAACCCTAATGATTCTGTGATTCTGTGGTTTTAAGACCAAAGATCTTGGTCTCTAGTCCTCTTATGGCTAAGGTTTGTAGAGACAAGTCCTTGGGCTTGCTACAGAAAGAAAAAGAGAAGTCTGAAGAGGAGCACCCCAGATGGGAAGGGACTTACTCCAGGCAATACACCATGGGGGGGTTCTTCAGAAACAGAAAACTCATCCCTGCCACAGAAGCAGAAGAAAACATACAGCAGGCTGCTGTGTACACTCTGATGTCTGTCCTTTTCTCTCTGTACAGTTAGTGGGACGTGGTAAAGTATTTGTTACTGCTTTTGTAGGGAAATGGGTAGAAGAAGGCATGCCTCCTTTTCTTTCATGCTGCAGTAAGCTTGGGCTTCCTACAGGAACTGGTTACAGAGGTATGAGGCTGCCCATGCTCCTGTGCCTTCTGCCTCAAAACTGCCGTGAAGTCACACAGAATTTGAAAATAAGTTTAAAAAGAGAGGAGGAAAAAAAAGGTTGAGGGTATATATACTTGTACTTGGAGGCCACTTTTCTGAGCCTTTGCTCTTGAGCTTTATTCTTACACTTTTCAGTGTGATTGAGCAATATTTTTCTCATTTTTAATTTATTGTTTTTATTGTTACTTATAGCTCAGGTTTCCAGGCTCTCTAGAATCAAACTGCAGAGGTGTACAGCAAACACTGTTACAAGACTTGTGAACAGAATCACCATGAATGTCAATATATGATTTGACATAACATTTCACATATTTTTTTCTGTGTTTCCAAAGTAGTTCATTCCAGGAAAAGTTTCCACGTGGCCCAATATATCCTGCCATGAGAGTGCTCAGCATTTTGTTCCTTAAGTTGTGCTATGTTTGTGTGTATTACTGAAGAAGCTAGTCTGCAGAAGAAATTTTCCCAGTGTGCAGGAAGGGAAAATTGCCATGTGTTTTTGTTGGGTTTATGATACAATGTGTACATCATGGAACACAGTCAAACTTTCATGTAACAGTTTGTTTCCAGGTTACTGACATTTTATAGGGGAATCACTGCATAGTTTTATGAAAACAAGGAACATATGCAAAATCCTTTAAAATGTGTAAGAGAAGAAAATAGATACAGCTTCTTTCTCACATTGCATGCATGCTACTTCCCATGCACTTCAAGGATGATAGAAATTTCAGCAAACTCTTTACTGTTCAAGGCTCATAAAACCTACATATGCTGCACATGTTTCTAAATCAAGTTTTTGCATGTAGTGTGATCTGAAAATTTAATGCTGAAAATAATTATTCTCTGTGCTTTCCACTTGTTGTGCTTTGACTTAATCTGCAATGAGGAGCCTCCAAACATTCTGGTTTCTGTGAAACATCTGATGATTACATACACAGTTAGCTCAATAATTGTGCTGGTAAACTCACTTTGGAGCCTTGGTCTGGAGACCACGTAGGCTTAGTAACTGCAAAAGGTGGGTGCTGTGCCACCCCCCACACCCTCCCACATGTGTCAGCAATCAGGGCAGCAGCTCCAGGGTATCAGGGAGATGAGTGCCTTGACACTGATGCCCCCAGCTCTGCCCTGGGAAAGAAACTTCACTCTGTGGTCTGAAAAATGACTTGTGCCCTGGTAACTCTGCCTGCTCCGCTCCACAGAGCAGCTCTGCCTGGCAGGGGACAGCTTCTTCAGCTGAGGCCAAACCAGCTCATCCAGAAAATGACAGAAAGCATCTGCCCACTATCAGCCTTTCCTTCCTCCTCCTCTTGTATTGCACTTGTTATGCTGGGTCTCAAGTCCTGGCACAAATGTAGAGATGCTCAATGCAGCCTGAGCATATTCATCAGTGTGAGTATTGCAGTATCTGTCAACATTTCCTCCACAATACTTGGGAGCACTTTGAAAACAGTGCTGGCTGCCTCTCAAAAATCCTAATGAAACATAGATTTCACTCAGCTCTGTGCTCCAGGGTCATATACTTCTTGTGCATGTGATTCCAGCAAGCCTCATCATCTGTGGTCCCAATCCAAAAGCACTTTAAGTGCAGATAACCTCATCTAAGCAGAACTATAGATCTTAATATGGATGCACAACATGTGTTTTCTGCACAGGTTCACAACCCTCCCTCTTTGAGGGCTTTTCAAAATCTCATTCTTTTGTCCAGTTTATGTGCAGCCACACAAACAGCTGAATCAGCTCTCCTGAAAGGAACTTCTGAGAAAGGGCAGGAGTGAGCATTGTGGTGATGGGGGATTCAAAGGCAGGTTTTTTTCACCTTTTTTTGCTACCAAGGGACATGTAACCTCAACTTCTGCAAGGTTATTAGATTCACCCCCTTCACCACTGAGATTCCCCTGCACAAATCCCAGAAGTATTTTAGGTAGCTCTGGGAGTGAGTCATGAAGACTTGTATTTTAACCTTCTAAGTGATGTATGTTATGCAATCTGGGACAGAAAGGTCAAATCACGATTCAAACAAAAAGGAAATGCATACATTTCCCCCTCCTGTCAACAATTTCCACCCAGCCCAGTCACCTTGAGCTATGAGCACTGGTGAACTGAGTTTATTCTGGGCTCTGACTCAGATCTGCCCTGTGGCTGAGATACACCTCTCTTCCTTTTTCCTTCTCCCTTCCCAGTTATGACTACAGCAACTACAGGCAAACTAACAGAAAGCTACAGAGTGAGTGATATCTGCTTATGTATTTTTCATGAGAGGCAATAATAAATGCAAACATATACACCTAGCATAATGTTAGGCCCAGAGACCCAGGCCACCAGGACTAGCATTCCACAAAGCAATCAGCTTGTCTTGCCCCCTGCCACATTCCTGCACGCAAAACACCAGGCTTTGGAAAAGGATATACTGGGGGCAAAGCCTCACACTGGCACCAAGCACTCTAGTTGCCCAGCACACACACACATACAAAAGCCAGTTCCAGCTAGGTGTGGGTAAGAGACCACATGTAAGTTGGCTGCCCTGGGAACAGACATGGGCTAGACTGGCTCCAGCTTTAGCCTCGTATGATGTACAAGAAATTTTTCTTGCATTGCTCTTGTTCAGTGGAATTCATGTGCGGAGCCAAAGATTGCTCCACAACCACCTCAGAAAACTGTGATTCATCAGATGGCATTTGAAAGGGGCCATCCCAGTGCCTGTCGCCTAAAAAACCCCCAGCTATGCCTGCAAAACTCTCTGGTGGCAGTGCCTGTACAGGTGGAATCCCATTCAGGTGGGTGTTCCTAGCAGACAATTGTACACTTACATTGTCTCTTCAGTGTATTACTACAAACACTTTTAATTTAGTCATCTAGAACAGGATTTCAGTATTACAGAAAAAAAATGGTTTCCATGTTATTTCTGGAAGCTTATATAATTTTTCCACTCTCTCCCTTCCTCTGGGCACCACCTCCCCTTTGCATAATTTCATTAAGATGTATAAACTCTCCAAGATATATATCAGGGGAAGGAGAGTAAAAGCAGCAGTCACAGAAAAAAACCGAAATACCACTTTCCATCCAAGTTACACAAAAAAAATTGCAAAATCCCTTGGCACCAAAAGCATAGAGAATCAGAGCCACCTACTAGCAACTGAAGGTGGAGTTCCTGTGTGTGCAGTCAGGGCTGTGCCAGCAACATTAGGAAAGGTATTTTTACAGACATTTGAAGTAGAGAGTCTCAAGACCTCTTGCTGACATCCATGACACTGCTGGTCAGACCAGCCAACTTAAAGGCAGCACTGCAACACCACCCTCCACTGTGATCACACCCTGCCTTTGCATATATGTTTAACGCAGGTGAAAAGGTCAGAGACCTCCATGTATTTTTTTAAAATACAGAAACCAAATTAACTTGCTGTTAAATGTGGGACAGGGTCACCTAAGACATCAACTGTAGGATGTGGAGTTTTGAATCAAAGATTCACATCTTCTTCACCAGAGGATCTGAGTCAGGATAGGGAAAAAGAAAATTAAAGTTGTTTATGAAGCCCTATAACCCTGTAAGGCCCGATTCCTTCAGCAAGTTAAAGAAATTTGTAGGCTGACCACAACAACTAAAATAATGTCCCATCTGCCCAGGATCCATCCAGCCTCATGAGGGCTGTGCCAGAGCAACCATGTCTCCATGAACCTTCACCAGTTCCTTCCTTAAAGAAAACAGAAAAGCTGTTCATTTAAAACCACTTCCCAAACGCTCTAAGTCACAAGGAAAGCAAAGCTATATATCAGCAAGCATGGATATGGCATTGTCAATTCTAACTCTTGGATTAAATCAATACTCTCACCATTCATGGGAAATGAAAATGAATTGATGGTGTTGGATCTTTTCCCAGCAGGCTCCGCTGCTCAGTGCCACTGGAATGAATATCACTGTCTGGCTCTCCTCTTGAGGCTTCAGCAAAACACACAGAGCAGATGAAAGGAGTGACTTGCTTCCTCAGCCATATGCCTGCTCCCTGCCCAATTCTGGATCCAGGCACCAGGGCAGGGCTGACCAGCCAGGCACTCACTGCTATTTCCTTGGCTGAACCAAATCGGCAAATACAGGGACAACATAAAAGCTCGGAAACTTTTTTTCAGCCACGAGCATGTTTCTTTGTCTGTAATTCATGTCTTTGTAAACATTTATTCCCAAATGGCATCTGAAGATCCTCATTTGATGTATGTATTTTCTTTTGGCATGCCTGGGACAGTGAAAATCAATAAAGGCAGTTTCACTTGCAGGAGTTTGAAGCCATGGTGTTTGCCCAATAAACATCCCATACACACAGTCCTTCGTTGCTAAAGAGAACTGCACTGAAGTAAAAATATTGCAGGCACTTCTCCTGATCTTAGAGCTTGTAAAAGGATATTCTCACACAAGCTGAAAGGCTGGATTCTTTTGCAGTACTGAGCACTTACCTGAGCACAACCAGCCCATTGAAAAGGTCTGGCACAGAATTGTTCCCCACAAGTTTGTGGTTTCAATAAAACAGCAAATTAGTTAATGAAGGATAGCAGCATCTCCAAAATGGCCCTGAATTCTAGAGGGTGCTTTTTTTTCTGATAAAGTTAGCATAAATGCACAGTAAAATCTTTTCAGGAAGAAAATGGTCTCCACATACTGATAGGGTGCTGCGGTAGAATCCTTCAGATGAATGGAGGTTTTGCACTAGATTTTATTAGGGAGGAAGGATTTACCCAGAATTTTTCCTGTTCCAAACTGGCAGCAAAAAAAGAAAGAAGTGTTTACCTGAGTGATTAATTTCAGCAGCTCCAGGACAGCGTATACTTTCTTCCGGGGAAATAATTTGGATTCAGAAACATATAAAAGACCACTCCAAATGGAGTGAGCAGTTTTCAAAAGAAGCATCTGGAAAAAACAAGTTTCTAATCATTTTGGATGTGAAGCCAAAGGCATTCAGAACAAACATTTTGGTAACAGAAAAACATTCTTTAAGGGGGATTAGGGCAGGAGCAGTTCATCTCTACCCCAGCTAGTGATCAAGCTCTGAGCAGCAACCAGGTTTTTTAGAGGACTGTTTCACTGGAGCTCATTTAACCATACTCTTTTTAACGACAGAGCTTCAGGAGGTGAGTGGTGAAGAGGCAGAACAGCCCTGTGAACAGTCAGCACATTGAACTGCAGGATTTCTTTGCTTTTTGTGATGTGTTAGGACCAATTCCAAACTCCTCATAATCATCGCATTAATCTCCCAAGCTGTGCCTCACTTCAACTCTGCAATACTAGAAACAGGAAATTTCCACCACCTCGGCCTTTGACAGCCACTTAGTGACTGCCTTTGTGTGAGACCTCATAGAAGGAAACAAACCTGCATTTCCAAATGTGGTGACTGCTCCAGGACACAGTGAGAGTCTTGCTCTATCTGCTCAGTCTGAAAAAAAGCTTTGCATTTATAAGTCAGCTCCAAAGAGCTCCAAAACGCTTGGCTTGCCCTGCCCCAAAATCAGCACATCCCCCAGCAACTCCCAGCATGCAGGGGAAGTAGAAGAGCCCCATCAGGGTCCTCCTGTGGACAGTGCTTTGGAGAGACACAAAATCAGCAAAAGCCAAGCACCATCCATCCATCCCTTCCTCTCCTCCATGTGTCAGACCAGAGGTACATGCCTGTCTTTAGCACAAATCAGGGAGGATGGTGGTATCTGGCAGTCCCTCCTCCCCCTGTGTGAGCAGGAGTGGGACTCAAGTATCCTCTGCCAGCAGTGCCTGAAGCCCCATCCTTGTCTTCTGCACAAGGGCTGTACAAGGAGCCACAAGGCTGTACAAGCTCAGACCACTCAGGAACTAGCAAATGACGGGGTAGGAAGGAGAGGGGTCGCTGCCAGTGAGAAGCCCTAAAGAGGGCAAAGATGAGTGGCTGGGGCACGTACCATGACATGGGTCTGTTTGTGTGACAATCAAAGAAATATCTATCAAAGGCTGTAGCTTACACAAAGGAGTAATGCCTTTCCCCTTTGAGCAGATGGTGCCTCTGTGCCCAGACAACAATGCAGGTCTGTCTGGAGAAATGAAGTGGGTATGTGCTGTGAAGAATAGACAAAAACAAGGCAGAGAAGGACAGAGAATTTGTTTTTTCTGTCACAGAAAGTTATCCCAAGCAGTCTTGTAATAAAGGTGCCATGATGGAGGAACTGAAGCCATGCCCAAGGCTAGCAGCCATGCTGTGTGCTCTGGGGCATCAGCAGGTGCTGTGGTTGTGGTGCCTCCTGAGGGGAGGAGGGAGGCTTGCACAGCACAGAGTGGCCGCTTGCTCTCCACTGGGGCATTTTGTGGGAGAACATTCCTTCCTCACAGCAGCCAAAGGAGGTGCTGCAGATCATAGGAAAATCAGGACAAAAGCCAGGGCCATACCACAGGAGAGGTAGTTTCCTTGTATTTGCTAATTCTCCCTGAACTTCTCTCCCATGAACTTCCTTTGCATCCTCTTCAGACTATGAAAATTCACAGCATCCCCAATATCCTGTAGCAAGGAGTTTCACAGCTGCAAACTTCCTAAACTGCACCACACCAAAATACTTTCGTATTTTGTGTTTAGAGTTGTTTTTCTCCTGCAAAATGTGTCCTTCACAGCTACTGACAGGAACAGAGCCAGCCCTGCAGGCAGTAACTTCTTTACCCCAAGTCCTTGTAAACCTGCCCACCCCATTGCACATCCCAGCATGGGGAACCCCTCCTGGGCACCCAGCCTGCTCCACCCTCATACACTGAGGAGCAGCAGCTCACACTGAGGCCCATTAGCTGATAAGCACTGGAAATGATGTGGCCAGCAGGATAACAAGTGGAGAACCAGCATCTATACACCTTTTTCACATCACATAGAACTGGTATAGTTTTATAATATCCAGTGCGTAGTCCAGTTTGCATCTCTCTATTCATCCTTTAAGCTTCTTTGAACTCAAATCTTGCACAGAGCTAATCACCCTACCAACACTGTGCTAATAATAGCAGCAGCCATTCAGTCTGTCAGAAGCATTGATTGCCACATAACAAAACCACAGTGATACTAGATCTCAAAGGTCTCCTCCATGCCAGCCCTTTCTCAGTCTGGTGAGGAGAAAGCAGCAGAACGTAACGCTAAAATGCTCATTTTCAGACCCTCTGTGTCCCACCCAGGCTGTTCACCAGTGTTTCACAACCCATGCTGTCTGCTGCCGAGCTCCTCTGGGGGACTCAACAATTAGAGGCCCCGCAAAAAATGTTACAAGCATTTAATTAAACAAATATATTCAGAGTTAAACATGTTGCTAAGGATGATCAGTGCAAGAACAAACATAAGCAAAGCTCCAGAGGCACAAGGACCTTTACCTGGGACAGTAACCCTGACTGCCTTCCTCTGAAGATACGCTTACCTTGCTCAGCGGGTGTAATTCTTCTG
This sequence comes from Neopelma chrysocephalum, assembly GCF_003984885.1. NCBI lineage: Eukaryota > Metazoa > Chordata > Aves > Passeriformes > Pipridae > Neopelma > Neopelma chrysocephalum. The sequence continues at coordinate 4,978,356 of NW_020897760.1, read as the reverse complement.
TGGGGCAACTCCTACAGAGACACCCTGGCTAGGTACGTAACTGCTCTGCTGGGATAGGGGTGGCCAAGATTCTCTTGATTTCCTGATGGGGAGGAGAAAGTCAGGTTTAAAACTGTGGTGCAGCACTGCTATCTACATGATCATTTTACAGTCGTTTAATTACTTCAGAAAAATTACTTAATTAAAGCCTCTTCTGTAGAGTTCTAGTTCAAAATTGCAGCCTGTCAGCTTTACTGGTCCTAAACTGAAAGAAGAGAAGGTCCCCGTGAGAGGACATGCTAAGGCTCCTTTGTGCAGTGCCTGTGTGGACTCCTGGAGCTGACCTCTGTCTTGCAGAGATGGCACTAGATCACTGGGGTTTCAGATCACCAGCACCTGGGGTAAACACCCATGCTCTGGGTGAAGGCTGACATTTGTGGTGAGAGGGACATGTCCTCAGCCATAAACAGCTCTGAAGGTCTGAGGAATATTCCCAAGTACTCAGTGAATTATTCAACCACACTAGTGCTGACTTGCAGGGACAACGCTTCCACACACAATTTTAAAGCCAATTTACTTAACAAGATTTTAACACAAAGACAGCTAGAACCCTATTTCATTCTCCTGGGTCAGATCATGCTGGCATTTTCTTAGGTCTCAGATACACAAACCAGTGTTGACAGTGATCAATTTACAATCCAGCTGGTCTTTTCCTTTTGTTAAGCACATTTCACAATTTCAATAGGTTAAAACCCGAGGCCCTGAAAGGCATTCGGTTTCCAGCTCTGTCGTGCATTACAGCCCTACAGACCTGGGTACATACTCAGAGTCTCCACTTGCCTGGCATTTTACATCCACAAGACATCCTTGCAGCTACACTGCAGTGCAGGAAGAAGTCCAGAATAAAACTCTCAGGATAGCTAAGAGACTAGAGGGCTTGGAGACCAACTGCCAAACTTGGTAAACTGAAAGGATTGAGAAGAAAGTAACAAGAGTTACAGGAATAATAAACACACCCAAACAACACATGGTGAAAGGCTGAAGGAAGGGGGTTAACCCAAGGCAGAGAAAAAATGAAAGGGGTGGAGAAGCAGTGCTCGCTGCAGAAGGCAGCTGTGACAATCATCAGGTGTTCTCTGCATCCTCTGTGAACAGGGTAAAAAACACACAACCCAATTTCCAACAAAGATAGGGAAGGCTCTTAGGACACAGAACTACAGGAGCCATGAGGATGCCTATGGAAATTACAACCTAAGGACATTATGGAAACCCTTTCCTTGGAGGGCTGCAGGAAAAACATGGTTTCCTCAGGATGTGTGAGAGCTGAAAGTGGGCAGGACCCCACTAGCCCCAGCATTTTCAGGCAGCTGGGAGGGAGCTTCAAGCCTCCCTGTGCTGGCAGGGCTCTACCCCACTTGGGTATCACCTGCCAGCCAGAGGAGGGAGAATCCCTTCACAAGGGGAAGCTGCAGTTCCAAGATTAGACTCTAGCCCTCGACAGTGCCCAGGCTTTCCCTGCAGAGCACTGCCAGGCATGCAGCCAGAGCAGGGGTGCAGTTCCAGGTATGGCTGTGCGGGGGTAAGTGTTAATAGTTCTACGGGGATGAGCTATCATGGATACTTGCACAGGAGCAAGAGGGGAACGAGAGCATGTAAGCAGCAGCTGCACACGCACCCGAAGGCCCTCTCTGAGAAGCAAAGGGTTCAAAAGTAAAGAAAGAAGAAAAACAAGGAAAAGGCCAAGAGTTCAAAAGGCCAAGGTTCAAACCTGAAGGTCCGAACTTGGCTCTAGCCAGAAGCACACGTAACTTACACTCCAGATTTAACACTATCGTCCTAAAACTTCTGAAATTTCTACCTCCCCTTGGGTCCATTTATTCCCTTTTTTTTCTCTTATTCTGCATTTCCTCCTATTATCACGATCCCCACCTTTCAGACACATGACATGGCAATAGGTTTCATTCAACAGTACTACCTTTATTTTGTGGTCCAGGGGACACTCTTGTATGGCATCTTCCATAGATGATGCCTCAGGAGGAGCGAGATAATTCTGGCTTCCCCAGCAGAGGGGAGCATCCGTGGGGTGCTGGCATAGCAGCCAGACCTTCTCCCACCCCAGTTCTGCCAGGACAGCTCCAGCAACACCCTCTGGGGTAAGCCAGCCTGCCCCAGGCCCGCAACATTGAGTCCAGAGATGATGCAGGATGGTGTCAGGGAAAAGGGTCTTAAAATCCATTTTTACAAACCATGTAAAGCAGCAAAACTACCCAGAACTGGTTAGCTGAACAGCAACATTTTGTGCATTTATTACTAATGGTCTACACAACCCAGTCCCAACTTGAGATTTTATTGTTTATGGGCACAACATGTTCATTTTATGGGAACAGACCTGCTCTGTGCTGGGAGACTTCCTGCAAGCAACTGTGGTGTTAATTTAGAAGATGGCATTCTTCCCAAAGTCATTATTAAACCAATAACCCTGTGTTACCTCCAGCATCAAGGGGCAATGTGCTGTTGGAGGCAAGACAGAACAAAGGTCCTAGCGATAGTAATTGCAAAAGGGCTTAGGGGCTGTTCTCTTCAGGGAACAGAGGGAGATGCAGCCTGGCCCAACTCCAGCGTGTGTGGTTTTAAAGATCCTCACTTAAGTTGTATTGTGTTGATGTGCAGCATTAAAGAGCTGCCACTTCTGCACCCATGCCTGGCTGAGTTACAGGAACTATTTTCAGCATCTCTGCCAGAAATGACATCTCTCACGACTTTTATCATGGAATGGGTGTGTGTTTGTAATCAGCTTGGAAAATCTGTTTCTGAGCTTAATTCTAAAGCTTCATCTTTGCTACAGAAACAACTGTCCTCGGTAACGCAGGCTACCCGCCCTTCAGAAGCATGGGGAATGATTTGCTGTCCTGGAAAATTGGTCACAGCATAAGCCCACAGGGCTTTGCAACCTCACTGTTTGATGCCTTTGGTTTAAGTGCTGAACACACTGTACAAGTACAAATAGGCGGTCTGAACTGGGAAGTCTTCTACAGTGCTAAAATGCCAACCATTTGGATAACCTTGTAAGCTAATCAGTAGTTCGTGCAGTAATTTTATCAATTCACAGTGGGAGGCAAGAGGTTAATGCCAAGGTCAAAAACACTACAGAATTCATCTCCGTTCTTTCAGTTCTGGCAATCTTAAGGATCGACTTGCATGTTCCTACAGCAAACTTGCTCAAGAAACATCTTATTTAAATGCCTTTGCAAATGTCTTTCTGAACAAACCAACCACATAGGCTTTGCAAGGGCAAGGATGTCAGCCACCAGCCTAAGATGAGGCAGACCAGTCATAAATGCATTGCACAGCGTTTGCAGATAGCCTTGCCATCACTGGGGAATGCAACTGTTTACAGATATAGCACAACCAAACTGATGCAAGCTGTTCCTCGGGGCTTTTTTCAAAGGAATCCCAAAATTTGGTCCTCCCAAGGTCCTTGGAATGCAACATATCCATTAAGCAGTCTGTCTCGGTCTGTACTTCTGCAAGCAAATGGGTTAATACATTTCCAATCATTTGGTTTGGCCTAAACAGAGTATCAGCAGTTTTTGTCTAGCTGTGTTTCTTCAACAGGGAGATCATTAAGTAAACAGTTTGCCCAGAGAGGCTGGAATTTCCATCACTGTCTAATCCATTCCTACATCTTGCCAAACATCTGGCAGGAATGAGTTAGGGAACCTTACTTTTGCATGAGGCAGGGTGGCAGGCTTAAACACATCTTGAGGAATCTTCTAGTCCTGCCTCTGATAGTTTGCTGTCTAAATCAAACTGTTCTGGGATCACACATTAGAAACGCATTGATAGGGCTCTGCCATGCAGCTAATGACAAGGCTGCCTAGGCCTCTTGAATCTTTCTACATGACATAATTTCTGCATGATTTGTGTTTTTCATAATCATGAAGGCATTTTGCCTCCATTAAAGAATCCACAGCTTATAGACAGGAAATTGAAATTTTTTAAATATCCTTTACCCAGGTGAGAAGGCTGTACCAAACCCAAAAATAGGTCTCAAGTCACCAGGCTTAGCCTCCCTCCTTGCTTTGGACTGAAGAGCAGTGCCCCACTCCACGATATGTTGCACAGGCAATGATCCCATCACAGACAGCCACCCAGACAAGCTACCCTCAGCCCACTGCCACTGTGCCCTATGGCTCTGCCATCAATACTGGGATTCCTCAGCAAATTTGAGGTTTTTGTTCTCATCTTTAGCACCCTCGCGGGTTCACAACCCAAAGACCCAACAGAAGCCTCGTTTTTCATGTTCACAACAAGCTGCAGAAGAGTTACACTTGGGACTGTCAGGTTTCCTGCCCAACTCCCAGTCTTGAGAACCAAGAAGTCTGAAAGCCAAAACATGTTCCTGTAAGAAATGAGAATGACAGTCAACACCACAGCTGTAGGAGCACCTCATTTGTTTAACTTGACTTCAAGTGAAGGAATCACAGTCTAGCCCATTGCCTTCACATAACCATACACCACCAATTTCTGTGCACATCCATGGAAATACAATATACAGAACAGCTATTTCTGTAAGATTTTTATTAAAAATACAGTCCACAAAGCAGATGCCCCATTCTCAGACATGACTGGCGGTGTCTGGGCATCCTGCTTTGCTACCAGAGGGGGCAGCTCAGGACTGCAAAGCCATTTATTTAGCAGCAGAAAGCCTTTCATAAGTGTCAGCATCCTGCCTTATACCAAGAGGCTTGATACCTGCTCAGGACAGCCACAGCTCTGTTGCATCATTGGAAGCAGCTTCCAAAAGGTCAATTTATTGGAAAACTAAAGGATCTTCACAGAAAGGAGTTACAGTGGCAGGAGCAAACAGAATGGGCAATTTCTTACTTCCTCTTGTTTGAACAAACACGGAAGTCTTTCTTCCGGGGCCATACACACGTTCTGAAAACTCCATTAGCCAAATTAAAACAGTGGTAGGTCATGTAAATTGTACATATGGAAAAAAAAGAGAAAAATTATGCTGAAGTACTGTATCCTAGTTAGAAACCATACCTGCAGGATTTACTAGGAGCAGTAACTCATGCCTTTTGCTTCTTAGATTACAGGCACCACAGAACAAATTCAGCATAAGGTACAGAGCTTTTACTATGCAAACACACTTCTCACCCATTAAAAAAATAGATTAGAGGAAGATATAAACATCTTATTTATTAAATCAAATAGAAATGCAAAATATATTTTACATGCCTTACATGGAAAAGAGATGAACTTCCAAGACTGTAAAAGCAAGACTGTGTCAGTTGACACGCAGGAAATAGGAACATTATAAACAGTCACAGAGAGGAGGAAGGACTGGGGGGAGGTGACATAGGGATTATGGGCAGTTCCTCCCCACTCTGAGAAAGATTTCCTAAAAACAATAATGGAGTTTACGCTGAGCAAGCATTAGAAGCCTGAAATTAACTTTAACATACACTTATTTTGGAGGAACTTGTCTAAAGAAGTACAGTTGGCTAATAACTAGTCAAAACAATGGTCTAAATTATGTATAACATATTCATAAGTGGACACAGGTTTATTTTTTGAGTATACCATACTCATATGAAAGACACAGGTTTATTTTTTGAACATCAATAGGGTCAGTAGGAGAATCAGAAACACCAAAAAAAGCTTTTAAAAGCTAGATCAATACACAGCCACATTCTGCGTGACTCTTCTATTTAAGAAAAGGAAAAACGGATGAAAAATAGAACTATTTTTCTAAATATTTTATTTATTTTGCCATCCTCCAACTCTTCCTCCCTCCTACACACAATTTCTTGGAAGCTGAAACACTCAACAACAAATACAAAGCATACACCAATAGTATATTCCACAGTTTTTCTAAAGAGTCAATAGTCCAGCAATTTTAAAGTGATCTATGTGCAAAAAATAAACAAATTAAAGAGTTTCTTAAAAAAAAAAATAACCCACTGCAGCCTTAACTTCTACTTAAAAAAAATATCTGAGGATTAGCACTAAGTTTCTCAGTGGAGGACAGATCAGTAACTGCAAGTATTCTGCCTAACCTGTGACTTGGTGGCATAAAACTGTCAACATCCCAAGTTTACTACCTGCTGGCAAGTGGAAAACAGACCGTATCCCCATGAGAAGTAGGAAAACCACTATTCATAAACTGGTCTTCTGATATACATAAACATACGGTGCAGGTATGTATTCAGAGACTGCTACCTACAGCTGAGAACAGTCCTCCCAGCATGACTAACAGTAAATTATTAACAATAAAATGTGCAAGACTCCTAAGAGCAGTATTTGAAATGTTCCTGCCTGCTCAATGCCTCTAGGCCTAAACTATCCCCTCATTAATAGTGGTGTGAGTCAGGGCAGCTCTGGTGAAGTTACAGTAGAAATCACTGTGCATGAGGATTTCTGTGAGAAGAACAGTCCCTTAAACTACAGACTAGTTCAGTCCTGACCACACTACAATAGGGAATTGTGTTTAAACCATGAGTAATCATGCAATCATCTCCCAGCATAGTACTTCTTTTCTGCACACATGGAATGTAAATGACCGAGATTTACAACTGATGATTTTGCAGATTTAATGGATTATATTTCTCTAATGGTTCTGGCAATGCAAACTCAAGTTAAAAAAACAACATTAAAAAAAAACAACAGAAAAAAAAAACCAACAACAAAAATCCCACACTCACTGCTGTCTGTTTTTTTCTTTATTTGATGACTTATCTGGCACACAGTTAGGGTTTGCTAACAGTGTGTAAGTGTTCAAAGACATCAAATTAGTTGGGCTGGGGTGGGAGAAGGGTAGTCTTATGGTAAAGTCCAGGTGTGGAAGACACCACAACAGGTGATAAAACTTAACCATGTTTGAGTCAATCAAAAATCTTATGTCTGTCATTAGTCCAATAAATGAAACAGACCCCCCAGGTCCTAATCAAGGGCTATGAAAAAAACCCAATCACCAACTCATAAAACGCCTTGAGTTTCCCAGATGAAAACTCAGAAGAGCAAAATATGAGCACCAAAGTCACTTGGTGTTTAATGACTTTCCAAGTCACCTTGCAGAACAGTTCAACCCTCAAAACTATCCACAACTTGAATGCCAAATGGCTGTATTCTCCCTTTTACCACCCACTGCTGCATAGGACAGAGGAGTTATGGAATCTGAGGGGGAGACCGGTTGCAGGAAGGTGACCAGTCTTTGCTGGAGTAAAGGAGCAGCACACCAGACCACAGAAGGAATCTCACCCAACAACATGAGGCCTTGAGGATGAAGAATGATACAAACCACTGAGGTATTGGAGCATGTCCAGAGAAGGGCCATGGAGCTGGTGAAGGCTCTGGAGCACAGGTCTTATGAGGAGCAGCCGAGGGAGCTGGGGTATTTAGTCTGAAGAAAATGAGGCTTGGAAGGGATTTTATTGCTCCCTACGACTACCTGAAAGGAGGTTGGAGCGAGGTGGGGGTCAACCTTTTTGCCCAGAAGCAACAGGCCAAGAGGACACAGGCTCAAGTTGTGCCACGGAAGGTTTAGATTATTAGGAAAAATTTCTTCACTGAAAGAGTGGTCAAGCATTGGAACAGGCTGCCCAGAGAAGTGGTGGAATCACCAGCTCCAGAAGCATTCAAAAAAAGCATAGACGTGGGTTTTAAGGGGACATGGTTTAGTGGTGGATTTGGCAGTGTTAGGTTAATGGTTGAACCTGATGAACTTAAAAGTCTTCGCCAACCTAAGCAATTCTATGATTCTATGAAACCACATACCTTAATGCAGGGAAATGGTGGTTCTGGTGCAGTTCAAATCACAGCCAAACTGTTTTCATTTGCCAAGGATGGCTAAACACTAACAACACAATTCAGTGTGTGCTTCAAGTGCTGTTAGACGCATACCATATACAACATTTAGCCTTGGTTTTCCTCCCCATAATGCACTAAAATAAAACCAGACCTTAAGGAATAACTTGCATAGTAAGAAAAGGTCATCAATTTAATCATTAACTTTAAGCAGGCAAGCAAATTTGTAAACATTCAAAAGCGGCAGCATCCAAGTTACAAACAATTTAAGGAAAAAAGAATTGAGATTATTAAGGTTCTTTATCCTCTCAAAAATTTTGGAAATGATCTTTTGAAACACTGCAAACATTGAACACTCAGTTACACTTCTTCTAATCCTGCTAGCAGTCCTGCCTTCCAACGAATTCTGCTTTCTAAAACACATCTCACAATTGCTGTACTTTTTAGCATCTGCCATTTGGAAGTCAGCTATCAGAGCATTTCACCTTCGCCTAAATCCCATTAGCAAAGGGAATGCTTGTGTCTTGATTCAACACCTCTTTAACTTCTGAGGGCAAAGCATCAAAGAGGTGATCTTCCACTACGAGCCCACTTTTCCTGAGAAGCTGACACTGCCCCAGCGTAACTGGCAGACGGTCCAAGCAGTTTCCCTTCAGTTCCAGGTAAGTCAGCTGCAACAGCTGACTTACTTTATCTGGGATTGAGGTAATACAGTTTTGTCCCAGACTCAAAGTCCTCAATTTAACACATTTAAACAACTGTTTTGGCAAAACGTCGACTTTGTTTCCTGTGATGTGAAAATGCTGAAGATTTTGAAGCAAACCTATTTCCACTGGAATCACCGCAATTGAATTGAAGCTTACATCTAGACACCTAAGTTTCTGTAAACTGAACACTGCGGCAGGTAAGGTTTCGAGTTTGTTATTCGAGAGATAAAGAGACTCCAAATTCTTTATGTGGGTAATGGAGGAAGGAATGCTAACTATTTTATTGTGCCACAGCTTTAAACAAGTCAGTCTTTTTAAATGCTGGAAACTGATGATTTCTTCAATTGTGCGTATGCTATTTGACTTTAAATCCAGTTCCTGTAAGTTAGAAAGACTGAAGATGGCATGGGGAATTCTCTCCAATTCACAGTTCTGCAGTTCCAACTCCGCAACATTAGTCATTTTCTTAAGGCTATTGAGTACCACAAGCTTAGTGCCATCATTATGAATGACTAGTTTTGTCAGATGTGGTGCTACATCGGTGATATTGGGGGGAATTTTGGTCAAATTGCTCTTCACGTGAAGAATTTTAAGGTGTCTCAACTCTCTAAGAGATTCAAGCCCTATCATTTTATTGTTTTCAGAGTTCAAGTTGCCTATCAAGTACAATTCACGGAGGGTTTTGAGCAAATACACCCACGCAGGAATTTCTGCAACATCTGTGAATTTCACATGAAGGCATCTCAAGTGGTCCCGGAGGAAGCTGAAGGCCGTCTGCTCGACCTTCGCAGGGCAGTGGTACAGATGAAGCTCCTGAAGATTTGTCATCTGGGAAATTTTGGCTGTAATTTTTGCTTCAGGAATCAGCTCCAGTTTCAACACATCCAGATCTGTCAGATCAAACACTGCATCCGGGACCCCCGACAGCATGAAGAGGTGCAGCTCCTGCTTGTCCTGGGCATTGCGGGAAACATGTTGCCGAAGCTTTTCATAAGTCCACTCATGGTTTAAACTAATGCCACGTAGTTTGTTCTCACTCACCTCTGACAAAAAGACACCAAATCGCTTAGAATACAGCTGGTCATACTGATCTACCATATGCAAGAGAAATGCAAAATCATTTTTGACATCAGGGATATCACTGAAGCTACTCTCTTCTCTGACCTTTTCAAAAGAATATTCTTTTAAAGGTATTCGGACCAGCCAGAAAAGCGTGTAGAGGCAGATAAAACCATACACACAAATGAGGGAAATATAGCTGATAAGCAGCTTCTTCAACATGTAAGCCATATTGTGTGTACATTCAAACTGCGTGTAGCCAATCAGATGTTCCACTTTTGGGTTGCAAATGTGTTCAAAACTAATGGTGTTGACAAAGTTTGCAGTATAGCAGAGTATAAATATGAACTTGACAGTCTTGATGACAGTCTGGCCAACATAGAGCTTATAAATCAGATCACTGTCTTCCACGTGAGCCCGGAACTTACGGACTTTCTCAAACAGTGCTTTGGCTTGTTCTCCATCTTTCTTATCTAAAATCGTGACGCTGGGAATCTCAATCATCGGCTTGTCAGCTGAAAATTTGAAGCCAGATTTGGTTATCATGGGAGTGCTAGCACTTGGGCTTCCTTCATCACTGCTAGTGGAAACATACTTGGGCAGGGACTGGGCACCAGTTAACCTCTGTTTGTTCTCCTCGGAGTCCTCACATGCCGTTTCGGACAATGCTTTTGTAGTCCAAGGGGACTCAAAACACTTCCCCAATATGGACACAAAATGCTCAATTTTTGAGCAAGTCTTAGGATACTTGAACCAAAAATTGCTACTGACTATTAAAATGATAGTATGGATGAGAACAAGATACGGAAAATACTTTGAGTACCACGGAAGGGCCAAATGATAGCACATCTGGTTAATAAATATGTACTGCTGAAAATCCAAATTTGTTTTACGGCCTGAGGAATCTTTCTGCTCCTTCTTCAGCTCCTGACCTGATTCAGTGGATTGATACTGAGAAGAGGTAGCTCCGCTCAGAAAAATGTCAGGTCTTACAGTAGTACTTTCAAAGGAAACAGTTCTCATTGATGCTTCTTCTCCTTGACCAGTGGTTGTTTCAACAGTGGTAAAGTCAGCCTTTCCTGATGTATCAGGCTGCACTTTTGAATTTACAGTAGACTGCAAAACTGGCAAGCAGACCACCTGGTCTTTTGTCAGCTGCATGGTTCCAGCAAAAATGGCAACCATTAACATAACAACAGCAAGATAATCCATAAATACATCCCACCATGGTTTCAAGATACGGTAAGTTGGCTGGATGTCATTGAGCGATGCAACTTCTGCAAGGGTAAACATTCCTACAAGAGAACAAAGACAAAATCAGCATTGTTGACTGGTGAGATTACAGTATGTGAAAAGTAAAATGCTGTAGCTGATATGTATTAATAACAAGAAATGCAATGACGGACTATGCTGCACAAAATTCAATTCTGTAAAAATGGCTACTTGAGTCTGAGCATGTAAAATCTAGCACTAACATTATTTTGTAGTACTTTGCATTTAAACAAAATAGCATTTTCTAAATGCTTTGCACTCTGCTCATGACTTGGACAGCACCTTTTAGGTCTCCTGTTACATTGTCAGCAAGGTCCCTCATTTCTTTTCATCTCCCACTCCTTGCTATTGAGCATCCACATCTCATCAAATTGATTGTCTCCTTTCCAAGTACCACTGCACAAGTGAAAGCCTTGCAGTTACTATGTGAATATCTGACACAATTTGTAATATGCTTGGATGCTTTAAAGTAAGAAACAGCTGGATGGGGCCCTGAGCAACCTGATCTAGTGAGTGACATCCCTGCCCATGCCTGGAGCGTTGGAATTAGATCATCTTAAGGTCCCTTCCAATCCAAACCATTCTATGATTCTATGATTGCATCAAATGGTACTGTATGCACTTTTCTCCCCCAACTAAATTCAACCCAGCTAACCAGGAAAAAAACCCCCACAACTTTCTCTTAACATAATGGGGAAAATATTTTTTCAGATTATCATCCCAGCCCAGTGATCACAGGAGGCTGGTTAGCGCAGGTAGTACAGGAGCAGACCGCAAGGCTTTCACTTTATGTTAAACATATGCACTGTGAGACAAAGCAGCAAACTGATCATGTGAGAATGCAAACATCTCTGCAGCTTTAAATTGCTTGCTTTGCTTTTTGTTTTGACAAAATATAGAGGACTCAACTTATCAGCTTTTTAAAAAAATAAGCTTCCTGTGCAAGCAGGATGTGGTAAAATCATCATTTTAACTGCTGAACTTATGACCCAAATTTGTCACTTCTAAAGAAAAATATCTAGCTTCTGTACACACATGCAATGGGGAAGAAGACAGGATGTACATTATCAAAGAGTCTGGCCCCCTTTGCTTGGGAGAAGAAGGGCTTAGCAGAGCACAAGGAGATCAAAGCAGGCAGTACAAAGATGCATTAGATTTATTATTTTTAACTTGTAGCATACCAGTTTATACAGACCTGCACCTTACACACCCTAAAATATAGTGTCACAGGCAATGTACCTACAACATGATAATTATTTCTAGAAACCAGACGTTTCTATATGTAGAACCCAAACATCAGCCTCCGCCTATATGGCCAAAGGCATGCATGAACAGCCCTCCTTTCCACATCAGTGCAAGCAGCTCCCATATCCTGGTCTGTGGGAAAGGCCAGCGGTCCTCTTTACTGGCATGGAGCTCACAACAAAAGCATCTCCTCCAACACAGAGAGGGATCCCGGCCCCAGCCTCCCACACTCTGCTCCCAGAAGCTTTTACCACTTTTGCATACCAAGCCTGGGATCTGGTGAAAGCAGCCAGATAGCAGAGGGCTTTATCTCACTGCAGCACTCATCTCCGTTGGTGCTCTTGGCGCAGTTGCCGAAACTTAGAAGTTAGGGCTCAGTGTCTCAGGGAACCAGCAGAAGGAGCTTCCAGCTCTCACTTTACTTTCCAGTGGGTTAATACTCCTCTCTCATCAGTAATACAAGCTGTTGAAGTCTTACAGTTCTCCCAGCTCCACAAGAGCCTCCTCCCAGCAGCATGGTTCCTGAGCCTTTTCCCGCACACCTCCCCAGGGCTGTAGTTGCTGTAAAAAGTGCTGAAGCACAGACCAGTAACACACCCTACAGCTATCAAAGCCTTGCAGTGCCTTACTTGGGAGTTAGCTACAAACTCCCAACTCCTTTAATGTCTCCCAGTGCTTACCTACACTGAGTCATAGCATGACTGCTTGCCCTAGAATATCTTCGACATTTAAATAACAACAGTGTGCAAATGAACAGCATTAGTCATTTGTGCTAGTGTGAATAGATAGATATAAAGGATCCTCCAAAATCCTAAGGCCCAACTGTCACCTGCTCAGGACAGGAGAACCACAAAACAGCAGCAGAGGTGACTTTTTTCCCTGCATGGATTTTTTTTCCTAGGAAGCTCTTCGGAAGAGATAGTCTCAGTCTCCAGACTGTTTTCGCTGTGGTCTCACCTACCCTGGCTGCCACAAGAACTTCTCACCCACTGGTGACTAGTGCAGTAGCTCAGCAGGAGAGCAAAAAGCCAAACGCATAACAAGGGCAAGTCCTGCACACACCCAGCTGCTCACACAGCTATGCCATGTCCAGGGAGAGGAGGGCAAGCAGGAGGGGAAGGAGGAATGAGATGACTGCTCTAACAAACATGGGTAGCTGCTACTGCTTGTTCCTCTGGGGCTAGCCTTTCCTTCAACTTTGTACTAGCTAATTACGTGGGAAGTTACTTCCTTGCGGTTTGGGGCACAGCCTGCAGAATTCCTTTTGCAGAATAAAGGTGATTTTTTTGCTTCTGCCATGAGAACACGTGGATAAAGCACTGAAACCCAAGCAGTGCAGACATAGCCGCTCTAAACAAGTGAAATAATGGACAGAAATGACAGAGCACGAAGTGGTTCCAGCTAAAGACTTAGAAAGAACAATAAAAAAAAAAATCTCAAGCTAAAAGTCGCCTCTACCAGACCTCTGTCTTGCACAAACAAAATTATTTCCAAAAAGGTTAGGAGACACAACAGAGCCTGTGTGATCCTCTTTGTAAGGCTGTAGGGAGCATGGTGTAACAGGAGCTTTACACCAAGAAGTACCACATTCAGTGTTCTCAACATGTCTTTTCTTTCAAGTTACTGATACTCACAGAAGAGCTGCTGTTTTGGCAGAGATTAGCAGTTATAAAACACAAAAACCTCCTCTGTGGCATTACCAACACTGTGTTTCATAAAAGACAGGCAGACCTTTTTCTAGCTAGCAAAAATCAATTCCAAGAGCTGAAAACAGGTTTCTGTCCTCACATGTCTAAAATGTTTAAATGCTCTGAGTCTTTAAAACAAACCTACACACAGTATAAGACACATTCTGACAGGCTGCAAATAAATTTGATATCTTCTCTCTTAAATCCACCATTACATGTAGTGGTGTTTGATTTTATTAAACTAATAACCATATAAGTTAACTTTTATTATATTTCTGCACATGCTTAAAAATCAAACTATTAAGAGGTACTCAGAGCAATGGGTCTGTACTGTATCATAATGGGTTTGGGTTTTCTTTATTCCACAGTTGAATTTAAACTATTCAAAGCTTTTTAAACCTGCTTTTAAACCCTAATGTTCAGAATATTCCTTGGAGTAGGTAGATAGTATTTTCATCACAAATTTTCAACTCTTATTTTAGAAGTGCCAGACTGGGGTTTGGGTTTCATTATAAGCTGCAATGATAACACAGAAGTAAGGAAAAAAGAAAGAAAAAAAAGGATGCAAATGCCAGTCTGTGTCTGGCAGGCAGGGCCTGCAACACCCTGCCACAGGTGGCCCCCTCCAAGACCAGTGCATGGTCTACTCCCAACCCTGATGCAGAAGAACTCTGAAAGCAGGTAGCTCAAACTGAAGAACAAAGTGCTGTGCAGCTGAAATGTTAAAATTTCTGATGTCTCATGGTGAAAACATGCATTTATTTCAGCCCTTTTCAGGGCTTGCAAGGCACCAAATGGATCTTGAGGCTCAGCAGAACATGGGGTCTTGACACACCAAGATCCCAAGAGACCCAAACTAGAAAACTGTGGTTCTTGAAGAGAAATATTTTTTAATTCCCAATATGGACTTTAAGCACAGCCTCCTTTTTAAAATAGCACATTTAGTTTTGTGTTAATAAGCACAGATTTTAATTCAAGGCAATTGCAGCCTATGATCCTTAGGGCTGCACAGCTACACAAGGACTTTTAATTTTAACAAATAATCTTTTTTCCTCCCAACCCCTTTGTCTCCAGTTCTGTAACTTGGATGATGTTCTAGCATAACACTAACTTCTCCAAGCTCCATCCATTAACTTTCTATCTACTGGGTGTATGCTCTCTCCTGAACAAAAAGAAACAAAAAAAAATCTCTAGCCTAAATAAATGCAACTGTTCTAAGCACAGCTGTTTCTTGCTACCTTCTAAGATTTTAGGTGGAAAAACTTGAAATTCTAAAAGCAATGTGGTAGTTTGATCTGGACCTGTAGAATTAAACCCACTTTGTTTATTTTGCAGTTATACAAGTTACAGTGGAAATGGAATGTCGAGAGGAAAAAATTAACAATGACAATAAAATTGTTACATGCTCATGTTAAATCAGCAAGGGTAGCAACTAATTTCATAAATCATTCCTAAAAATTATAATAATTTCATTAGTCTTAAAGAAAAATTACAACAGAAAGAGCTCAGAATGTGATTAGCTGGTGAATTTCTGACAGATTTCAGGCTATAAATGCTGAAATACAAAATGGACATATTGGGGATATTTCCTAAGAAACTGTTCTAGCTTAAATACAGAAGTTAGCGGAAAAGGAAGCAGCAGACTGGTATGTCACTAATGTTTATTTACATCCTACTTCTTCCTGTACTCACAGATAAAAACTGTCTGTCCTGTAAGTCCCTGGCCCTCCTGTCTTAAAAGCATATTTAAAGTTAAAGCAAATTCAAAGTCAAAACAAACAAATAAAACAAGAATTGCAGCACATGATCCACTCAAATTACTCTCAGGTTCCCAAGACTCCGAACAAGTCCACTTTGTTTCAGGAAACAAAAAGATTCCTGAATTCGCCTTGTCACCGCAACTGGTAAAGAATTTTCTAAAAAAACCTCAACATTTCTAGCTGAAAAGAAAAAGTGCTACCATGAACTAAATTGTTTTCTCCCTTCCCACAGGAAATTAAGTTTTCCCATAACTAAAAGGCTGTGTTAGCTTGCTTTTGATCAAGTGACCATAGGTTTAAATTTATTTCCACTGTATATTTTGTTGTCTCTTTCTAGCAACCATTTCTATTTCCCTTTTCTACTTCTGAAGGCAGACTATTAGACCTTAACGTGATAAGAATGGATTATGAGATTCGTGTTAGCCAGGACCCTGCAAATATCAGTTGTTCCACATACAACTGCACAGGTCAAAATGATGGCATTATATTTTTTTTTCTTTTCTTCTCCAAAGAATCAAGTGTAAGGAACCCCAGAACCCTTGTGAAATTATGCATAAAGACATACAGGAAAGCCTACGAATGAATTTATGCATTCTGAGCATGCTGACACATTCATTTTTATAGTGTTTCTCTACCATATGAAGTGGTTTGCTACTTCTTCAGTGATGAAAAGTACTGCAGAACATTAACACCAGAAAGCAAGGCCAAGAGTGACTTATGTAATCAGATACTTCCTGATTGGTGCTTTTGTCTCTGGAAAATCAGAAATAGATTTAACATAAAAAGTTTCATAGAAAAAGATTTTCATTATATTTTTCCACGAAATCAGAATGATAAGAATTCCCTCTCACTGTTTCTTCCCTAAACATCTGACCGCAACCAAATCTACTCATTTTAAAATCAATCTGAAAGATCTAGGTTGGTTTATTTTTGTTTGGCTATCCCATAGTGGATGATAACTGAACAAGGAAAAAGCAATGAACAAAGCTGAAAGGAGATTTCCTATAGAAAAATATTTCAAGTAAGTTCTCCAATAGCTTTTATTTATAATTAAATCTCATTAGATAAATATATATGGAAACCTATGATGCTGTTATCTGATAACACACTTAAATGATTAAGGAGGAATCATTAGCACAACTCATACGCTCATCATTTGAGAAACAAAATCAATGTAACAAAAACTCCCACATCATCCATATCCCCAGTTCCCCCATCCCGCTGCCCAAATTGCACAACTATAATTTTGGACTTTCCCTTAAAGGGAACATATAATCTCTGATATAGTCTGCAAATACATTCTCCATTTAAAGAATCAACACTTTCATGAACAACACAAACCTGACTGACAGCAACTTGCTAAATGAAAAATTATCAAAATCTAATTTCTCTCAGATTGCATACAGAAATATTAGGCTTCAGTAAGTTGGAGACAAAAAATAAGTTTCTTTACTTAATCAATGTCAAATTGATACCACTTACAAAAATGAAATCTACAAAAAAACTTTTTTCTTTTTTTAAAATCTTCAAAAATTCTGCCCTTCAAAGCTGGGCTTTTTCAGGTTGTAAAACACTCTAACATACTTTTGGATGCTGCTATTTAAGTGTTTACGTTGAATCTTCCTTGTTTACCAGCTCTTTGAAGGTCTAGTGTTACACATCACTCCTACACAGATGGTTTTGTAATCAGTGTGATATTTAAAAAGCAGTATTAGCAGCCATTATTTCCCTAACAATAAACTGTCAAATGTTACCTCATTCTTGCCTTGCTGTAAATGACCAGAGAGGTCTGTTTAAGGATGATTTCCCAAACAGGAGCCCAATGTCATATTTCTGAGTAGCTCCCCAAAATACCCAAGGATTATTAACACTATTAAAGCTCCCCAAATCTCCCTGAAGATTATTAACACAATTAACTGTGTATTTACCACATCAAACTCTGTGTCTACAGAGCATAGAAAATTAGCAACTTCCCACTCTGCCTACTGCAGTACTCCTGAGCATGCTCTTACAAGACAACTGCTTTGACCAAAAGTCCAAGCTTCAGTTTTTACTGACAATTATTCCCAGGCTTCAGAGTGCAGTGAAGGCACCCAGGATCTTTCAGAATACAACTTGACCTTGAAAACCTCAGAGAGGCCCTAAGCTGAACATTCGGCAACACTTCTCCACCTTTACTTCTCACAGGTTAGCAGCAGAGACCAGAAAGAGCATGAAAGAAGAGATGGGAGAAGAAAATAAGTCTGGAGGGAGGTCCATGAGCATCCCTTTTCATAGGTCCCTATAGCTGGTAAAGAGCTCAGTATTATATGTGTTACAATTGAAGTCAGTTAATCACATGTGATTTATAGTTATAAAACAAACCTCCTAGCAAGGCAACACGCAAGACACCAAAAGAGATGGTTAATGAGGCTAAAGCCCAGCAGGGTAAATACTGAACTTATATGCTTTTCATACCTGTAAGTAACCATCCACAAACAGCCAGGCATTTGAGGGGCACAACTGCCAGAACAGAAATCCTACAGCAGAGTAGCGAGAACCTTGCAGATGAAGGCAAAGAACACGCCTCAGTTACCCCGGCACATGCACTCCCAACCTTACACTGCTGTTACAACCACTGTTACTTATGCAATGCCAATTCATCCTTCTTTTATCTGAGGCAGCACATCCCCAGCGACCAAAGTCACACTGCCAAGGCTGAGTGATCAAATTTCCAACAGCATTTTCTGTTTCACCTAGAGCAAGAACACTGAGAGGACACTTTGTATCTCATTGCACAGAATTCCCAAAACGCCCAGATCAGGAATCTTGAAAAGACAGCCTAACCTGTGTGTGTAAGACTCCCAGTTTAACACCAAGTATTTCTATTCAAGTGTAGACACACCTGAAAGCTACTGCAGTTCATTCCACCTGTGCTGACACGGACGTACAATGCAATTAAAAGTTACACCGTACAGTTGCTTGCGCTCAAGTGTAAACATTTAATCTCTATGCCATTTCTAAATCTGCTGTTCCCCTATCTTTTAGGCAGTGAGGTTTCTGCAGTGTTTTCACGACCACTATCAGAAGTACAGGAACACACAGTAAACATCTGGCACTTCTAACCAGAGCACTTTGGGAATTTATCCAGTTGCAAAAGCAAGCTGCACCAAAATAAATGCACATCTGGTAACTCTAGTCCCTAGAGGCTGCTTTTTATCACTAAAAAACTCTAGCAATACAATTAGAAAATAAATTAAAAGGATTGGAAGAGAAAAAGGCAAAAAATATAACAAACTTATTTCCATTTTAGTTTAGAAATCTGAAAAACAGAACAGTTAAAAATGGTTTAGATCCTGAGCTATTTATGTAAAAGCAAATTTAAATAGTAAGTCCACATGGCTACAAAGCTTGTTACATGCAATTGCTTTATCTCAGATAGAGATGATACTCAGCGACTCACGCAATTCCTCTGAAAAATTCTCCTTTCTGATCCACAGCCACACACGCTGCCAGTCTCTGTCTCATCTTGTTCTGAATTCACTTGGAACCAGAGCAACTTCAAAGTGGTAAGAAATTGAACTTGGCATACACAGAGTTGATAGTTTGGTGATTTTAAGCCACAGAATGTAAAGATACAAATCTTATTACAGGATATATTTGTAGCTCTAACTACACACCCTAAACATACCTAAAGAATAGGAAGGAGTGCCTGTCACAGAGAAAGAAATGTGTTGCTGAAGTCCACTTTGCTGTAGATTTTCATAGCTCCTCTTAAAGGCAAAATGACCTCTCCACCATAACTTACAGTACTAAAGTCTAGGTTTACTTAATTTCTAAAATGCATTCCCATCTGAATGGAAGCAGGTTTACCAGGTAACTAAAGTAAATTATTTTCAATGAATACTTTCCCCTTCTTTTTATTTTTAACGGACATTGTCAGCAACTTTGCATTGGAACATTTACAGCATCCTCATGGAGATCTAGAGCCAAAAGTAGACAAAAAGTTCCTTTAACTAAAGAACAGACTCTATTGTTCCCTGTGTGAGCTGGTTCATCTCTTCAGCCAGCAAACACAGTGACTTGCACTGGGTTACACACTGAACAGAAGTTTCATACAAGATTTGCACACATAGAAGCTACTGTATTTTCCAGTATCTGCAGTGACACTTTGATTACATCCACTAGTTAAAAGCAACCTAGGAAAGGTCACATAAATTAAAAAATTAAAACAATAAAAGCAAATTAAACAAGTATATACACACAAAAAAGCACCCAGTGACACAACAAGCGACATGTAAACAGGAGCCTCCTACTTGCACATCAGAGTTCCTCTGCTTCTGCCAAGATCTTTTCTGTAGCAAGAGCAGTAGGAAGGTGCATCAAGTGCAGCTGAGAATCAGGATATGAAAAATATGCTTTAATTCCACCTTTCCTTTTACGCACTATGCTGGTTTGATAAAAAAATTAAAAGGTTAGCTTACAGTTCAATAAACAGGCTGCACCCTCAGTTTTTCAAATACACCGTCTCTCCAACTCTTTATGGGACAACAGTCAAACTGTGATCCTACTTAAATGTCACGCAGCTTCTTTTCTCCCCAGAGAGGAGGGGATGCTTCCTCACTCAAGCCAAGGGCTAGCTGTCAAGCCACATCACAGAAACTACTCAAGGTAACAGCTAAGCAGCCTCTGACGCCCCCCCCCTTCTGTCTCCCCCCACCCTGGGCACACACCACACAGCTGAGAACCTGCTCCCAACCCTACCTGCTCTTTATCAAGCAGAGATCTTCTACGCTTCGGACATCCTGCCAGATGGGTAACAATGACTTCTCATGTAAAACTCTGATCAGCAGACGAAGGATGACTTATTAATGTTACCGCACTCCTGCCAAGCTTTCAATAGCTGAATCTCCAGGGGTTTCATGCCAGGAAAAATGCCTGCAGCTGAAGCATTTATCCTCAAAGGGATTTATTTAAGTTTACTATACTTCTTTTTCCTCTTCTAAACTTAAGCTGCTTTCTGTAAGAGGTAAGCTATTTGCTTAGTCCATCTAGTCCCATAATTGGTTCAGGGTGTGTACTTCAGTACTTAAACATAAAAAGGAATTGCACTACAACACATATTTTGGAGGCTGTTGTTTTGAAATTTTGCTGATGAGTTCAGGTCACCTCCATTTTTATGCTTTATTTTCTCAAAACCCCATTCAAAATGTTGCCTTAAGGATAGAAAGAATGTTCCAAAAGACTTGCTGTCCTCACTGAGATTGCAGCATTCCTGCTCTAACAAGCAAACTTTCAGCTCTGCAAAAAGGTTCAGTAAGGCTCTGTTGTGTTGCTTGCTGCCATTCACCAGCACTGACAGATCCATACAGCCTCTAATTGAAATATTTACTATTACTAAATTTATATTACTATTTGACCCAAATGCTCCAGCTGCAATTTAACCTCTGCACTGAGGGCTCTCCAGCAGGGAGTGGGCAGACAACCCTTGCCCCTGAAGGCTCACAATCTAAAAGTGATTATTTGTTAGGCAATGATAAGCATGTTTGTGGCTGTAACATTCAAAGCAAGAAGCCAAAACTCCTCAGGCTTCTAAAAAAGACAGAAAAAAAGGGGGATAACAGCATGAATAAAGTATAATCAAATTTAACATTTTAATGCACTGCTATCTTTGAGAAGGCTTAACATTATGTCCAGATAAATCCATTTACAGTTACAGCATTGCTATATACGTAGCCTTACTCCTTCTCACTGGTTTGAGGATGGTGCTATCTCAAAAATAAGGCACTAAACACAGCAGATCTTGAAACGTACCTTTCCAGTGAAACAGACAGTGAAGCTTTCCCTTCCAGTCAAATCTGTTTTAAAACAGATAATGAAGCTTTCGAGTATACACTTTAACTCAAACAAAATAAAAATACAGAAAAGGATACATTTCACTCAATCTCATCTACAGACAGATACCACTCCTGCTTCAGCATTTACGACCTCACCATGATTACTACAGCCTTCCCCACACACCCACAATAAAGTTTTTGGCAGCCACCTTCACAGACATGCAGCCATGTACCATGTCTGTCTGACTTTTACAGCCAATGTGCTATCTGCTTGACTGGCCAAATCAGGAAATCAGTGCAGAGGCAGCTTCCCCTTAACTGCAAGCGCTTGCCATTTGAACTTGTTTTAGCAAGTTTCACATCACTTAAGGGTAGCACAATAGCCGCTCCCCAGCTGCTACAGAAATAAATGCAGAGTTGCCCTCTAACTGGAAGAAAACAAAAGAGGTTTTGTTGTTGCCATTGTTTCAGTACACAGCCAAATCAGGTAATTTTCACATTCTTCAGCAGGCCCCAGGCAGGTCCCCAGGACTCTGTGCAGGAGTGAGTAACCAGCAAGGCAAGTTCAGGACACAGCACTAACATCATAATGACCTGGTAGAAGAAGGGTCCTTGCCTTCTTCTAAATCACCTTCTAGCTCTTCCATCAGCATGCCAAGATTTAAAAAAACAGGGGATATGATAAGTCTGAGTTTGTGCAAGTACACCACCACTGATTTCAGCACTTTGGCTCTAACTGTGACTTCCATCAAGCACAACGCAAGGCCTTCAGAAAGAGGTGCAATCCAGCCCCCCTTGCTGCCCTGGTGTCCTGACTCAGGACTGGTCCTAAGGCAAATTCTTCTTTAACATCACTTCTGGCAGTATTTATATAGGCATGTGTGATGGACAGGGTATCACCTATTCAGATACACAAAGCAGGAACAATGGAGAAAATGCTGCTTTTATCTTGTAACACCACCAGAAAACACCAGTTCCAGTGCAGTGGTGGTGCTGAGAGACCAGACAACTACAGTGTTCCCCTCCCACAGGCATGCAGAGACCTCCACGCACTCCCCAGTGATCAGGTGGCACAGCCCTACAGGCCTCAGACACCTTCTCTTAGAACAGGGTAGTCTGGAAGCATCCTGCAACTGTCAGGGAACAGCAGCGTTTACTTGAGCTTTCGGTTTGCATTTTAAGTTGTTGACTCCACACAAAACAAAACACAACACAGCCACAAATTTCCTACACAGTGACCTGTATCACATCACAGCTGAATGCAAGTCATCAGTGATACAGCAGATCTATTCCTAAGTTTGACTGGCATTATTTTAACAAGGTTTTACTCAAGAACATTAGGACAACTAGCCAACCGCTTTATTTATATGTTCCTGTTATCTCATCTGCACACTTGAGTTACTGCCTGTGTGTGTGGGTGTACAGCAATAATATACATATGACTACATACCCATAAGCCATCAGTCAAGAGTTTAGGATTTGTCATGGCCAGACCAAAACATGAACACAACCATCCACTTAATTTCAGATAAAGTTTTGTAACAGCCTGTCTTTCACTAATAATTTTGCCAGCCAAATTGTGCCTCAAGTACATTTTTCTAAATAAGAAAAATTTTATCAAGGTCTAGAACTCTATAATAGTTTTTGTTCCCTTTTAGACTAAACAGCAATTCTTATCTCTGTTTCAAGTTCCTCAAAGGCTAAAACAAAAACCCTTTCTCTTAGATATAAAACCACCAAGCGACTTTGGATTAACATAGTTTAAGTAAATTATTCCTTTAAGCCTTCACGGGTTTCAGTTTCCCAAGAACAGACTTGCTTTAGGAAGCCAAAGTGAAGGACTGTTCTGTACCCCCATCACAAAGCTTGGGACATCCACACACAGCACCAACTGACTCAGCAGGAAAGACCCGAAATGGTGACCTTAAGAAGGCAGGTGATGTGCTACTGCTGTAAGCTCTCAATTCTTGCAAAAGGACGCAGCCATCTCAGTGTTGACTGTGAAGAAGCCCCAGCTCAGAAGGCCTTTACAGAAATACCAAAGTTGAATCCTTGCTCACCACACATAAGCATGCATGAGATGGCTGTTATCTAGGATTTGAAGGCAAGAAAGAGTAGAGCCAGTACAACAGCCAGCTGGCAGGCAGACAGACAGCATTCTTTAGGCTTGATGGAAAGTTGCAGCCTTCTCCCGAAACATGGGTAATGGCTCATTGTGCTGCTTGTTCTGTTACAAGTGGCAGAGCTACTGTTCAGTTAAAACATTCTGTACATGACAGACCATTATGGCAATCCTGCTCCTGATTCAGTAGGGGCATCCTGTCTGTCTCATCATGCCATGCATCCACCTTCCACAATACTTGAATTCTATGCTCTATGCTCCTTGTGTCTCCAGCTCCTGGATCTTGGTCAGTTTCTTCATATTGAAACAAACAAAAAAGTTGTTTTTGGATAAAGAACTAGACTCTGCTAGCACTTGATACTTATATTGCATAAAAGGTTCCATTTCCTACTCTATATCAAAGCCTCACTGCATTATACATTGTGTAATCCTATCTCAAAAGGATTATGGCCCAAAAATTCAGTTGAATTGCATCAGATTTCATACTGTATAACACAGCAGTGTTTGAGGAAGGCAAAGTTTCAAGTTTGACCAGTTACAAAATGGAAGAACTTTTAAGTCTCTGCTGTGGGCTAGAAACTGGAATAAATGTTTTATCTTCTACATTAGCTAAACTTTGACCACAGGAGAAATCACGAAGTAAAGTCATACTAAAAAGAGTTTGCAAGTATTAAAAGTGTATTGAAATTATTCCTTATTATGTGACTATTCTGAAAACTGATTTAATAATTATATCTTTGAAGGATATAACGTAGCAGGAAATTTTGGTATTTCGATGTGGGTGTACAATTCACAAATAAAACTTTGTCTCCCATTACTGAAACTCTTCCCCAGGGAGTGTAACTGAGTTTTCAACATACAGTTCATCTGGGGACAGCACTTAGTGCTCTGCGTAGTCTTACATGCTGAAACTGGCCACATTCACTGAAACTTGCTTTGTCAAATTAAGAGAAGCAAGTTGTAATAAAGCTTTACTTCCACCCCTAAAGAAAGAAGAAACAACTGGCTGTATACCTACAGGAAACAAACAAAATGAGTAATCATGAAGTGGCTTTAAAACAGAAACAAAATCCCCACCAAAAATTCAAACAGTCATGGAGGTAAAGGCCAACAGGATTAGACTACAAGATCTCAAGTTATATAAATAAGAGCAATAATGCTATTGTGACTCATTTATTAGGGAATCTTTACTGCCTTCGGTTAACAAAAAAATAATGTGATGATGGCACGCTTGAAATTATCAAGTTACATAAAATGATTTCTTGCCTCTGAGTTGCTGTTTGTGAATAGCTGCAATTTGAACAGAAACACAAATAAAGATCCTTCTATTCACTCCCTCACTGTAACACGGACTCAAAACTAAAGTTTTTTAGCAATGAGCAAAAGTATAATCAGATTAACATAGAGTATTCAAATTTGCCCAGTGAGACTTGCACTTAAGCTTTTTATTTACAAGATCTACAACTCTATCATCCAAGGCAAGGGTCAGCAAGAAATTATCAACCAGGTAATGTCACCACAGACAGCTACTATAGTCTTCTGCAGTCCTCCTCTGTGACATTTATCACTGTCAAAGCCACAACAGACTACAGGTCTGATCCTCCTAGACAAGGTCTCCCTGACAACTGTAACACCATCTCACCAACCACTGCATGACAAACTATTTCTTCTTAGTAATTTTAAGTCACTGAAAACCCACAGGAGATAAAATTATAAGTTACCACAACCATGCGAAAACCCAGCATAGCCAAAACACAGCAGCAAAGTGCAGCCATTTCTCTAGAGATGAAAGCTAAGGGATTTCCAGTGTTTTGTTTCCTCTAATGCACAAAACCAAAATGCCAGCAGCATGCTCCTTGGTAGAAGACCAAAGACCACTTAAAAGTCTCCATTTTCAAGATGTCTTAGACTACATAACTTATTTCATTACTTTATCCCACCTCAAACAGAGTACAAAAGCAGCTTCAGTTTCCTCTACAATCCGCTCTGACTCTCGGAACTCCTGTGGGCAGACAAGAACACCACGAGTTATGAATGCAGTTCGTCTTTGGCATTAACTGAACATCTTTAATTTATGATTTACAATTACATTACAAAATGCACATACACACAAATGTGTCTTACAGATCAAGCCATCTTTCCACAGTTAGCAAATGATGCAATTTATTCAGTCATCACAGTCCAGATCAGACCAGTGACACTGTAAGACATCACACAAGCAATACAATAGAGCATGTACTAAAGAACTACTGAAACTCATTTAACAAATAAAACTCATCTCGTAAAAAAATCCCATGGGAGTCTTTCGCTGCAGTATATCATCTGTGTTTCAGACTCAACATTCCAAAATATTTAGCTTTTTCTACAACAAAGAATTTAACTTGTGTTGGAATGACTACATGCAGGGAAAAATATGGCATTCATACAAAAGCCACAAAATATCACACTTTACTGTTTCTTCATGCAGCTCTTAAGAGCTAATTCATAGCATCTACAAACATTGTATTTTCCTCTGTTCAGAGTCCAGTATCCCTACTTGATGCTTTGCCAGATTAGTGCTATATTAAGCTAGAAAGGCAGCCCAGGGAGGTAGGACCAATCTGTTCCTCTGATAGTTGCACAGAGCTTCAAAGAAAGTCCCCACCTTTGGACCACAAATGGCATGACAACAAAATAACCATTCCCACCCTACAAGGGCAGAGATGCTAAAATGCTTCATTTTTTTTGCACCTGCTCAAGTTTTAAAACTTTTATCACCATTTTTCTGATGTTCTTGTTCTAAGACTTCCCTCTCCTCGCAATTCTGCAGATTCCTGTGCACCACGACTCGGGCAGTGCACAGATGTGGGTCACAAGACACATCTGGGAGATGACTGGTTCCAGCACGTACATGTGTTTCAGTGTGGATGCAGTAACAAACACAGAAGAGCTCTCTGCTCTTCACCTGACATCTCAGGAGCACCCTGATGTAGACATACTGAGGAGACCACGAAAGGGAAGCAGCAGTGAAACAATCCTCACAGCCATTATGCCTGTACCTACACTTCCCCATCAATACTTCCTGTCCACCAGATGCAATTGTCACACACAAATACAGTTGTGGGTGTGCCTGCTGGGCCTACATGTAACCTTGGGAGTGGAAAAAAGGGAAAAGAAAAAAAGTGATGAAAATTGCACCATTTGTAACTCTCAATTTAAGAACAAAGAGCAGCTTTATCCAAAACAAGCGTCAAGAGGTAGTTGTAAATGAAATTCAAGACTTTCGCTTGACAAAAAACTCCACAGCTAAGCAGGCTTCTTTCCACAACTTAAATCTCCTTGCTCTGTTCTATTTCTCTCTCCTCTTCTGATGGTATCAATCCTCAAATAAAGACTGTGCATCTTCCCTGTAGATCGATTACTTTAAATACAACAGAGGAATATTGTGCAAGTATCATCACCAAAAAGCTGAATGCTCAAAACCAGTTTGTTACTCTGATCCGTGTATATTCTGTTTGTAGATCAGCATGTATGTTCTGCAATCAGAGGCACAATGACACATTTTAGCATGCAGAGTGCGTCTTCCCTTTATCACCACCTCCCCTTCGTACACACACCCTCAGTGTTCCTTCAGCCCGAACTACGCTCCTTCTCATATTAAATTTAGAAACAGAACTCTGAATCACCAGTTCCTGTTGTTGCAAGTAGCTAGAAAGAGATGAAGCAAAAGAAGTTTCCTAGTAAATAGTTATAGAATAACCTGCCCACCACATTAGACCTCATTGTTACAAAGTGTTTTATAAGCCTAGAACAAGAGATTGTATAGATTTATATGAAACTAAATAATTTCATTTCCTGGGTGTCTAATCCTTCCTAGAATCCTATCAATTCTTACGCATAACAGTACCGTGCAGCAACAAGAGATTAACTGTCCACTATAACACAGAAAAAAAACCCTCCCAAAAAACCACTCAAAAATATTGCTTATAAACTCATCGCTTGTGAGCCTCATGCTGCACTTACTCCATTCCATCCTATTTTCCCTGACACTTCTTTAGATGCACCTACAAGAAGAACAGAAAGATCTGAGCTGCTACTTTGCAAGAGAAGAGCAGCACAAAGACTCCAAAACTGGTTATATGCAAGAAAGATCAGTTCCAGAAAAAGGAGAGCAGAGTTCGGACAGCATTACACATAAGCTAATCTAGGCTGAAGAGAGGAATTGCTTTCTAGCACAAGCAGAGTGGAAATGTATCCATATTTCCCAGTTTGAGTCCATGAGGAACCGTATGCATGGCTAGGAAACTCTTCACCACCACTTGTGAACTCCAGTTTCTTCCACTGCTCTTGAAATGGCTCTCTCACCATTACAAATGCGTGTCTTATTTCCAATTGCCTGATTGCAGCTCCCAGCCATCACTTCTGTGTCATGCCTGTTTCTGTGAGCTTTTTCGCCTCCAGCACGCTCTCCCTCAGAAGGTGCTCTCCACCAATTATCAACTCACTCCATTTTTATCTATCAAGAAACAAGAGATCCAGACACAGAAGGAGCTTTTCAAACTCTCCTTGTGGTACCAGAACACCAATCAGCTTTCAAGTATCTCCTCTGACTCTTATCTGAACGCACACTCATTTTCAACAGGCTGCCCATGACCCCAGAATCCCACACAATTCACCTTCGTTTGCCCATTGTCCCTCCTACACCCAAAGTTATGCCCCCTTGCTGCCCTGCAAGAGGGCAATGACATCCAGTTGTTCACTCACTGTACCCCCAAGGAGTCTTCTCCTCAAACGCCTAGTCTGTCACTACGCTGAAGTAAAACACCTGCAGGCCCCATGATATTACAGATTATGTTAAAATGCATTTTGATTGATACAGCTCACAAGGCTGCCCAAATTATTCCGTGCAAGCTGCCTCGTCCTCATTTACCACACTGCCTAGCATGATATGGCCTGCCAGCTGTATCAGTACAGATCCTGTCCTTGTCTCCAGGTATTTGATGAAAAGGTTCAACGGAATCTGGGCTCACCTCAATCCTTAAAACAAGATTTCCAGAAGCATTCCCATTGGATAATGATTCACCACAAATGACTAACTTCTAAACATCAGTTAGTCAGTTCTTAATTCGCTTACCTTTGCAATATCACATAGCAGTAACATGTCAGGACAGGAGTTCCAAAGGGGCATAGCAGTCCTAACTGACTGCCTCTGCTGTTGCTGAGAAAGTGAACCAAAGACAGGACTGAGGAGGAGCTGGGGAGTAGCAGAGGACTGCAGGGGTTGGACTGTCTCCCTGCCCTTGCATCTGATGACTTTTGAAGACACAGCTTTACTACATCACCTGCAGTCCTGGTTGCTTTAACTTTTCCTATATTTTGATGACTATTAGAGTCAAGCTAGCTGCAATATGATTGTCAGTCATCCACCCTTCCCTTGTTTACTCTGATACAGTTAATTTTAGGAACCTCAATACCAACAGTTATTAAAAATTGTTTCCAGGCCTACAGAATTTTCAGCAAGGTCTTTAAAACAAGTCACAGCGCTGCTGATTCACATATTTGCATCCCTAGAAGGAATCTTTATTCCTTAAGACAGATTTAATTCTCTGTTGGAATGGCACTGATGGCATCACATTCTATGCCATCCCAAATACAGAACAGTATTAACAAATATTTCTACTTTTCTTGCACAAGCTTCATTTATTATTTCTGTCTAGTAATTGGAACTATTTCTAGCATACTTCAGCTGTATAAAACATGCAGTTAATTCTCTAACTTACTTCCTAACTTCTAACTTGCGTTAATTTTCATGTATCCATTGTCCCCTTAATTACTGTTTTTACTTTGAAATTTCTAGATGTGTCCTGAAGCCAGATGGCTGTCAGTGTAGATGTCTTTTTTCTTTAAACCAGAATTTCAGCCTTTGGTATATTTAGTATCTTCTTACAGAGATTGCTGTTTTCCATTCACATTTTTTTCCTACAATAACATCAAGTTCTCTGTGATGACAAAAGATGCTCTTTTGAAGCATTAAGTATAATTTCTTTGGGGTTGTTCTCTGTTTGTCTATCCTTTACATAACTGGGTCACACTCGATGGTCCCATGGCAACCACCAACTTCCAGCTGTGTGATACCAAAGTCCACAGTAGCTGTCTCAGTTGAAGAGCTGAAACAAGAACTGACCTGCAATGGGCTGAATTTCCAAGGCACTGAACACCCTCCCGTGATGCCAACAGGATGTTCAGCACTTTGGAATCAACAAAACTAAACAGAGTGCCTAAAGGGAAACAAACCTCTAGGTTTGCTGATCAGCCATTTCGGACATCTCCAAAAAAGCATTTAAAAAAAGACGTATATTAATTTCTCCTATTCCTTTGACTGTAAAGGTAAGGTATGTACCAAGTAACCAACTTGGTAAGTCAACCAGACTGGACAACATACACATTCAGGCTCCTCCTCATCAGCCCGATCCTCACTCAGGTTAACTGCTTCTGCATACTTCAGCCATCTGCTGTTTGTTTGAGGAACAAGGCAAAATGAACCGACCTCAGTCCAATCCCAGTGGGACACTGCCACAGAAACTGCACTGCTCCTTGGCAAAGAAAGGCAGTGCAAAGCATATGCACTTGGAGTGTAGATACAACATCCCTTATCAGCCCAAGATGAAAGCATCTGTGCTCTACCTGGATTTGCACTGCAGTCAATTAAACTTTAGTACAGAATCAGTCCTTAGCCTCTAGGAGCAAGTCTTTCACAGGGCAGTAAATCAAAGTATGCAGCAAGAAGACTACAGCATTTGGCTTTGTAATTGCCTGAACAGTAAGAAAAATATTCAGAACCTTTCATTTTCACAATGTCATTAAAATAATATGCTAACTATTCATACACAGCGATCTGTTAGATGCTCTAGAAGCATGGCAGCAGCAGAGTCTGCAGACGGAATTCTGCAGCTCAACATACATGATGGATTTTTCCACATAATCTCACATGGCTGCTGAAGTACATACTTGCATGCATTTAGTTAAAGTAGAAATTCCTTATGATGTTTCACAAGTCTAAATTCAGTAGCTGAAAAGGAAATAACCTGGGTTCTGGCTGTACATCAGCCACTGCAACTTATTTTGCACAACTGAAAATGACTAAGGAAAAACACCTACAGTGGTTCAGTCATTAAAACAGTGTAACAGTCCATTAAAAAGCAAAATGGAGAGCTCTGCCCATACCTTCTCCAACAAATTCCTCCTGAATTATGCAGCAAATATTCAAAACCGACAGGCTGCACAGACAGTTCAGCCTGAAGTGCTCACTCCCTGTGCTGGATTCCTCTGTCCCCTCCTCTCAGGCTTGAGGTAAACGTAACTATGCAGGTTGCCAAAAGCATCAGAAAACAAAACATTCAGCCTTTTTCTACTACCCAGATTTCGCTCAAGTTCCCTGCTACATACACATATCTAAAAAAAATTTTGTATGGGATGGGAAGAATTTCAGTTTGGGGTGGAAGTCCACAATTTGCTGGGAGGGCTTGTGTTCCTCTAACTTCCTTTATTCTCCTCCCATGAGCTTAGAAAATCTCAGAGTCAATCAGCAGCTTTACCCATTTAAGAAGTGCTTTCCATTCACTATAAAAGATTAAATATGTGAACTAGAAGTTTCTACTGAAACTTTCAGTCATCACACAGTTAATGACAGCTTTAAGATGCCATTAACAGCATTTCAAAGGCCTACTGCAAAGGCTGAAGTCAGTTCACATCCTCTCATAATTTCTGCTTAAGGTTAGCAGAATCTGAAGGACTTACTTGAATATTAAATTCAGATGAAAGTACAGAATGACTTTAAAATACAAGTGCTATTCCTGACTAGTAATACATCTGCATCCACATAAACCCTCGCAAATCCTTAAGAAGAGCCTTCCCATATAACATAATCCACTTTGAGGCTTTGTCTGCATAAGGCACTTCGGATTACTTAAGACAAAAACCATGCAAATTAAAAAACTGATTGATCAAACTGCTTGAGAACCTCTTCAAATACTCCTTTCCAGATCAGAGTGATTCTCAATTATTCTGCCTCAAACATGTAGGGCAGTTGAAGCAATTCACTTCAAACTCACACCTTCGGCTGACTTGAATAATTTCTTAATGGCATGTGAAGACAAGCCCTTAACTTCAGAACCACACACAGAATTTACTTGGGAGTAATTGTCCAAAATATCTCCCCTGGGAGACAGGCCCAGACAACACAACACATCAGGATGCTTTTTCAACACCAAACCATTCTAAGAAGAATGCAAGAAGCCACACAATCAGAAGAGCTTGAATTCTGGTAAATGAATTTCTGACGCTGTATTTGCCAGGTTTGTTTTAGAGAAGCATATCCAGCAAGCACCTAGCTCTAGTTTGAAAAGCCTCTTATTCTGACACAATTATCCATGACTCCTCTCCATTCCTTCCCTCCCCTTTCTCCACAAGCTGCATCCCCCAGCTGCTCTTTCCCAAACCCCAGCCTGTTGCCCCGACAGCTGACACGTGGGGCACAATCTAACACAAAACAGCCCCTTGTTGAAAGATTTCAAGCATCACCTGAATACAATACAAAGCAGCTTGGAACAGAAATTGCAGGTTCAGATCCAGCAGAGAAGTGCCTTGATTTCAGAGGCTCCCTCCCCCACAGCTAGGCTCTCATTGTTTTTTTCCTGAGGATACATTTTCAGATCAGAGCCACAGCCTGCTGCAGATATAGATCAGCTTTGCTCATCCCACCATTCTCAGTCACTGACAAAAAATAGCTCTGGAGGGAGGAGGAAGAGGTTTTCAGTTGTTTTCTTCTCCAGCCCTCTCTAGCCTCCCTTGCAATGAGGGAGAAGCCATTTTCTTGTGTTCATGGCTTGGTGTCAGAGTAACTGTTTTCTTACTCTACAGAGCCAGTAAATCTCCAGATGTGCCTGTAAAAGAAATTTAATAGTAGCCACAATGTTCCGGCAGCACCCTCAGCAACACAATCACCAGACTTTTCATGGAAGAGGGAAAGGAAGCTGGCTGGCATATTACTTGTTTCCTTACCAAGGGCAGGGCAGAGAAGCAGCTGGAGAGGTCCAGATAGATGCTTCTCCTAGGCACCACTGATACTCTACAGGGTTCAAAAGAACCATAGAAGAGGGACATTTTCCTAGACAGGATCAAAAATAGATGGCTGGAAAATATGTAATATACTATTCTTCAATTTTCTCATAAACAGTAACTTTATTCTTCTTGAAACATTGATTGACATTTGATCCTGTTATGAACAACTCTAAGGCCTCCCCCACAGAGCATCTAAGCTGCATCACATTAAAGCTGTTCCTTTCTCCTTGCCTCTAGCATATTCCTAACATGTAAACAACTGCTGTGCACACAAGCAAAGGCACAGCTAGTTAGTGAAAGCTGCAGCACTAAGGGCACCATAGGAACCCATCCAATCTTAATAATCCATTAATTTCACAGGGCACTGTATTTATTAACTAGAAGCCAACTGCTATTAATTCAAATGTACATGTGAAAAACTGTCCCATTAGAAAAGCTGAAAGAATTATTACAGACTTATTTTTCATGGACAGTCATGTTTCACAGGCTTTGTTACCCCCATAACCCAAACACACATGAAGAGTCAGCCTAAATGATGGAAGAATTGTGACAGAATAGGAGAAAGGCAAGTGTCAGGAAATCCAGCAGGCTTACTGTCTGAGGATTTCAGTTGATGTGACACCACATGATAAGTAACGTTCTTGTGGCCAAGCCTCAAAACCCATAGGGACTATTTCCATTTCAGCTTAAGAAAAAAAAAACAAACAAACAATCTCACTTCTTACCTATTCAACAGTGAGGTAATTAGCAGGAGATACACTGTTACAAAAGTTACCAAAGTTAAACGCAGAAGGATTGCCGAGATGCATATATTGTGTATGTTAACTCTCGCTTTACAGGCTCTGGACCAAGAGACTCAGGCAAGCTGCCCTGGGGCAAGTTTCAACAGCCAGATTCATCCGCTCTGCCATGGAAGCCTCTTACAGCACCATTGCTCAACTCACAAATCTCTCTCCTCCAGCAAGTCTGCTATGGTCTGGAGGAAACACAGGCCATCTCTGACCACTATCTCATCCGTCCAGGAGTTCTGCAGTGATCCCACAGGAAAAGCAAATGTAACTGCAACTACTTCTCTTTAGGGACTTATCTGCATTAGAAGGTTTCCAATGGCAGGAACCCAGAGCAAAGCGGCTCTGGAGTTGTGAACTGAATACAACTGCATTGCCAGGCTCCAAGATCAGGATCTAGAGCAGGCCATGGTGCCTTGGGTGACCATTGCATTTGCACAGTTTTTTGCCTCTTCAGCTGAAACAAAACCTGGTGATTTCTTGCTGTCCTTCTGTCCACATCTACTCTGCAAACTGGCATGTCCCAACACCCACTAGCTTCCTTGGGCTTATTTCACACATTTCAAAAATGTTAAATTATGAATTCCAGACCCTGCTTCCTCCTTCCACAACATAAAGTATCACCCTTGTCACATATCCTTCTCCCCTCCCACTTCTTGTCAAATTTCACTGCCCATACTGACACCAGAGCAAGTTGATCTACTTCAAACCGTGAAATCATCCACTTCTTCCCAGCACCCTTCAAGAGCAAACTGCTTTCCTGTCCTCCTCTCTCTACAACCCAGCAGGTGAACACCCACTCACTCCTGCATATGACGTTTACCAAAGGAGGTTTTACTGGAGTAAAACAAGCACTCAAGGAGGTCTAATTTTATAAATAAAATTGCATACCCTTCCCTGCAGCCAAAATCTCATCATCTCCACATTTTCCATTTTCAGTCCTTTTGACACAAATTAAATTTAAAAAAGGCCTTCTCCTTTCATATTTCGTGCCCAGGCAAATTGTGGGTTTATTACAAAGGTCAAACAATCTCGTTTTACAAAACGAACCGGAGTTTACTGCTATCCTTTCAAAGCCTAAAAACCCTACTCACAGCAACTCTTGCACCACACAATAAATGTTATACAGAATTCATAAAGCAGTGCAACTAAATCTTAACTTTTTACTACAGTAAATTAAAGTTCACAGTTAAAGGAGGCCAAAGTGTATCACTTTGGTGGAAAATTTGGACAAATCTTCAGACTCAAGCCTTGAAGAGTGCAAGGGCCAGCAGCTGCAGCATCCTGCATATCTTACAAAATGCAACGTCACAAACACCAACACCAGAAGGTTGTAGCGACATCTCAGTGCCAACTATCTGGCAGCCTTCTCCATTCTAGAGAAGCCTGATCAGAGACTATAGCCGAGCCATAGTTCAGGATTTAATGATTAAGGGCATGACCATTGCACTGAAAATGTGAAGCGTTTCAGGTTTAAATTATGAATGATAGTGACAGCTCAAGTTAAAATTATTACACGTTTTCATTCACCTTTCAGGCTTATAAATAAATAAAACTGAAAGTAAAGTTGGAGAGTGGCTTTTTGTACACTGTCAGCAAACAATTGCCTTGATGCATGTTCATCAGGCACTAAACAGTCGAGATTCAGTACCAAAAATGCCCAGGACTGCACATAGCTGCTTTTAATTAACAAAAAGACAAACCCAGTTTATTACCTCTTCTAGGATCAGAATGGCAAGATCTACCTTGTCTCAAAGATCTGCCCCAGTCAGGAGCACTCAGCCAGTATCAGTTTACACCTTAAAGGATTTCAAAGCGCTGCTGAAGCTTCTGTGCCTTTCATGAATTGGTTTTGATTGACCCTGCATCTCTGACCTACTGCTGTTGAAATACCCCTCAAACAGAGAATATTTATGCTAATTTAAACAGATTCAAAGGGCCCATTTGGAGTCATCCCTTCAGGGTCACACTGCAGTCTGCAGCATTCTTCACTTTTACCACTTTACCTTTATCCCAGCATAAAGGCAGAAAAGCACCGAGGACCTACGGCTTCCCATTCGCACCCAGCTCAAACGCAAACATGCAGAAATACAAGTCCTTGACTGACAAACGCCTATTGAAGAAAAGCAAACAAACCTTTATGCAAGAGCACAGAAACACTGAAAATCAGGAATGGCATTACCCAGGAAGCACCTAGTATACCAGTGCACCTCAAAAAGGTTATGAAGCAAGTATAACCCTAAGACATCAAAATAATGGGAACATTTGGCTCCTTCAAAGTGCTGTAACCTCATCAAAACACTCGAACCTAATCTGACATTTATATCTCTATAAACAATCTGTAAGCAAAAGCAAAGAAAAAACAACATTTGCAGTTCATGGAAAGACATCAAAACAAACATGTCCATAGTACTCAAATGGTAAACTACATGTGGGAATCTGATGATCTTTTGAATGGCTGAAAGCTAGGACAGAGGAGAGGGCATCTTGTTTTTCAATTAATTATTAATCAATCTTTTCAGCCATCAAATCCCTGCAATGACTCATCCACTTGCTTTACCAAAGTCTAAATTGTTATGGAAAGACTGAAATTCCACTGGAACATTACCCTCCTGAGTGCAATACTTAACCCTGCATATGAAAAAGGATTTTAGTAGATTCATTCCTCTCTCCCACAAAAAGATCAAATTTTCATTAAACCTGGAAAGAAAGATCACAAACACACACACAAGAAAAGAAGAGAGAAAAGGCAAAACAGTATGTAGAATTTTACATTGAGAGGAACAGGAGAAGTTAAAGTCCCTCTCAGTTATTCATTACAAAGCCAGTATTCTTCCAGTGACAGTATATGCTGTAAGCAATAAGAGAATTCACATCACCAGAAATCCTCAATAATCATGTCATTAAACAATATAATTCTTTTACGCTCATTCTTACTGTCGACAAAAGAATTTAGTTTTATAGAATCATGGCTTGATAGGAGTTATCTTTCAAGCTTACAAAATTATGAATTTGATCCTACATCCCACATCCATGAAAACCTCCTTTCAAAGTTTAAAAGCTCTACTAAATAAACTAAGCTGCAAGACTGAGCTCAGTTGGTGATACCTATGTACAGAGCTTGCTCTTTTCCTGTGCTAAAATTATATCAGAACATTGCAACGCATTTGCATACCTCCCACACGGAACTTTTTGCCAGCAGTAACAAGACGACATCAAGACTTAGAAAACGTACCAGACAGAGATAGAACGAGAGGATGGAGTTTCCTGCAGGAACACCCAGGCTGAAGTCCAGCAGCTCACAGGGAAGGTGCTGCCTTTCTACCAGCCCAATGCCTTCGTATCATGCTCTCACTTACCAGTGTCAAATGTGAAACTCCACCCAGGAAACAAAAAGCTTCCTACTGTTTCTCTCCTCTACACAGCCTCCTGGCTACTATCAGAAAAACTGGTATCACTCCACCCTTTTTCCATAAGAATGGAACATTTTTCCCCTTAACATGTTCAGCCTTGGAGCTACCACAGAATAGGAGGAGGAGGAAAAAGAAGCCTCTGCTTGGTCATCTCCCCTAGTCTCTCTTGTATGGTTTTTCTGGAAGTATTTCCAGTGGCAGTCCACAGTGCTGCTGTTGATTTTAACCATGCAGAAGTAACATGAAATTCACATGACTATTGTCAGTTTTCCAGCCACACAAGTTTTGCAAAAACATCAATTAAAACAATCTGATCTTCCAGCTTTTACCTAGCAAAGCTATTAAAAAAAAAATCACAGAGGTAAGCCGACCTTTTGGACACATTGGTGCACCATTATTTCCAGAACAGTTTTTCATTACAAAATGAAAATGTTGACAGCATTGAAGATTTCTGGCACCTTACTTCCTCATAAGATGCCAGTATAAAAAAAAGATTTAAAAAATTTCATTGAGCCAAGTAAAAGGAAGTAATAGAAAATTACTATCAATCACAGGAAAATACCTGATGCGCCATGAATAAAGTGTTACTAAGGTGTGAGAAAGAATTTGAGAGATTTTAGAAGTCAATAATAGAATCCAATGTTATCCACAAGGTGTGCTACACACTAGAAATTTCAATGCTCAAATTGTATGGAGCCATGGTCTTCCCTTTGACTCTTTCCAGTGGCCCATTTTTACCAGTCCCACCCTACCAGGACATCCCAAGAGCAAAGTTCAGTTAAAATGCAAGTAGAACAAGATAATCTGAAACTCAGGAAAGTCTTAAATATTGTGCAGGAAAATTTGAAAACGAGCCCATACAAGTGAGACAGTGTAACAATAACTAACAGAGTAAATACAATAACCCCAAAATCATTAATACATGTTTATTAATTAACATATTAGCTGCAGGGAAAGTGCCTTTGTAACATAATTTGATGAAGACCCAACTGGAAATAAATGAAACAACCAAAAATTATTTTTGTTAGTATTAAATTAGGCCGAGTACACCCCACATACATGGGGATAGGCTACTACTCTAGGAAGCAGGCTTTTAGACACCAGCACACTTAAGATCTAAATTACCATGGACTATGAAATGGAAAAATGCAGAACCACATGAAAGGAAGGCAAACCCTGCTTACAAAATAGCAGTGAGTCAGCTCCTGAGGACTGGTCTATGACTGCTTTGAAAACAAGACGCACACTCCTTATGTGCCCTCCGGTTGTACTGAATGAAAACAAGCCCATCCCCTAAATATTCTGTTAGTATGGTAGATGACATTGCAGAAAAGGTGTCAAGAAACATCAGTAACACCATTTAACCCACTGGAACTTCAAAAAACATTTTCAACCAGTGCTGATCCACACAGCCTTTTAACCCTATGCACACCTATTCACGTTTAGTTCATTTAATAAGCACGAAACACTCATATCCCTGGCCTCAGATCAATCCATAACAGCTTATCTTGGGGACACCTCCAATTCTATAAGGTCCTTGAGATATTTTCTTACAGAAACTTTTTCTAAAATGCCATGACCCTTTAGCCTGTCTAGTTCCATCATCTGTAATCAGACTATCTAGAAAGCCAAGAATAAACTTCAAGGCTTTGTGACAAGCTGTGAAACTATTACTCTTAATAAGCCATTTAATATCATATGGAACAATAAGTACTATGACTACTCCAGGCTTTTATTTGGAGAACACAACTATATTTGCTTTCACTCAAAAATCAAAGATAAATTGTGGGCTTTCATAACTCACTTCTCTTAGCAAGTGCCCTTGGCTAAGAGAGGCTTCTCTCTCCTCGACCACCTAATAGCTCCTTTTGTTGTTATTGTTTAGGGACTATCTGGGGGCTTCCTGGTTGTCTGCCCTTTTTTGCTGTTTACAGATGTTATTGGTGACTGGGGCTTTTCAAGGTATATTGATTACTTCTGAGGGGAAGAAAATATGTACAGTCAAAGAATTAATGCAGCACACACATGCACAGAAAAAAAAAAGTCCAGTAACTCAGCTCTATCAATATTACTTTGTTGACAAGTATTAAGGTGCTGACCACTGA
This sequence comes from Neopelma chrysocephalum, assembly GCF_003984885.1. Taxonomy (NCBI): domain Eukaryota; kingdom Metazoa; phylum Chordata; class Aves; order Passeriformes; family Pipridae; genus Neopelma; species Neopelma chrysocephalum. Next base: position 4,939,488 of record NW_020897760.1, on the reverse strand, counting down.
ATATCATACCAGCACACTCTGAATGGAAGCACCCTGTCCAACTCCTCTGAAAGAACAGAAACCTTGAAACCAGCTCATTTCAGGGAAAGGATTAAAGGTTGTTTTTTCAGGTGTCCTTCTTGCACACTGAATCCCTCTGCCAGACATTGCAGTTTATCATTGCTAAACACTTACACTGCAGAACTACCTAGAGGCCTCAAGTAGGTCAGGGCCTCAGCATGCAAAGTACAGAATTGATGCATAATACTTGACAGCCCTTGCCTCATCATATTTTTCTATTTCAAGTGTTTATCTTCCCACAGCTATTTGAACAACCCACACAAGCAAAAGAAACTCAATGACACTGCAAAAAAAAAAATCACCCAAGTTCCACCACCAATGTATGTAAGTGCTATCCAACAGAAAAGGAAAACAGATGTAGCTCTGCCCCTCATTAGAGTATTACACATAAGGATCTAGCTAAATGTCAAAGCAAAGCAGGTTTGGGGCTTTTTAGGTTGGCATAGCTCCAACTATTCTAACAAAGACAGAAGTGGATATTGAAATAAAATTTGGTAAATATTTATGGATGAGAGCTCCAATTCTCCTTTTCCCATCCTCTATATCCTAGACATACTCTTTTAGTGAAAGAAAGAGTTTCCCAGTTGTTGCCTTCAGATTGAACCCTGATTGAGACAGAGCAGGGGTGCAAAACCAAATGCAAAGAAAATTTACATAAGCTGCAGGAAGTGGTACTACAGCAGGGTTTGCATACCTTGAATTAGCTCCATTAAAGATGAAAAAATATGCAATAAATCTGAAATGAAGCTTAACCAGATAATGGAGTTCTTGGCAACCTGATTATTTTAACAAGTTAACAGCCAGTTACCACAGATTGTTTCAGTCTAAACACACATACCAGGACAGCACAATCCAGAGGAGTAGGCCAATATACTCCTATAAGATTAGTTGTGCTTTATGCTCCATGCTCTCCCTTCTCATACCTTCCCTGCTTCATCACTGCCCACCTCTGTCTTCCCAAATATTCACCCAGATCCTGCAGAGCTTACCTCCAGCTTCCCATCCCATTCCCTCAGCTGAAAGGGAAAAACTGGTATTGCTGTGGACTTGACTGCAAGTCACCACCAACCAGCTGCTGCCCAGGGACTAGGGAGCACAGAGACTTGGGGAAAAAACAGCCATTACTCATCAACCAAAAGGTGGTGTCTTGACAGAGGATTGCCTAGTTCTATCACAGCCCATTGCTTCTTGCATCTAAAGAAAAACCCATCTAACACCCTTATTTCAACAGCCCTCTCCATCTCATCCATGCCACAGGAATGCCTGCTGCTCCCAACCTTTGGCAGCACTACCAGCATCCCAGCCCAGCACCAAGGGAGGCAGCAAAGTCACCACAACATACAACCTGCCAGAAAAGCAAAGCATGTGGGGCTGCCACATCCAACTGCAAACTGGACAGCTGGACCCCAGAGTACAACTCTGGTGCCAACAGCAATCTGGTGGGGGGGGGTGGCAGTTGAGCTTTGCCTCTAAAGCCTCAAACCAGATGCTTCCTCCATAGGAAAAAGTGAAACAAAAAACCCCCAAACCTGGATAGTGCTCTCCTTAACTACCGCAGAACTTCAAAACAGCACATGATGGGGTAGGAGGGAAGGGGCTGCACGGGGTTTTCCTTTTTTACAAAATTTCTTCTTATGGAATTTTATTCCCCCCACTGTTTCAAACATCAGTAATGTTAAGAATCACTAAATTCCTTATATAATTACTTGAACTGCCCATAAAAATTATTTTGCAGTCTGCCTGAAAAAACATTTTATTTCAAAAGGTAGCAGAATCAGTTTATAAGCAGAAAAAAAAAAATCACTTTTTTTTCCCAGCTCCTGCAGAACATAAGAGTTAATGGAATGGGAAAGAGACTTATGCCTTATTGATTAAAACAATTCTAATTATGCACAGAAGATCATTCCATGTTTCCAATAATACACTGGTCAAAACCTGCTTCGTGAAATGCAAAGTCAGATAAGCAAAAAGTTTGGAGTTCATTGCTCAACATTGCTGCAACAAATGCCAGAATTTTATATATCCAATCACTGGAGGCGATGGAATGTTATAACTGCAAGCATATTCTAGGACGTGAAATAATAAATAAAACTAGAGAAATGTATTATTTATATAAATTTAAATTTTTTCTACAAGTGGCCTATGAAAAGCTGTGGACAGAGTAACACAATATTACAGCTAAACCACAGCATCACTAAAATAATTGAGCAACAAAGAACAGTTTGTACATTTTTTTCCCTTGCAAATCTCTCTCCCCCCATCACTACTGTCTGAGGTGCCAGGCAAAAATGTCACCAATATCTTACAGTATGTCCATTTTACCATCAGGTGCAAATACAGCACTACTAGACAACTTGTTAGGTGTTGGAAAGGCCAACTTTTCCCCAGCCCAATCTCTTTTGTGGTTTCTCGGTTGTTGGAAGTGTTTCACCTCTCTCTGAAAACAAATCAGGTACACAGAAGGACAGACAGACCTTACTCTTTGATGCTGAACCTCACTATGCTGATTTAGGGCTCTAGCGTTCATAGTCAGCCTCCAAGAGAGCATGCACTCTGTGATGGTGCTCCCTTATCCAAGAGAACATCACCCACCAAAGACAATGGATGAAGCTTGAGGGAGACACGTGATGAGAATCTCTTCCCATCTATCCAAAAGACACCTCCTGAGATTCCAGTCAATAACTGAAAGCAGGCAGATATTTCAAAACAACATCATACTGTGTCAAAACACACGGCTAAGATTACCGCTGCCTACTGAACTTGATACACATCCAGTAGGAAACAGGTCTATACACATGAAAACAGGCAACAAGGCATTACTCCACTGAAGGTTTAAAGAGAGCACTGCTGCATTTTGACCCTGCTCAGATTTTTCTCTGCAATAGCAAGTTCGCCGACAAACACCCGCGAGCGCCGTCTCCTTCCTCCCCCGCGCTGGTGTCACCGCCCGCGGCCAGGCGGGGTTCAGGCTCGCAGAAGGACAAGCTGGCTGGAAGCAGTTCAGCTCACTGACACATGGCTGTGGGGACTGTCTTTTGCTATCAGTAATGGACAACTCTCCTGTCTAGGCAAAGAAATATGAGAGCAAAAACACTGAAAAGGACATCAAAGTAGGGCTATTTTCCAGCTATTTTCCAGTTTCTGTAACTAAGGATAACATTGAAAATTCTACTGGGAGGACAGGAAGAAAGAAAAGATAACCTGACATGAAAATTGTAACACTGGAGCAAGATACACAAAAGTTCTTTTCATTGCAAAGAAGCAGTCAAAATGACATCTATATCTACACCTAAGGAAAACGTTGCTTTTGCCTTGAGGTGGCCTTGGCAATACACTGTTGCAAGCAAAAAGCAGTTTATCATTTTTGGAGGAAAATCAAATCAATTTAATTTATTTGTCAGTTAATAAACTTCTAATTTCTGCTTCTGGTTTTGAAGACATACAGAGGGGAAACAGCCCTTGCCCTCCACTCCCCTCACCATACCTGCTCCTGGAAGTGGGGCAACAGGGACAGCACTTGGTGCTTCCTCTGCTGGTCACAGCCTCTGCAGAGTCTTCTGGCTCCCTTATGGCACACAGCAGACATTGTGTTGGTTGGGGAGATGGATGGAGCCTGTGAGGGGCAGCCCTGCCCTCCCTCCCTCAGCCCTTGCGAGCACTGTGCCAACCACGGCCGACAGCAGCATCAGCACAAGTCGATACATGAGCAGGCAGAGCTGCAGGGAGCCCCTAAACATGGCAGGAGCATGCTCCAGTATTGGATTAGAAGTTATCTGTGTGTAAACACCCAGGAAAGTTTACCCTTTGAACACATCTGGAACCTTCACACCCCAGCCCAGGAGCTGGGGGACACAAAACCACACAGTTCTTCAGGATATTCACCTTTCATCTGCACTTTGGTAGCCATTGTCAAAAACTGATTTTCATAAGTGAGCTACACCAGGTCTCACCCTGTGCCACAAGCTCACGCAGCTTAAACACACAAAATACAAAGGATCATCAGCACAAGCTACATCTGGCACTCACTCCATGAACAGATCAGAGCAAGCTGACAGGTTACCTCCTAATATTGAGTTTGGTAACAATATATTTTTGTAATTAACTCATGAAGAGCTGATGCATAGCAATTAAATCCATCAGATTTCCCTACCTCTTATATTGCATGGAGGAATTACATGCCAGAATGCCATTAAGGCAGGACACAAAATAACTAAGCAAATCCACCCTTCCTTGGGTCCCTTCATTCCTGCTTCCAGAAGAAGGGTCGGCACTGCTGCTTATTATGTGCATATAGTAAACAAAGAGCTTATACAGACAAGTTGTTCTTAAAACAAATCAAAAGCACATCAAGTGAAATGTGATCTAAAATAAGTCAGCAATGTTTTAGGATATCACTATTTCCCCTGCCACTTCAGGATGCTGCAGCTGCAGAAATTCCTCTAAAAAAATTCAAAAAAGCTTAAAGCTTATGCTCCCACAAAAAGAGGTTTTCAGACACAAATATACACACACACTCCATCACAGTAACCAGACCAGAACAGTAGCACAGGAAAGCCCCTAGCCACACTTTAACATTTTGTTCATTTAACTGTATCAGCCAATATTTTTTTCTTGCTTCCCAACTATGCCAGCAAAAAACCCTACTGCAGAAGCCCTTCTAGTGGCTGCAAAATTTTTCTGCCTGCATAAGGTTCTTTTACAGGACCTGGTTTAAGCAGCACCAGCAAAAAAATTCCTCTTGTACCTATAGAAGCACCTCTGGAGGAAGTGGTGAGACCAGGTAATGAAAGCATGCAGGTGGGAAGTGTGAAAGCAAAGGAGAGCATTGCATCAATCAAGCTTACATCTACAGAAGAAGGGAGGAAGCAGTAACTGCCATCACACCACGTTAGTGCCAGCAGAAACTAAACTGCAAAGTCACAACACTTCTACAAGAAGTAACAGCAAAAAAACACTGCAGCAGGTCAGACTGACCAACTTTACTTTGACAGAGGTGACATTTTGTTTTCTATTTGGATTTTTGTCTCATGTTTTGTATAATGTATAATCTTGAGAAACAAACGTTACCTGAAAACATAACTGTAAGCCATTCCATTTATGTCAAGTAGATACTAATCCTATTCCCCCCAAGAGATAAAGTGTCAGTTATGTTAACTGTTTCACTACTGATTAGATGCTTAGCACCATTTCTTTGCTAAAACCTACCTCAACTCCAAACCATCTGTAAAAGCCTCTTATAAGCAAAACCATCCATGTATTCCCCATCCAGTGAACAACTTTTCCACTCTTCCTAATGAGCATCCTTATAACACAGACTCATCCTGACTACAAGTACTCAATACTAAGAATAGAGAAGTGGGGGCTAGAAAACAACAAAAAAATTTAAGACAGATTCAGTACACTTCTAAAGATTTGCTTGTCTGTGTTTCCACTCAAATATAAATCTTTTTTGTACTCCCTCCCTTTGTTTTTTTAAACCCCAGATCTGCTGCAGGTTATCCAGCCTGCCACATCACATCAACACAGAAACCAGTAAGGCCTGGCTGCAGAATTTAGGTCAGCTTGTCTGTGGAGTACGTAAGGTCTTGCAACAGCCATCAATTTCCTAGTAATGCTTCAATAATCCCTCTTCATCCTGCTATGCAGCTATTTCACTAGTAGCTGCTAGCTTTCCTCTAACTCCCCAACAAAGACTCTCCACAGGAGGGATGTTTGCAGGCGAATGAGCCACTATCTCTTCCTTGGGAAGCAGGAAGCTGGTTGTTGAATCAAATAAATGCTGGTTCTTATTTCCCAAGACAAAAAAAAAGTGAAGTATTCCCAATGCCTGCTAGAAAAAGACTCCCTTTTTTTAACCACACAAAGAAAGATATAGTCAGATAGAGATGGAAATTACCTCTAGAACATTAGGAATAATTTTCTTAACAGATTATTCAAACAAATCCTCACTGCTTCCACTTGGGCCAGTAAATAAAAAAATAACAAAAATGTGACTAATAAATTCAGACAGTCTAAGCACAGATGCTGGTATTTCTGGAGAGAAAGTATCACTCAAGGTAAAGAAACACTAACTCTTCAAAGAATTCTTCCCTCTAAAAGTGAATTGCATGCCACTGCCAATCCAAGTCCACATAAGCAGTAGCCCGGTTCTTAAGGGATCTCTAAAGGTACATAAAATTATGCAAAATATCTTCAGAACATGGTCCTCAGAGCAGAAGTTCCATATAAACTGGAAGATAAAGTTACATAAGAAAAAAACACAAAACCAAATCAAATACAATAAATCAAAACCTTTAACTTCTCTGTCTTCATACAAGATGAGCCAAACTAAATCTTCGTAAAGTATGACAATATGAAAGATGTGAATGCAAGAATAAATACCAATTTCCATGGACAGTTATGGAAATCTCAACAAATAAAAACATTGTTAGCAAGCTGACAGTCAGTTTTGTCTAAAACCCATCAGTCTGATATCTCTCTGTGCTCCATGGTTTCCACATAACATTGTGCTCCTCAAAAGCTGGCGTTTAAGTCTCCCTACTAGAAGAAAGAATAAAGCTGAGGAAAAAAACTCTTCCCCTTCAATTGCTCTTCAACATTCAAACTTTTTTTTAAGAGCATTCCTAGTCCATTCTTTCCAAATCAAATGAAGCCTAAAAACAGGTATTTGCAAACACGTACTGAGGTGTACTGCACATTAGATGTGTAAATCAAATACCCCAGAAAACATTTCTTTATGTTTACCTCAGATCTGTTACAGAACTTGGACGTATAATATGCACCCATGCTAGGCCCACAGATGATGTGGCTGTCCTTACTGGGCCACTATTGCAGCACACACGTTAGCAAGACCTTTAAGGAACTATTTTTATAACTAATGATCATCCATAACTTCAGCTTGGCATCAGACAACTTTTGCCATTACTAGCTCAGTACCTGATCAGGCTGTGCTTCTCTACCTTCCTCCTCTGGCTTCAGCTGGGCTGAGTGCTGGCTCCTGAAGGCTCCAGTGACAGGAATACCAAGCCAGGCTCTGAAGGTCACTCTCTCATTTTTACAAGTGCCACAGATTCTTCCTGTATAAAAACAAACTGCTGTTAGTAAAACTGGCCAAATAAACTGTTCATGGTAGCAGGGTGTCAGAAGAATGCCACTCTGCAACACAGAAGCAGAATGTTAGTCATACTTCTGCTGACAGCACTTCATCTCTGGGGAAGACTTAACACATCCTTATTTTAATAACTTCAGAACTACTCTAAATGAGTTGTCCTGTTCTTGAAGAGCATAGATCCCAAACCAGCAATTTGTCATTTCCCACATATTTTCTTAAACATATTGGCTTATCCTAACTTAACCAAGAACACTGCTATTTCTATCTCATCGCTTCCCTACACCACCACAAAAGCCAGACCCAAACCCAATGATGTGGTAGCTGCACCCTGCGTGTGCTACACAGAACCACTTTGATCACACTTGAACTGCTGCATTACAGCAGCACGCCAGGCAAGCAGACCATCTTGAGTCAATGAGCTGCTCGGAAAAACCTCAGGAAAACACCTCTATCCTCCAGGATGAACAAAACAGAAAAGGAATGGAATTCTGCCCCTCGCTCTTCATCCCAAAACTTCCACCAGCCAAGACCAAGCATGGCTGCCTCCACCTCCAGACATCAGAGGCTCCAGAGCTCTGCAGAGCCCGCAGATAGAAAGCAACAACTCAGCAAAACGAACAGCCAGCCTCCAGTAGGTAATTCATGAATATTTATTTTAGTTTGTTGCTTATTAAGTACACCTTGTTATAAATCAAGTATTTTGCAGTAATTGCCTCCAATCAACAAACACAGGGAAAGCTGCTATGTAAACCAAATCGGCTCCATATCCAAAACAAGTCCCCTAGCAACAGGCAGGATGCTACAGGACTCTTGGTGCACAGCCGGCTGCCTTGCTGCCCTTCTCGTGTCTCTCCTGCCCTGGCTGCACCCCAAGACCTTCCGAGCACCGCCGATCACAGCACGCTGTGCCAGGGTGCAAACACAAGCACAGCAGGCGCTCACTGCAAGGCTAGCAAGCCCCAGGTAGACGGTACAGGTACAGGGGCAGCCCCCAGTGTGGAGGATGCTCCACAGCCAAGGCTCAAAGGCAGGGACAACCAGCTGCATCCCCTGCTTCAGCCACCAGCCCCCAGCCCAGCAGCAGCCGCAGCAGAGCGCGGGTCTGCGCCCAGCACCAAGTGCAGTGCACTCACCCACCCGAGCTGCTCCCTATCCACTGCAGCAAATAACAAAAACCAACCTCCTCCACACACACCTCACACTTAAATTTTTTCTGAAGCTTTTTCAGGGCTGGCACCCACTGGCACTCAGAAGCACACAGGAACAAACCCTGTGTCAGGCTTTCCACTGAGAGCATTTTAAAGGTCAGCAGGAACCTGCTGTTCCAGGTTTCTTCTTAGCAGTGGAGACCCAGGATGGCGAAGACACTGTCAAATCCTCAAATAAAATATGTCTCTTATAGAATTTTCTTCTTCAAAAGGGTCGGGGTGGCCAAGTGGTCTCAGGAGAAGTAAATCCCTTTATGCGGCATTCATGACCAAAACTGGAGTTTTCAGAGACCGTTGGTTTTTAAATACTTGGAGGAAAAAAGTTCTGACTAGATAATTTCCAGTCTTTTGCAAGTCGGCTTCAGAACAGACCTCTGGATGTTACTTGAGGTCTAACAGAAAATGCTCTAATAGCCACAGGGCCATTCATCTTCCCTGTTCCTATAGCTTTTTTTTTTCACAAGGTTAGAGACCTACCTAGTAAGGGCCTAAACAAAGCTCACCACACCTTCTAGTCCCTCCTCAGCAGCCACCCCAAAGGCAACAAACAGTTTCTGAAAACAAATTAAAGGCATTCCCACTTCCAAAGTAGGAGAGCTGTGTTTTTGGCAATGTATCAGCATTAAGAAAAGGTGTCAGGAGAGGCTAAACAGCACCACCATCACACTTGGTAAGGCATGGACGAACAGGAGAGCTTGTCTTCAAGGAGTCACAATCTGAAAGACTGCTGAGGTCCATCACCACCACCCTCCCCTTCCCAGAGTAGGCTGAGCACATGGGTTGAATCACACCTGGTGGAGATGGAGGGAAATAAATGACAAAACACTTATAAAATTTTGGTCTAAAACAAAACAAAACAAGAACCAAACCACAAACCAGCCTAAAGCAGAAATTCTTACATAAATCATAGCCAAGAGGGAGTCTTTCCCGCAATTCTTGCCACAAAAATTCTCACGGATTTTGTTCCCAATCCCATTTGACATAGTCTCACTTTATGCTACTTCTTTCACCTCCCTCTCCCATTTTTGAAGTGACAACCTCAATTTATTAAAACAAACCAATATCTTTCTTACAGGAACATCTGCTCTGATACAAGAATACACACAAACACACACTGGTCTAGTCAGTATGTGGAACAGTGGGTATGAAGGAGATAAAAGAGAAGTGACACATGTGCTCCTTATTTAAACCTAGTACCCTTTGGCACTCATTCCCTTCAATACTTTTCTTTCAGGGCCCTACAGTATAGGGAAAGACTATTATATCCCATTCACACTGGGGTGTTGGCATCAACCAGTGCCAGTTTTATCTGAATCACAGCCAGGCACTTGGCACTTCAGGCATAACACGTGCAACCTCCAAATGCCACGTCCTATATACTGTAGCCTACATGAGGCTGCCTTCATTTGCACAGTCACTTGATCAAACATCTTTTCCACTAAAGAAAACAATACTTCTGATGCATTTAACAGGGATTGCATTTAACAGAGAAACAATCATTGCTAACAGAGTGAAAAAAACAAACCATGCACTCAGAGCAAATTATTATGAATTCTGTAAAGAAAGGAGAAGAAGGGAAATCACAGCATTTTGGAGAAGCAGAGATTTGGGGGGAAAAAAAACCAAAAACAATCTCAGCTAATTAAATAAGTGAAGCAGTTCCAGTCATTAGAGGTTTAATTTCAGCACAACTGAGTAATTATCAGTTCTACATGTATCTCCAAATACCTAGACAACAGCAGACATTTGACAATCACTTCAGTTAAAACACCATCTTCCTCCTTTGCTGTTGCATAAGAAAAACAACAAACCATCACACAGGAAAAGTGTCATGCGATCATGAGAGAAGAAAAACCCCAGCACAGAAACCTACTGTAGAAGTACTGTCAAAAGTAACCTAACCAGATAAATGTCAGATTTTGTTGCTACCTCTGAGTGAAGTTTTGCAGTCAGCTGAAGCTGATGTGTGGCCACCCTGGTATTTAACATTCCCACTCTCTCCCCTGGTGTGTGCCTTCAAGAGGTGTCTTGCCCAAAGCTGAACTTCCCCTTCAACAGTGAACTTCAACAGTAGCACAAGCTCAAATTTGCTCCAGCTGGCCTTGAAACTACAGTCCCTTTGGAAAGCACCTTAGGCATTGCTCCTACTCCACAGGAGCCTACAGGATCTGCTGAGTTCATTGCCCACTCTAGGGCCTCACTGCAGCTTTTCACATGACACCCAACACCTCCTTTATTTCAGGAGCTCCCTGTAATTCTTTCCTTCTCTTTGTAGCCACCTCCTCTTCAGGGGCTGTGTGCAAACTTCTCCCTGCTTCCTCTCTTCTGCTGCAGAAGGCAGGAATATAACCAAGACATCAAGAAATCAAACCCTGCTGGTCAAGGAAGCAAAACTTTTACAAGTAACTTGGTGTTTGACCCACAGGCAATAAGAGAGGGGGCTGCTGCTGGTAGCTCTGGTATTACATTCTTTAGCAGATAGCAAGCCAGATCTGAGATCTTACAAGTTCAGACAGCAGGCAGGTAAATAATCAGACACTGAAGAGGTCTTAACACAGATGAGGTGACAGAAATCAGCAGCTATCAGAGTGTAGAAGGCCGTCATCCTCTCTTCATTCACAAAAGAGCAGAGAAGGAGCACTCTGCTCCTTGCACTGACCAGCTGCACACCGGTTGTGCCCAGGCTGCTCTGGGCCACTGTGCACACGGACAGACCACAATTTTACAATACAAATCAGGCACCGGAAGTCAAAACCAGGCTTGTACCAATTCAACCCATAAGCTTTAGGTACCCATCACATTTGCTGTAATGAACACAGGGGTCTGCGTTATTTTGCAACAGGCTTTCAAACTGAATGCAAACTGGGAGAACTTGGCCATTCCACTCTGAGCATGAAAGCGGCGCTTCTAGGATGAGACACTCTCAGTCAAACAAACAGAGTTCATACACATTCCACATGCAGAATAGTATATAGAACCTCATGCTTTATGATTTTTATATTTTCTCACACTTACCTCAACAATTTTATTATCTCCTTTTCTTTGCCACACTGTTACTATTTTCTTTTGTATTTTTGCATGCCTCTCATATTTTTATTTTCAGGCTTTACTATCTTTGTTCTCCTGTAACTCTGGCCCCAGTGGTTTCTTTCTTTAAAATCTGGTTGGGTTAAACTGATCAATGACAATAAAGACACTCCTAAATTCACCTTTAAATCTAGGTACATCCTAAATCAACTTACATTAAAAATAAACATAGTGTAAACACAGATTTTAAACACTGGAAATAGAATCTTGTCCAAACCAGTGCATTTTTCATCTTCCTGATTTATCATTTATACTATTTTGTCTCTCACTGAGGCCACCCTTTTTCCAAGAGCCACTTTTCCTCTATTATTCTTCTCTTAGACACTTTCTTACCTACTTTCCATTGGAACACCAGCACTGATTAAACTCACATTTTCTGCAGCACCAACAAACATTTATGTATCCACATTCCTCTACTTCCTTTTTTGCAAAGCCTACAGATTTGTTGTCAGAAGGATAGGAAAGGAGAGAAGCAGAACTATCAAGCCAGTCTTCCCTTGCCAATGAGGTAAAACTGTGAAGAAATTTATTATGGGTTATAAAATGGCAAACATTACTTTAAAAACTCAAGTGCAAAGTTTCATTTCCCTTTTGTTAGTTCCTCTTCTAAGCGAGGTACATTAGGCTTTATTTCTTAATTTAATTAGTCAGAAAGCAAGTACATAAAAGTTTCTGGATGGCAGCCATTGAGAGGAACCCTGTATGTAGACTTCTCAGTTTGTATTTTTAAACACCAGTCAGATTAACCGTGAAGTCTGGTTCCTCCGAGCATCTTTGATGAAGGCAATTGCTAATGCATGTGGAAAGTGTGTAACCATAGTGGTGCTTGGAAACAAAGCAAGCTACTGCACTACCTCTAACACTTCTCACTCAAGTTTCAATGCAAACACTGTCAGACCAAAGTAATTCCTACCCTCCGTTTCCATGATCTGTACACAAACTACCATTTACAAATATTCAATATGGACTTCTTTTTTAATTATTCACTGACATTTGCATTGGTTTAGTGAACAAATTTATACTGAACAATCCAAATGACATCAGCTTAACAATGTGTTCCTCTGTGCAGGACTGCAAAGGCAACAAAATGTCTATTACATAACACTTCTGTATAAAATATTAATATTAGCAGAGGAAGCTTTTGAACTGAAAGGTTATTTTAAATGATTAACAAATCAGTGTTGTATAAGCTTGATTATTTAATCAGTGTATTTGAGACAAACAACAAACCATACATTTTATTGACAAAATATGACAAAATCAACTTTTTATGTGCACATATCAAAATATATCCATCTCTAGCACACACAGCTTCAGCAAGCCTGTACTAGAGTAATTGCAGGCATCAGTGTTTTTTATACAACTTGTCACACCAGCTGAAAGGGTGTAAGTTTCCTTTCCTTCCTATCCTGCAACAGCTGAAGAACAAATATTCAGACTCATATTCATATACACATACACACTTGTCTTCTTAGAGCTATAATTCCAGGTTGGAAAAATCACAACAGCAAGAGTAAAGTGCTTCAAACAAAGTCCACACAAAAAAACCCATTGTTTTTAAAAATCATGTTGGTATCTGTGGCATTGACCAGACCTGAAAACACTAGAGGTGTGGCAGCCCTGGCTTCTGTAGAACTCGAGGGCAATCAGGAACACCTTTTATAGAGAAACTTATCTCAGTGCTGACTTGTAAAGAATGAAGTTCAAGGGAGGAAAAAAAGACAACCCTACATCTTGGCTGAGGTTTTGTAGCCATCAGGTTACATGCAGACAGGTAGGAGCCTGTCTCGCTGCTTTATCACAAGGGCTACAAAGAGCCTTCATGTTTGGCTTTTTCCTTTCTCTGTGTATCTTTACATAATGAATCCAGGGACAGGGTTCACCTAGAGTATCACTGGTCTCCAGTAGATGGTCTCATTGTATTTATAAGCTCCACGTGAGTGTCACAGGTGAGACATCTAATAAAGCAACGGACAGCCTCATCCACAGTCTAATCATCTAGGGGAAATCATCAGGAGATGTGACTTAGACAGAAAAATCCTGAGCAAGTGAACAGAGAGATTTTAAAACTCTAGTTAGGGAATTGTGCAATTTTGTTTTTTCAAATTTATATGCACAGCAAACAGTTTGAAGAGAGATTTGATTGGAAAAAGGTAACAACAGCATCTGATGATCTGTTATGCCCACCCCTTGGGTCTGAGAAATCTTCCATTGCAACCTTCTGGTCTTCAAAGGAGACCTTCATAAGACAGAACAACTGAGATGACTAACTTTTGACAAAAAGACCATATACAGAGAGGGTACTTTATTTTTAACACTAACAAGAAGCAAGGCAGATCACAAGAACCAGATAATTTCTTCTTCTATTGATCACACAATACAAAATGGAAGACCATGATGAATAAAGGCAAATACTATCCTCGCCCACTACTGACTGCCACAATGCTTTCAGCTGGGTTATTTTTTTCTGCTTCTTAATCCGAGTTACCTTTAACTAAAAAAGACTCTCTGAAAAGAAAAAATCTGAGCAACAACTATCTTTACCTCTAAGGGTGGCTGTATTTTACACCATGATTGCTTCTCAAGTCTTGAATATCACAACTACTTCAATCTCAGGACAAATTACTTCAGAGGAAAGAGCTCAAAGGGGAAGGAGGAAAATTAGTTTTGAGGCTACATGAACAATGTGTTTTTCTATCCTGATTTATACTTGAAGAGGAGGAAGAAGAAAAACGAAGGTGTTTCTTCTTAAATGGTTCCAACAAATGACTCCTTGGTGCAGCTATACTTTCTTCCCATGCTACTGCTTTCTTCCAAGTGTTGGGCAAAAGTGGCATTTTGCTGGCTTGATTCCAAGAAAACAAACTTTCTCCTTCCAAAGATATCTCCCTGAACACTCTGGCAGCTGCTACATGAATGTCTTTTAGCTTCTCTTCCTATCCATCTCCTGAAGGGGGACAGGAACCTGTTCTTGCAAGACTGGAAGAATACAACTGAAAGGAACATAGAAATAAGTGAAAAGAGCTTCAATTCTTTTAATTAAATAAATTTGCGGTGTGAGAAAGATTGAAGCAGTGTCAGTTCAAATTAACGATGTGGAAATTAGTACTACTGATGGTATTAGTGAGTGCCAACTTGACTTGTGACGCACTTTTCTTTTTAACATGCCAAACCCAAGATGATTCTCAAGAAGTTAAACACTAGAAATACTGGCTTTGTTATGTCCTAAATTTGTTTGGAATCTCTGAGGGGAAAAATCATTTGGCAAGCAATCAGTACATATTCTTTATTATACAGTTCAAAGAAAATTGCATTCAATTCGCTCAGACCAAAAGATCTTGAGCCAAACTCATCCCCAATGCAAGCAAGTCAAACTTTTAAAAAATATAGCTCATAGCGTTCTCAAGGTGAGAGGCACAGAATAACTTTAAAATACTAATTACAATCTCTTCTACAAAATACAATGCTGGTACCTGCTAGAAAACTGTATTTCACAAACAACCTTCTTCATATCTCAGCCCTGTGTAGGCCCACAGCAACTCAACATTATGGCCAACAATAAACACTTTCAAGATCAAGCAACTTTCCTGCAACCCTAGAGAGCCTTACGCATGTGGGTGTACCCATGAAACTATACATATGTGGAAAATAATTCATGGACATAAGTCTCTGTATGGTGAAGTTCACAGACTTTTCACTGCTCGTTATTAAAAAAAAAAAAGTTTAAAATGTCAGTTATGCAAACGCACAGACAAGTCTTTATCTAAATGTAAGGTTTCTGTGGAAAAATATTTCCATGTTTCTTAAGTCATCAATAGCTTTTTATTTTTATGTTGGCTAGGATATAATCTTCCCACCACCAAGAGACATAAATTAATAAATAAAACAGAAAGAAAAAAAAGAAAACAAAAGGAGAACTGTGCAGCCTCATTTCAATGCTTCTTTACACTTTATGTTATTATATGTAACATTTGAGTATAACATAAATACTGTTAATTGTGTTTTATGAATATTTAGGGATCTACAGCAACTTTATGAATTAATTGGAAGATAAAGACTGCTTTTTTGAAAGGAAATGAAAAACCTTCAGAGTTCATTATTTTGTAAAATACTAACTCTGGAACTCCCTTTTTTTTTTTTTCACTCAGTTGAGAAACTTGTTTACTGAGTTCTATCATGTTCCTCCATTTGTGACTCAAGCTACTTCTCAGCAAAACAGCCGTGAACAGCTACACACTGATAAAATGCTTTAAGCCTCAGAACACGAATTCATCCTCAGTGATCACAGTATCCATGTACCTGTATCAAAATCCTTCTGCAGCTCTTAGAGGTGCAAAGGGAGACCCTGGGCTGACGTGCTGAGTCAGCACTCTGCCGGTAAGGCATCCCAAGCCAACTCACAAGTACACCACAAAAGCAGGACCTGACACAGCAGCTGGTGCTATAAGAAAACATATCGGGGGAAAGAAACTCAGGCAGTCGTACAGGGCCTGATTCAAAAGCCACTTACTCCCACTGGCTTTAGCAGACTTTGAATGGGACCTCAATACACAGAAGGAAAGGGAAGACCTAGAGAATTTAAAAGAACCAACTTCAATGTAGGAAATTTCAATACAGTCACTTCTGATAAACTGCACCAAGCCACAACACACACAGCTGCAAGCGCTTCCTCCCTATCCAAGCATGCAGTCATGAAAAGTGTCCATACATAGGAGGCACAGTTGTCATACCCCTGTAGCACCACTTACATATTGCTACACAAGAGAAGGTGGCTTGTCTGAGGCAACAGGCACACAGGGCTAAGAAAAAACTGGATTACAGGAATGATATTTCATGTGTACAGCCACGCGTCAGTGCAATGTACACTAGTTAATCTTTCCACGGCAAGCACCCGAGTGCTTTCACTCTCTTTGCATTGTTATTACACAGGTTGGGTCCTATTAATAATTACCTTCTTGTGACGGCAGCATGCAGACTTTCTCCATTGCTGGTACTGCTGCTTTAGAATTCTTTCTCCAAGTCTGAACACACTGGACAGATTACTGTCCCTTCAAGGATGTCAGGACTGGGATGGATATCTATTGTGCATACCTGGATCTTACAAAACAAATGACAGCTTAATGCTGCTCCCCTCCTCACATTATCTCACCTAGCCATTGTAAATTTTGAATCTTTGTATCAAAGTAATCACAATTGCAAATAACAGCATCTATTTATTATTCCCTGCTATTACGTGCAAGACACAGCAAACATAACAGACAAGTGTTTTTTCACACTAGGTAAGATACAGGTTTACTATAATAAGTATGAGTATACTATAAATGCAATGCTTGCCTAGAGACACAGGAGAAAATTGTGTATAGTAAAGAAAATATAGCCATGGTAGCATATTCCTGGATCAGGACCTCATAAATCAGTTTCAACTAACAATAAAAGGCTTATAGGGCATTTGTAAGGCACAAAGAATGAATAGGATCCTGGCCTCTGAGTAAGACTTGGTGAATTAATTTAAGATGACAATCAAGAGCAAATAACACAACACTAACCTTCTATAATACCAATCTTTACCCTAAGTTTGAAGAAAGGGGGTTTCCTTTGCCTGCAGGAAGAGGAGAGGGAAAAAAACCCACTACCACCAATAAAAACAACAAACAAAACAAAACAGAAATAAAAAAAGGAAGAAAATAAACCAACACAGAGAAAGGTACTTAGCTACACCATCTGGGATGAGAGTGCTTTTTTGATAGCTCAGAGCTGTGGGTTTAAAATCTCAGCATTGTTTCTGCAAATTAAGCCCTCTCTCACGAACAAGGGGGCACAACCATTCCCCACCTTCGGTTTTAGAGGCAGAAAAGATGATCCTTTCCTATCATGGCTGACAGACATAATGCTGAAAAAAACCAATACACTTCTCTAGTTTTGGGGTTTTTGTAAAGCTGTAACTGACTTATGAGTAGCAGGTACCCCAAAGTGCTCTCTGCACCAGCAGCTAAGTCAAGTAAACATCACTTTCAGCACCACCATTACAGGAAGTACTGCTAAGACTTATTCCACCAAACAACAGGCTGGTTACCACTACCGTCCTCCATTTTCAAGTCTGAGTAACCTACCTCATGGCTCTTACACACTGGGAGCGTCCAGATGAGAAACTGCCACGGGCTGCTGGCGTACAGTACGCGTAGAGCCTGCATCCCCCCCAGTGACCGCAGACCAGCTTCCCTAAAGGATGCTGGGCAAGTCACAAGCCTTCTGCGCCTGAATTCGTATCTGTTTAAGAGCACCGGCAGCACTTGTAACGGGGACGGGGGAGAAATGGAGGCTGCAAGACAGGAGCTGTTGTGCCAGGCTCAGGCATCCTAAAGGAGCAGGAGTCGGTATTGCCACGTACTGGGGAGCAGGGGGAAGGGAGGAGACGCGCCTCGACGAAACAGAGATGGCTATCTGACAAGGGCTGGTTTTGTCCTGAAGATGTGCTTTATTGACTGGCTTGGGCCGTTTAATCTGCGTGTGCTGCAACACCAAGCACAGCTGACCCCACACAAAAGCCGCACAGCTGGCGGCCCCCACCCGGGTCGGATCCCACCCCAACGGCCTCGAAAGGGGCTCGCTGTTCCAGCCGCATTCCCCAGCAGCACGCTGTACTCCCAGACCCGCAGCCGGGCCGGCCCCGCTGTCGCCACTCGCCCCCCGCACATGCGGGCACGTCCTGCGTGGATGCGCATCCCGCGGGAAGCGCCGCGACGAGCCGCAGCCGCCCCTCGGCGTCCCACCGGCAGCTGCGCCCCTGAGCCACACCGGCGCTGGCAGCAACACCAGCGAACCAGCCCAGGCCGGTCTGCACGCAGGGAAAAAAAAAAAAAAAAAAAGAAAAAAGGGAAAGAGAAGCGTGACGGAAAGCGCGGGGAGGGAGCGGTGCAGGTGCCGATGCCGCCCCCTCCCCGCGGCCCCTCCGCCGCCTGCCCGCCCGCCCCCCGCGCCCGCCTCACCTCAGGGACGGCTCCGCGGGCTGCGGACCCCGAGAGCCGCCCGGCCGAGCCGAGCCGTGCGCACGGCGGGCGCGCAGACCTTCTCCGCGCGGTCACTGCCGCGGCGCTGCCATGCGGGCGGCGGCGGGCGGGCAGAGCAGGGGGCGGCGGGGCGGGCTGGGCTCCGAGCAGCTCCTAGCAGCGCCCTGCAACGCGCACCCGCATGGCTGGGCGAGCGGACAGCACCGGCTGCCGGCGGCGGCGGGGCCGGGCGGGCGGGCGGCGGCCAATGGCTCCCGCGGCGCCGCGCATGTG